>NC_090759.1:11441363-11486363 GCF_036898095.1 Palaemon carinicauda | reverse complement strand
ACATGCTGCAACATGAATACTTAAGTTGAAGAAAATGGGCTCGATTGGCATACACTCAAAAAAAAAAAAAAAAGGAAAAGGTTTCTAAATATACTATTCTACTCTTCATTATGCATCACACTAAAATTTACGCAATAGTATCATAATAAGATACGTTACTAGAGCAGTAAACAACTAAAAAAAAGATAAAAACATGGCTTTTTTTTAAATTAGAAAACTACAATATCATATCTTCCATAATTTAAGGAAAAGAGTTTTCAATGTATTGGTTCTAATTTATACTATGTAGGAAAACTAAAAGTTGCATAATAGAATAATGATAATGGATTTAGAGAGCAGAAAATAGCTAAAAATCTTTTTTTTTTTAAAATCCCTCCATGGTCTTTTAGATTAAGAAACTTGGCCCGGGTGGGAAAGCGGGTAGATACCCGGTTATCTTCCCATGCCAACCCTAGTATATATATATATAGATATATACTGTAGTATATATATAATATACTGTATATATATATATATATATATATAATATATATATATATGTGTATATATATATACATATATATATATATATATAATATACATATACTGTATATATACTATATATACATACATATATATATATATATATACATATATTATATACATATATACAGTGTACAATTGCTTATATATACATGTGATGTGTGTATGCATGCGCATGCAATACTCTCATAATCCTATGATGTTCAAATGCAACAAAACGCTACTGAATCCTTGGCATTTTTGTACACACAAACACACACACACACATATATATATAAATATATATATATATATATATATATAATATATATGTATATATAGTACATATATATTTATATATATACGTCGAATATATACATGTATATTATATATATATATATATATAGGTATCATCATAATACACATAATAAAATTTTCATCATTAACGAAATACTTTTCTTCTTTTTCATCACAACCTAAATCCGAAAAAGTACTTTCGTCTTCAATGAGCCAAATATTTTGAGATGTCGACTTCTATTTCATTGAATTCCCTCTTTCCATTCGTTTATTTTCGCCACCAAATAATAAACTTGTTTCGAGATGATGAGGCAAAGCATTTGGGAAGACTCTTCGAAGCTGAATCGAGGTTGTGGAAGTATGCCGTATATTTGATCTCATCCTCTCATCTATCAGGGTGTCTTTTTTTCTTTAAAATAAAACGATCTACAGTAGATTCTAATTTGAATAATGAGTGTATTTTCTTTCTTTCTTTCTTTCAGAGAGAGAGAGAGAGAGAGAGAGAGAGAGAGAGAGAGAGAGAATGACTCAAGGTATTAGATATAGGTAATAGTTTCGCAATGTTTGTTGGATCAGTAGCATTAAATGTCCATTTATCATTCTTAAGAAAACTGAAATAGGAAACAATGACATCAAACCAATCACTAATTACATACGTACTAATATACACACATCTCATCATCATCATCAACCGTGATTAGTCCACTACAGGACAAAGGCCTCCGACATGTTCTTCCACTCGAGTCTGGATGAAGGTCTTTCTATGCCAGTCTTTACACACAAATTTTATTGCTTCGTTAATCCACATCTTCTCTTCATTACCATCTCTAGGGAATCATTCTGTTGTTCTTAATGTCCATTTCTTTCCTGTCATTCTCATTATATGTCCTCTCCATGTCCAATTCTTTAGTCATATCTAAAGTATGTATATATATATATATATATATTATATATATAATTGTATATATATATTTCTATATATGTATAGTATATATATATATATATATATATATATTACATTTTTATCACTGAGTCCTGATAGATACTGTATGTAGTTTGTAACTTAGTTGTCATTAATTTCTGAATTATTTAAGTTTTTTACTTTTAATGTTAAGTATAGAAGTGTTGTATTTTTTCTTTATTAGCTTTTGTCTCCTCACCGGTGGTTATCTTGGTGTTTATTATTGGCTAACGACTATTTTATATTTTTCAAGTTGTGTTGGTTACGTGGCAGCTCTCCTTCATTATCCGAGGTATGGAGGTTTACGCTTGGAGGAGTTGGCCTCAGTGTGTTTCTGAGCCTCCAACCTTGAAGGGCACGATAATTGCTGTTGGATCTATATTATTCATCGCCATTGCAGAGCTACGTTGTGAAGCTGTTTAGCTTTTCTAGGATATCCTCGCTCTGTATTAAGGATTTTTATCCTATATATTGTGTACTGCCCTTGGTTCAGTAAAAGCCAAGGGGACCTCTCTCTGCCCCAAGGTAAAGATTTTGATTATTATATTTGTGTGCCGGGCCCACGACCTGTACTCCTGGGCGGTCTGCATTATTGGAACATTCAACACCATTGTCTTGGATCCTTGTTTTCTGCCACCCGGAATAAGCCTCCAGCTGCGGAGTTTATTGTATTCTTTGAGGAGACCCCTAGAAGTGTATGAGGAATTTGTTAGGGATATTTAGTTTGTATTTGCTAGGATATCTTACTTTTCGTTTGCCTCCTCCTTTCTGGACCCTCTCCCTTTAAGTATGCTTGTGTTGATGACCTTTCTTTAATTGTGTAATTGTTTTCTTTTACAGGAGTTTAAGAGTGAGTGTTTATTATTAATTATTGTATTGTGAGGTTCAGGTGTTATTTCTGTTTGAAACTTATGTATTAAAATTAAGTATATTTTTTGTGGGTATTTCTTTGTCCCCTTGAATTGACTTTGCACTCTTATTGAAATTGTATACTATTCCACCTTTTTGTGGACTTAGTATGGTACTTTAGTGAATACTTTTTTATAAGTTTAGCGTTTTTGTGTGGTGGTCAAGCCAGCCATCACAAAATGGCGACCGTGACAGGATCTTTTCGTTCCTAAGTATTCACCAGTTAATTCTTGGGGTTATTTTTCAGGCAGCATATTTTCACCTACTCGGTGTTGTCTTGTGTAAATTTAATATTGTGTGAATAATAGTGGTCATTATGGTTAATGTACTAGAACTCCTTAGCGGAGAGGGGTGCAAGAAAGGCTTGCAGAGTTGAATAGGGAAGACTTGGAATTGTAGCAGAACATTTGAATTGGAGTATGATGTGTCCATAGAAAGGGTGTATTGCTATTGCAAATTTATGAATGTGTTAAAACTGTAAAGGCTGGTGGGGAACAAGTGAAGACTTGATAAAGTACTGTCGTCTGTAGAAATTTTGGATAGGCAAATTGCTCTGAGGCAGATGGAGTGTTGAAATAGAAAAGTTTAAGGCGGAGGAAAGAGAAAAGGAGAGGCAGCATGAGATTGCCATGAGAGACGCCAGGTTCCTCTTCTTCCTCTCCCCTTCCCCAAATAGTCAGTAACGCTGCTATTAATTTAGCGCAGGCTCTCAAATTGTGCCTAAATTTGAGGAAGACAAATGTAGCAGTTTTTTGTGTCATTTGAGAAGATTGCAGCAAGGTTGGAGTGGCCCCAAGAGTATTGGACCACTCTTATACAAAGTAAATTGATTGGAAGAGCTCAGAGGGTGTATGTAACTCTGGAGGAGGATCTGTCATCAGACTATGAGTGTGTGAAGGCTATAGTCTTGAAGGCCTATGAGTTAAACCCTGAAGCCTATAGGCAACACTTCAGGAACTTAAAAAAGTAGGGAGCAAACTTTTATTGAATTTGCAAGATCGAAGGAACAATATGCTAGTGATTGGCTCAAGTCCAAGGAAGTGGTAAATGTTGAGAAATTGAAGGAATTAATGTTGGTAGAGGAGTTTAAGAGGTGTGTCCCGGATAAACTGAAGGTCCACCTCGAAGAGTTAAAACTAGAGACCATTCAGGAGGTAGCCATCGATAGTGATGAATATTATTTGTCTCATAAGAGTGAGTTAGGGGGAGTAACAAAAAATGTGAAGTCTGGATGGGGTAAAGTAGGTAGGAATAATAATTCTAACAATAATAATAATTCTAACAATAATAATAATAATGCAGGTATGTTTACTAGAAATAATTATAGAGGTACTGATCAGGGCAATGCCAATACTAATATTAATTTTTCTCCTAACAGGAATAATAGACACTAGATAATAATCCCGAGAATTGAAACATTGACGTGCTTCTTTTGCAATAAGAAGGGGCACGTAAAGAGCATGTGTTATGCGTTTAGAAAATCGCAAAATGCTAATGTTAGGCCAGTGATGGGGGTGGAAGAGAGAGAGAGAGAACCTACCTCAACAACATCCGCTGATCAATGACTACCTGGTTGTTTTGACAGATATTTGTCCTTCGGTAGTGTCTCCTTCGCTAATTCGTCCGAGAAAAGACGAGTGCGTATTTTGCGTGATACCGGTGCAGCTCAGTCTTTGATTCTAAGGGAGGCATTACCTTGTAATTTTGTACCAAAAAGTGGGGAATTTGTGTTATTGGCTGGTTTTCCTGATACGGTAAAATCGTATGCCATCGAAAATTTTAATTCAATCTGCCCTTCCTTTGCAGGGAATTTGAAATTGGCCATCGTTGATAAATTTCCGGTTAAAAATGTTGATGTTGTGATAGGGAATGATGTTGCTCTGAAGAATAATACTTGTCTCATACTGATAAACCCTGATAGTGAAGTAAGCAGCAGGTTACTCGTTCTAGTGCTAGAGTTGTTGACGCTGCAGAGTCACAATTGATCTAGATTTAAGTAGTTTAGAACGTAGTGATAGCGTAGTTGTAGATCTTGGATTTTGAAGGACAAACCGAATTGGACTATTGAAGAGCTTATCAAAGCTCAGAAAAAGGATTTTCGGGATCTCCCTATTGAGTCAGGTGAGGTGACTGATATAACCGGTCCCAAATTTAAATAATTAAAAATATTTTATACAGGTTGACTAGGCCTATGGAGGCTGATAACTTTGATTATGAAATTTTGAAACATATAATGGTTCCATTTGTTTACAGGGATGAGTTGATATCATTGGCGCATGAAAGTGGTTTGGCCGGACATTTTGGCATTCATAAGACTTCTGGCAAGTTGTTAATGAATTATTATTGGCCGAAGTTGAAGGCGAACGTAAAGAAATTTGTCAATAGCTGTGATGTTTGTCAGAAGGTCGGTAAACCTAATCAGCTTATTCCAAAAGCGCCTCTATGTCCTATTCCAGTGGTGTCCGAACCTTTCAAGGAAGTCATTATTGATATTGTTGGACCATTACCAAGGACTCGTAGTAGAAATGAATATATTTTGACTATCATGGATAGGATGTCTCGATATCCCGAGGCAATACCACTACGTATGATAAAAAGTGTTAAAATTGTAGATGTACTAATTGACTTTTTTACCAGGTTTGGGATGCCTAAAATTATTCAATCGGATTGTGGTTCTAATTTTGTTAGCAGGTATTTCAGAGATAAAATGGCAGAGTTAAATATAAAACATGTGACCTCTTCTCCATATCATCCAGAAAGTCAGGGAGCTCTGGAGAGATTTCATCAAACCCTGAAATCGATGGTAAAGAAATATTGTTTGATTAATGGTTCTGAATGGGATAAGGAATTACCTTATTTATTGTTCGCTTTTCGTTCTGTCCCTAGTCAGTCTTTAGGTTTTTCGCCTTTCAGCCTTGTGTTTGGCCATTGTGTTCGAGGTCCTCTTGATGTTGTTCGAGAGTCCTGGGAGGGAGACGTCCCTGAGATCAATTTATTAGATTATGTGTCTAATCTAGGTGATAAGTTAACAAAGGCTTGGAAATTTGCAGGTGAAAATTTATTGTGTAGCCAAAAAAGAATGAAGTACTTTTTTGACAGGAGGTCTAAAGCACGTGACTTTGCGGTAGGCGACAAAGTTTTGGTTTTGTTACCCATTCCTGGAAATCCATTGAAAGCGTCTTTTTCAGGTCCTTGGAAAATTCTGAAAAAAAATTAGTGAAGTTAATTATTTAGTAGAGACTCCCGAGAGAAGGAAACCTTTTCAGCTTTGTCACATAAATATGTTGAAGGCTTATATGGAACGGGAGAGAGTCATTCCCGTGGCAACCATAGGGAATGCTGTAGTTTCCGAGAACGATAAACATTTTTCTTTTTCAGAGGGTGAAAGTATTGATTATAATTGTTTTAATGGAAGTGAATGGCGTTCAGATAATAAGAATTCTTTGAAAAATGTTTCTGGTATGGTTTTTCATTTAAGTAATGAAGAACAAAAGTCTTTAAAGAAATTGGTATTTAATTACAGGTAGTGCCACTCCTGTGAAATGATCGCCTTACAGGTTGAATCCCTTTAAAAATGAGATTGTAGCGAAGGAAGTTGATTATATGCTAAAACATGACCTAATTGAATCTAGTCAAAGTCCTTGGTCATCACCTGTTGTATTGGTAAAGAAACCCGACGGTGATTTCAGGTTATGTTTTGATTACCGTAAATTGAATGAATTGTCTAAGTCTGATTGTTACCCATTACCACGAATTGAGGATTGTATTGATCATATGGGTAAGGCCAAGTACATTAGTAAATTCGATTTGCTGAAAGGTTATTGGCAGGTTCCTCTTTCGAAGCGGGCTTGGGCCCTGTCCGCTTTCGTAACACCCCAGGGACTGTTTCAATGTAAAGTGATGCCGTTTGGTATGAAGAACGCGGCTGCCACCTTTCAGAGGTTAATGAATACTTTAGTCTATGGTTTAGAAGGGTGTGTAGTTTATATTGATGATATTGTTATTTATAGTAATGATTGGGAAGCTCATTTAAAGCGTATTAGGGCACTGTTTGAGGTTTTGAAGAAAGCAGGTTTAGTAATTAATTTAAAGAAAAGTGAATTCGCAAAGGCGAGGGTCGTATATTTGGGTCATGAAGTTGGTAATGGTAAAGTTGCTCCTAAGCAAGCAAATATCGAATGTATTGAAAAAATGTTAATCCCTAAGTGCAGGAGGGATGTCAGAAGATTCATTGTGTTGGGTGGGTACTACCGAAGGTTTGTTAGAAATATTTCTGACATCGCCGATCCTTTGACTAATCTCTTAAGAAAGAAGGTAGCTTTTGTCTGGACTGATGAAACACAAAGGGCTCTTGATAATTTAAAAAGAGTATTAATTAATTTCCCTGTCTTAAGAGCTCCTGATTTTGACCTTCCTTTTTCTCTTGCCACGGATGCAAGTGATGTTGGTGTAGGAGCGGTGTTGTTGCAGAATGACGAGCAGGGAGTTTCTCATCCTGTCGCATTCTTTTCAAAAAAATTGTCCTCCGCCCAACGTAGGTATTCCACTGTGGAGAAAGAGACTCTTGCTTTAGTATTTGCTATTAACCATTTTCAGGTTTATCTCTCCTCCTCAGATACACCTATTAAGGTCTTGACGGATCATAATCCCCTGACCTTCATCAGTAGATACAAGAATAAAAATCAAAGATTGATGAGGTAGAGTCTCATGCTGCAAGAGTGTAATTTAGAATTTTCCCACATCCCAGGAAAAGATAATATTGTTGCCGATTTTCTCTCTCGCAGCGTTGAGTATTAGTTGATTAACAGAGGGCTATGCAGTTATTAAAGGTAGTATCTGTATCGTTCTAATTATGGTGTGTGTGCTGTTGAAGTGGGCACGTAGTGAGTAGAAGCAAATGTATATTTAAGATTTATTAATCATGGTTTCTTTACAGAAGACTATAATGTTTTGGGTATAGTATATGGGATCTTTAAGGTTAAAAGGTGAAGGTGATCACTGGTACTTTCTAATGATTGATTAATTAGGTGATCTAAGGTTTAGAGGTGTCAGGTACGATAAGGTTTATAATAAGCTAAGAAAAGAGATAGGCACTAATCTGGTATTCTGTATTTTCAGGCTAATAATTACGCTTCATCGATTTTGTTTTTGTTTGTTTGCGCAGGGGTGTCTTGTGGTGGTCTTCTCTGTGTCGTTCGGTGTGTGTGTATGTATTGGACACTATGGTGATAAGTGTGATATATAACACTGAAATAGACAGTTGTTTTTGTGATCAACATTTATTGATAGTGAGTGATGTGTATCCCTGAAAATGAACAGTGTATTGAGTGTGGAAAAGGATATAGCTTTTGGACTATATATACAGAATCCGGTTGTTAGTGCAATGACTCTTTATTAAGTTTATTAACAGTGTGAGTGATGTGAAATTTTTAGGTTGGGTATCTATTTATCGAATGGTGATGTTTTGGCTTTCTGGTTTTGGAAAGTTTTCCTGTGATTAGTATTAAGTTTAAGAGGTTGTTAGTATTTGTTATATATTGTTATATATTGTTATCCTTGTGAGCTGCAAACCTTGGTACTTGCCACCCTCTTTCCTTTTGTTTGTCATGTCTTTGCAGTTGGTTTAATGACTATTTTTTTTTTTGTTATTTTATTAATTCAATATGTGATTAAATGTTAAGGTACATTATGAAAAAAAAAATGGAATTTTTTTTTTTTTGGTCGGGTGAGGAGGTGTAACTTCGTTGTCATTAATTTCTGAATTATTTAAATTTTTGACTTTTAATGTTAAGTATAGAAGTGTTGTATTTTTTCTTTATTAGCTTTTTGTCTCCTCACCGGTGGTTATCTTGGTGTTTATTATTGGCTAACGACTATTTTATATTTTCAAGTTGTGTTGGTTACGTGGCAGCTCTCCTTCATTATCCGAGGTATGGAGGTTTACGCTTGGAGGAGTTGGCCTCAGTGTGTTTCTGAGCCTCCAACCTTGAAGGGCACGATAATTGCTGTTGGATCTATATTATTCATCGCCATTGCAGAGCTACGTTGTGAAGCTGTTTAGCTTTTCTAGGATATCCTCGCTCTGTATTAAGGATTTTTATCCTATATATTGTGTACTGCCCTTGGTTCAGTAAAAGCCAAGGGGACCTCTCTGCCCCAAGGTAAAGATTTTGATTATTATATTTGTGTGCCGGGCCCACGACCTGTACTCCTGGGCGGTCTGCATTATTGGAACATTCAACACCATTGTCTTGGATCCTTGTTTTCTGCCACCTGGATAAGCCTCCAGCTGCGGAGACCACTAGAAGTGTATGAGGAATTTGTTAGGGATATTTAGTTTGTATTTGCTAGGATATTCTTACTTTTCGTTTGCCTCCTCCTTTCTGGACCCTCTCCCCTTTTAGTATGCTTGTGTTGATGACCTTTCTTTAATTGTGTAATTGTTTTCTTTTACAGGGAGTTTGAGAGTGAGTGTTTATTATTAATTATTGTATTGTTGAGGTTCAGGTGTTATTTCTGTCTGAAACTTATGTATTAAAATTAAGTATATTTTTGGGGTATTTTCTTTGTCCCTTTGAATTGACTTTGCACTCTTATTGAAATTGTATACTATTCCACCTTTTGTGGACTTAGTATGGTACTTTGGTGAATATTGTTTGATAAGTTTAGTGTTTTTGTGTGGTGGTCAAGCCAGCCATCACAATATATATATATATATATATATATACATATATATATACATATATATATATACATATATATATATATACATATATACATATATATATATACATATATATATATACATATATATATACATATATATATATATACATATATATATATATATATATATATAGATATATATATATATATATATATATATATATATATATACATATATATATACATATATATATACATATATATATACATATATATATATATACATATATATATATATATATATACATATATATATATATATATATACATATATATATATATATATACATATATATATATATATATATATACACAGTGGAACCTCTACACACGAACGTATCTACATCCGAATTTTCCAACATCCGAAGTAAAATTCGAGCAATTTTTCGACTCTACACCCGAATTTTATTTCGACACACGAAGTAAGCAATTTTCGTCGTACCGGTAATATCCGAATTTTTCGACACGCAAAGTACAATTCGAACACGTTCCGACTTTACACCTGAATTTTTTTTCGACACCCGAAGTAAACAATACCCGTGCACGTAGATGGTACTCATAGCGCCGGATGTATTTTTTATTTCCGCCGATAGAAGGCAGCATTTCTACCTCGGAGGGACCGTCAATTAGCGTGGCTTGGGACATTCCTCTGCTCTCGTCGGCTTCGTGTGGTTGTACCCAGTGCGTTCTGCTATTAACTGTGTTTTAATTGTGATTTTTTACGTTCATCCTTTTACGGAATTTTACGCAAATCATGGGTCCTAAAAGGCTTAGTTTCGCAAGTGGTAGTGGTAGTGGTGAGAAAAGGAATAAGAAAATGCTTTCCTTACAAGTAAAGCAAGGAATTATTGAAAACCATGAGCTTGCAAAAGAACATACAGAGGAGCTCAAGGAACTCCATGCTATGTCTGACCACATGAGTGATGACAAGGAAGGGATCGAGGAGGTAGAACATGTGTTAGTTTCGGCGCAAATAAAAGAGATGTTAGGAAAATATCAAGACGTGGTCGACTTCATCGACAAATACCATCCAAAGAAATTGCAGGTTTGTCGTGTAGTTGCGCAGTTTGATGATGTTTCCCTAATTCATTTTCGAAACATTCTGAAAAGCTGTACCAAGCAACTTTCTATCGATAGCTTCTTTAAAAAAACTACGAAGCGAACTCGTGATGAAGAGGAAGGAAGTGGTTCAAAGAAAACGGCAAAGAGTGAAGCGAAAGAAAGTGAAGCAAAGAAAACGGCAAAGAGTGAAGCGAAAGAAAGTGAAGCAAAGAAAACGGCAAAGATTGAAGAGAAAAAAATTCAATCAATTTTAAGTGTAGAGTGAAAGTGATTAAAATTAATCATCAAAAAGAAAAAAAAGAAAAAGAAAAAAAAGAAAATGTAAAAAATATAAAATATAAAAATAATAAAAATAAATAAGCTAAGTTAGGTTAAAGTTCACTTAGTGTAAGTTAGAATAAGTTTACGGTAGTGTACGTTTATCGTAGTCAACCTCTCTACCTCCTCGCCGCCCGTCCGTCTGTCTCCTCTCTGCGTAGCAAGACCAACACTTGCGCTGGACTTTCTAAGGTAAAGTGTCGCTAAAAAACCCGTTTCATATTTATTATTTCTTGATAATTATTCTTTTTTACATGTCTATTGTCTAATTTAGAGTGCATATTGTCATGCCTAATTATGTGTAGTAATTTATTAAGGAGTTATCATAGGTTTTTGGGCTCAACCACGGATTAATACTATTTCAATGTATTCTTATGGGATAATTCGTTTCTACATCCGAACATTTTCTACATCCGAAGACGGTTGTGGAACGGATTAAATTCGTAAGTAGAGGTACCACTGTGTGTATATATATATATATATATATAGATATATATATATATAGATATATATATATATATTATATATATATATAATCTATATATATATATATATATATATAAATCTATATATATATATATATATATATATTATATATATAAATCTATATATATATATATATATATATATAACAGACTTTCGTAGCACATATAGCAACAGGAACACAAAAAGCCAGTCTTTTTTCCCTTTCATTCAATCTTCTATATTTCTCAATGGAGCTGTAGTGGAAACCTCCTTCTACTCGCAATTTCCAGAAGAGTGTTTCTATTCAGAGCAATATCCCAGGCTTAGAGACTTATAAGTTCCTTTTCCTTTTTTTCTTCTCCTCTTCCTACCCAAATTACATTTTTTTTTTCTATTAGTTCTTTTCGAGTCTCATGTATAAGAGCCTATTTCTTTCCATATCTTGCTCACATGTTTGGGCAATTTCTTGACACTAGATTAAGAGTGTTTCTGGCGGCTTTGTGAAAGATTTAAGCTCTTTCTCTCTCTCTCTCTCTCTCTCTCTCTCTCTCTCTCTCGTCAAAGAACATTAAAAGGACAATTCGAATGTCACTTGGTGATTTGTCAAAGACCTAAGCTCTCTCTCTCTCTCTCTCTCTCTCTCTCTCTCTCTCTCTCGTCAAAGAACATTAAAAGGACAATTCGAATGTCACTTGCTGATATGTCAAAGATCTAATCTCTCTCTCTCTCTCTCTCTCTCTCTCTCTCTCTCTCTCTACAAAGAACATTAAAAGGACAATTCGAATGTCACTTGGTTATTTGTCAAAGACCTAAGCTCTCTCTCTCTCTCTCTCTCTCTCTCTCTCTCTCTCGTCAAAGAACATTAAAAGGACAATTCGAATGTCACTTGCTGATTTGTCAAAGATCTAAGCTCTCTCTCTCTCTCTCTCTCTCTCTCTCTCTCTCTCTCTCTACAAAGAACATTAAAAGGATAATTCGAATGTCACTCGCTGATTTATCAAAGTTCTAATCTCTCTCTCTCTCTCTCTCTCTCTCTCTCTCTCTCTCTCTACAAAGAACATTAAAAGGATAATTCGAATGTCACTCGCTGATTTATCAAAGATCTAATCTCTCTCTCTCTCTCTCTCTCTCTCTCTCTCTCTCTCTCTTCCCAAAGAACATTAGAAGGATAACTCGAATGTCAGTCGCTTTTTTGCCAAAAAATTATATTCATCCACACTCGTGCAGTGGATAACAAAGAAGATTTTCTTTTTAATTGCCCTAGAGTCTCAAGTTCTCCATCACACCATCCTCAAAGGTTTGCTCTAAACCGTCTGGTCTCTTATCCTATTTCCACCGACTCAGCTTCGAGGATTCAACTTTGACTGGGGCCATGGAAGGCAACTAGACAGTCTGTTTTCCCAAGAGACTGATCTCAATGACCTGGTTTTGCTCTGGAGACGATGGATGTCATAATATTGAGCGAGAACAGTTCAAAATATTCATTGGTGGATAATCCTTGATGAAGATTGGTTTTGTTTTAACATAAAAAAAACCTAAAAAGTAGAACTCATTTTGATTATGTTCTTTGACCATTAACATTTTGTTTCGAGTAAAAAAAACCCGAAAAAATGTAGAATTCATTTTGCTTTTTTACCATCAACATTTTAGAGAAAAAAAAGATAAAAACCGACAATGTCAAAGAAGCCTCGAAAACTAAGAATTTTAGACAGCTGTAAGTTTTAGGACGAAAAATAAACACATATTGAAAAAAGTCTTAAGCCTAAAGGATAGACGAAGAACAAGAGAGAGAGAGAGAGAGAGAGAGAGAGAGAGAGAGAGAGGAGAGAGAGGAGAGAGAGAGAGGAGAGAGAGAGAGAGAGAGAATTTACATAAACTTCATATCATGTGATTAGTATCTTCGGAGTAAACGACAATACTGTCAGTCAAATTAGAACTACAAAATCGGTGGTATTTTTCGTCTTATTGGATGTTAGATGTAAGGGTTATGGAGGCCTATTGAAAACGTCCCTCCCTGTCGATCTGATAAGAAATAATAATAATAATAATAATAATAATAATAACAAATCCGAAGATTATCCATCCGCAAGAGCCTAATTTGACTCTTGAATTAAGAGTTGGCCAATAATATAATTCAGAAATCCATCATCAAACATAGTATATCCTTAGCTATTTACCGTTCTAGTCTCCGCTGAACTTTGACCTTTGAGGAAATTGAAATTCTAAAATTTCCCCCTTCCCCAAACATATATTGCCTAAAACCCTCCCTAGAATATGTATCTTTCTGCTCTACGCATTATTAATACTTGCTAAGCTACAACCCAAGTTGGAAAAGCAGGACACTATAAGCCCCAGGACCTAAACAAGGATAATAGCCCGCTGAGGAAAGGAAATAAACAAATAAATTAGGAAAACGAAATGAACAAACAAATAAATTAGGCAAAAGAAATAAACAAATAAATAAATTAGGAAACAGTAATATGCCTAAGGACCATTCCAGATTTTGGAGAAGATCAGTGACCGGAACTTCGTTATCGAAACTCCAGGAAAAAGGAAAATTTCACCCCCTTATACGAGGAAATAATTACAACGATTTTTAGGGACGGCAGGATTCTACAGACGGTTTTCCCCGAATTTTTCGGCCGTGGTCGCTCCCTTGACAGATTTGACAAGCCAAAAGAAAAAGTCTTTATGAACCAGCGAGTGCCAGGAATCCTTCGACAAGATGAAGACCATATTGACTTCGAATCTGATACTGAAAGCACCGGGTTTCAACAAGAATCTCCTTATCCAAGTGAATACGTTTGACTATGGGATTGGAGCTGTGCTATTGCAAAAAGACAAGGAAGGAATTCTTCACCCCGTCTGTTTGCTGTCGAAGCTGAAGAAGCATATGTTAGCGTGGTACTGTTATAAACACACATTAGTTTTCCAATCAAATGTCTCTTCAATGTGGTGTAATGTTAGACTTGGTAGGTTACTTCTTCTTCTGAATAAGTCTAAGTAAGTTAACTTTAAAACAGTTTATTTCTTTAAAACCAGTTATTAACGTCTCCATCACAGGAGTATAGATAGTTTGGTCGGATGACCGTTCCGTATGACATCTTGACCAGAAAGTGACTAAAATATCCATATTGATGTTAAAGTCTAATTAGTTATCTCAGCACTTAATGATTTAGTGTAAACACAACATTAATACCGGAAGGTACTTACATCCGTTTGAGGGACAACTCTTTCTCACGGCTTGCTTGTGTTTACTCTTCATGAAAAATTTTACATTGCAATTGAATAGCAGTGTCTTGAGTTTCGCATCCTGTTCATGACTGACTATGGCATTTCTCACACTCGCTCCTAACCTCCATATTGACCTCTTAGGTCATGGATTTAAATATGTAATTTTACATATATTACATTAGCTCGGTCAGCTACTTTCAATTAATTGAACTCTAATGACACGTTCAAAATATGTTTACTAGGAGTGTGACTGGATATATATATATATATTTTTTTGTAACTTTAGCCATAACCAAATGATTAAGGATGAATGTTCAAATAGGCACATTAAAAAAAATTACATACCCAACAGATATTGTCAAATCAAAAAGAAAAAATGCATGGTAAATACAGATCATATATATGGTACATTGCTAGCAAACGATTATATGGTACCAATCAAAAAAAAAAAAAATACTGATATACATATGATTCGGTAACTTGTTAAAGAATAGTTATTACCTTTGTCAAAAATATAGATTATTATAATACGGTAACTAATAAAGAATATTTGTTACCTTAGTAAAGATATAATTTTAGTGCACAAACACGAATTCCTGGTATGTACACGCACCACGGTTTCGTGTGTATATATATATATATATATATATATATATATATATATATATATATATATATATATATATATATATATATATATATATATATATATATATATATATATATATATATATATATATATATTATTATATATATATATATATATATATATATATATATATATATATATATATATATATATATATACTTATATATTTTATTAGATGCCAATAGATTCTTTATTTTAACATTTAGGGCTTATATATTTTATTAAATGCCCAAAAAATGATTTATATTTTAAATTTTTTTAAAATGTTTTTTAAAATGCAAATGTTCAAGAGTTTCTTCAACTACATATTACTAGCGTACTAACTGCTTTTCGTGCACAACACTTTTCCAAAACAATTGTACTCCTTTGAGCGAATGAAGGGGCCAGTTTCAAACAGCTTTAAATTGAAATAAAATAGGAGTTTTGTCTGGACATGGCAAACATTCTATTTGATCCCCAACTTATTCTTTTTTAACCTACGCCAAACAAAGATGTTAACGGCGATATATATCATCACCGTAACGCTGATTGCTGCTAGTAACACGTAGAAACGAAGGTCTGCATAAGTCAGTGTCGGGTGGTCCATCTCGGTTAATTTCATCAACCACTTAGCCACTCGTGCATTGTATGGGAGAGGTAAAGATGGAATTGTAGTCGACCATGTGAAGTTCGCGAAGTAGGCCCGTTCTCTGATGATAGTCTTGATTCCTCGGACCGTGTAATTCGTGGACGTACCGATACAACCATCTGCTGCAACGAAGATTTGGGAATAGGACGTGGATCCGTCCGGGCAGGATACATTCAAGCCGGCCTTGTCGTATCGTATCCACGACCCGTTGTTCAGTCTGCAATTGAACTTATTATCGTCAAAGGGATAAAGCTTTTTCAGACAATTTTCATGTGTATGGGAGAGAGCACCATCTAGCACTATACCTAACTCGCATGAATCCATTGAGTTTTTATGGAATTCAAAGGAGTCAGCTGTACATATTTTTTTATTCATTGCATCTGAACAGTGAGTTAATTGATTTAAGTCTTTAATGACCGTATATGTTTCCTTGTCTGGGGAAATCAATACGTGTCCTGTCAAACTGGATATTACTGGATTTGAGTCATGAAAGTCGGAAATGGTGATATCCTGTAAGATTGCCAGGCATCGGAAGAATCAAAGGGAATTGTAATCATAATCCTGTGATTTTCAATGCTTACTGTAATTAGGCTGTAATAAAATTCTAACCTACGTGTGTCTAACAAAGGAATATAACTTAATTTCTCCCGTCCGTTCTCCACAATTAACGTTAAGTCTCTTATCGGCAACAAATGCGGTGACAGTACACCTTTAGTCGCTAACGTAATAGCTTCCACATAGTCTTTTGATTTCTCAATGAACTGTGCAATTCTATTATGGATATGATCTATTTTTGAATCATAATATGTTAACGTTGCCAACAAATCTTGTACTTCCATAATCTGACTGATATTACTAGAATGTTCGTTCACCAAACTCATAATTTGATTGATTGAAGCTAACTGATTCCTTAGTTCTGATAAAATCAATTCATTTTCATGAGTCAAAAACTCAATTTTCTTATTTTGATTACTAATGTTAAGACGAATGGAAATCCCTAAGCCTAAACTTGCAACAGAACCAAAGATGTTTAGTGCAGCAAAAATAAACGGGTTACGTTTTTCAAGGTTATCGTGTCTTACTGTCCACATCAAAAGGTCATGAGCCAAAGATTCTGTCTCGTAAGTCTTATTTTGCAAGTCGTCGGATAGCATCTCTGCAACTTTTAGTGTCGATGCAAGTGAACTCTCTGTATTAAAAGGAAAGTGTCTTCTATGCATTTCATTTAATGAAACAGCAAACCTTGAAATGGCGCTCTTTAAGCTAGTGACGTCATTCTCTGGGAGAAAAATTGCTTGCATGCGTACTTCAACAACTACGTTACTTGATGTAATAAAAACGTCTTCTTGTCTCTCTACTATAGTGCCATATTCAAATCTATACTTTTAGTTTTAGAGCTCTTCCCACACGAGAAAAATGTCTGAGCGAACAATATCACTCCTAACAATAAAAACTTCATCTTGGAAACCTGTAATGAGAAAAATATATGTAATTACTCCTGTATTAAGAAGAAAAAAATGTTAACATATAAACTTCATAGATAAAGAACAAAAAAAAAAATTCCCTCACTTCCTTCTCTCTTATTTTAATTTCTTATGTGAGCCAATGGTATAATTCTTTCATCAGTGGGCTGGGAAACGTTTTGAACTCTAAATCTATTGGCCGTTAATGTTTCCAAAATGTTAAATGGGCCTTCAAACTTAGGTGTTAGTTTATAATTGAGTCCTTTACGTACATTAACCTGTATGTATACATTATCACCCACGGTATATGTTTTAGTTGGCTTCGCTATTTTATCATGATTCCTTTTCATTATGATTTGTGATTCTTCTAAATTCTTTCGAAGGATATCAAAACGACTTTTGCTTGCATTTATACATTCTTTTAAAGGATTTGATAAATTAGTAGTAGGCGTTAATACATGGAAAGGCGTTCTAACTGGGGTACCATACAATGCCTCGTGCGGCAACATTATAATTGATATATGATATGAGTGATTCAGAGTACTTAGTACCGCAGGTATTGCAATATCCCAGTTGGGGTCTGATCCCCCTAGTGTTAATCTTAATATGTTTAAAACCTTCCTATTCGCTCTTTCCACTAGCCCATTCGACTCTGGGTGATAGATTATGGTATTGATTTTCTTTATGCTGAGGAATTCACACAATGAGGTAAGAAAGTGATTACTAAATTCTCCACCCGAGTCTGAGATTATCATGTGTGGAATTCCAATGTTTACAAATGTAACACTCGTAAAACTTCCTAGCGCAGTTTTAGTTTTAAGCGCTATTAGTTCCGTATATCGAGTCAAAGCATCTATAATTACTAAGAGGTGCTTATTTCCTCTGTCTGACTCGTAAAATCCTGTTAATAAATCTAAATGTATCCTTTCAATGGGTTGATTGGGCACAGGATAAGCCCCTAGGCTGACAGGTGTTTTCGTGTGCCCTTTGTTTTCCTGACATGTGCGACAATTAGCTATGTATTTTTTTTATATCTGTAAGCATCGTATGCCAATAAACCAATGATTTGGCTTTCTGTGACATTATGGAGAACCCGGGGTGTCCATGCAATGGGTTTGCATGCAACCAATTTAGGACAGTGGATATAAGCGAGATTGGTACCACTAACTGGTCGTTAGTCACATGTGGTGTATTGCGGGTTTTCCTTGTCACGGATCTACACAGAATATTGTCTTTGATTATGTAATTTTGCTGCGTATACTTTATATATTCCTTTTCCTTACGATTGCCTTCCAAAGTATTTATAATTTTTTCTAATTTCTGATCTTTTCTTTGCTCAGTCTGCAATAATTCAGCACTCCAGCCCAGATCTTCTTGTTCAGATATAGTTTTAACAATAGGCATGGATCTTGATATGTCTATTAATTCAGCTAAAGGCTCTGTACAAGATGACATGGGGTTGCGTGATAATGCATCAGCAATGATATTTGCTTTCCCTGGTAAATACCCGATTCTCGCGCCAAAGTCTTGAATGATCAAATACCACCGAGTTCGTTTGGGGCTGTGACTGAAGCCTTTAAAGAAGTCGGTTAGTGGTTTATGATCAGTAAGAACCTTAACGGGATAACCGTATATTATGAACTTAAAATGCACTAGTGAATTAACAATAGCTAGCCCTTCCTTGTCTATTACTGCATACTTACTTTCAGTGGTTTATGATCAGTAAGAACCTTAACGGGATAACCGTATATTATGAACTTAAAATGCACTAGTGAATTAACAATAGCTAGCCCTTCCTTGTCTATTACTGCATACTTACTTTCGGAAGTTCTCAGTTTTCGAGAATAAAAAGCTATCGAGAAAAATTGTTTATCATATTGCTGAAGCAATACCCCTCCTACTCCTAAGTCTGAGGCGTCTGTTACAATGAAGAATTCCTTACCGAAGTCAGGAAATTTTAAGATAGGAGAACTACACAGTTCATCTTTCAAGGTATTAAACGCCTGTTGATGCTGCTCAGACCATATGAAATCTACGCCCTTCTTCGTGAGATTAGTTAGGGGAGCGGCTATTATTGAATAATTACGTATAAAACACCTGTAATATCCACTACACCCCAGAAATTGCTGTATTCCCTTGACATTAGTAGGTATCGGAAAGTTACGGATAGCTGACACCTTATCGTGGACTACTTTAAGACCTTGGCTAGACAACGTAAAACCCAAATAGACCAATTCTGTTTTGAAAAATTCAAACTTACTAATCTTTACCCTTAAGTTATGTTGTCTTAGTCTCTGTAGTACTACTTCTAGTTTACGTAGATGTTCTTCTAAGATATTGGAAAAGATTACAAGGTCGTCCATATAGGTATGCAATATATCCCCTAACAGGTCTCCAAACACTATGTTAATCATTCTTGTAAATGTTATGGGAGCACAACGTAAACCAAAGGGCATGCGTAAAAATTCATAATGTCCCCTGGCTGTGCTGAAGGCTGTGTATGGGATACTATCTTCTTCTAATGATATCTGGTGAAAGCCTTTAAGTAAGTCCAAACTGGTAAAATATTTATTCTGACCTAACAAAGATAAAATATCGTCAGTACATGGCACTGGGAATCGATCAGGGATCGTTTCCTCATTCAAGCGACGGAAATCTACGCAGATACGCCGTGTTCGATCTTTTTTTGGTACAACTATTTATGGAAAATTATAAGGGTTGTTCGATTTCCTAATGACTCCTCCTTCTAGCATTTTACCTACTTCATCATTTATCTCATTCTGGAATTTCATAGGGAGTCTGTACGAGGGTACATCGATAATTTTCTGCTTGTCCTTTAACCTTATTTGATGTTCTATGACATCTGTCTTTCCTAAGGATCCATCCTTAGTGGAAAAAACCTCATGATATTCAGTTAAAAGTCCAAAAAATGTCTGCTGAATTTCTTCTTCTTGAATGGCTTTACTAATTTTATTTTTAATAGATTGCAAAAAGGGATTCATCCGCAACTGATTGAGCGTGATGGATTTCAGCAACGGTAAGAATACGATGTTTATAAACTTCTACATCCAAGATATGTTGATTTTTGTGAATTACTAGAGTGGTATTTAAATGATTACAGACTTCAATATTACATTGTTGATGTGAGCCTACTGTATAAATAGCTTGTGTGACGGACAATCCATTAGTTTTCAAAGTGTCGGAAAGGATTAATATTTCAGATCCCGGTAACGTTTTCTTTATTTGCACTATTAAATTCGAAGGTACGTTCGGCTCGATAGATTGCGTGCAAGATGATATTACGGGTGAACGAGAATTCTGTTGGGTCGCGTATATTATTTCTTTATTAGTGAGACAAGTTATTGGTTCTTCAACGTACGTCACTGTTTTATTTGTCGTCTCCTTTTTATCCAAAACTGATTTTAAGGTATTAGAAGACTTATAGAATTTTCCTTTGATATACACGCCGTGCTTGGCAGGGGCTAAGATAATGTTTTGATTACCCATAGACGGATATCCTATAATTACAGCTGGATACATATCAATGTTTTGTACAACAACAAATGTATCGGCAAAAGTGCGCTTACCGACCTTAAACTGAACATGAGTTACGCCTCTTACATTTAATTCATTATTTCCTATACCCGAGAGCCTTACTCCGGACTTCTCTATAGGGAAGTTCGAAAACAACAAATGATGTGTCCTCAAATCCATGATATTACGAGGACTACCAGAGTCAAAAAATATTGTAAAGGATCGGTGTTCTAAATTTACAGCATATAATGTTGGTCGTAACTCATTTTGACTTATTATTGTGTGAATTTGTTGCAAATCTATGGGAGCATGCACTAATTTATTTGATTCGGTCGTGTGTTTCGTAGGATAAAACACTAAATGGATTATTTAACACTACTGATGTTGATTTAAATGACCCAACATCACTCTCTTCCCCACTGGAGTTAATTATGTGGTATTTGCTTTGCTCTGCACATTCTGAAAATTAGTCCGACCTTGCGAGTTCTGGGTAGACGGCCCAGGATCAGAGTTATTCGAAGAACTGTTTGTTTGTTTCTGAACTACATTGACGTTTGGCTGTTTCTTCTTATTGAACTGAGGATTTTTCTTTTTATTTCCATATGGAGCTGACTGTGGAATTGACTGTGTATTTCTAGGATTCTGTTGTGTCTTACGCGAGTAGCACTGACTATATGAATGAGTTGAACTATTATGTAACGAACAGAATCTCGTTCTGCAGTCTGCAATCAAGTGACCTTGACGTTTGCAATTATAACACGTCATTCCCGCGACTTGACTATTATTAACTACGTTTACTTGTTGTGGCTTTGTTTCTTTTTTTTTGCAAAAACCTGTGTAAACAAGGGATCAAGATCAGTACACTTAGACAAGTGTTTCTTTATCTGTTTATATACGTCCAATTCTGTACTTGCTGGAGTTAACTTTTTATCAAAACACCGCACTAAAGCTTCAGGCAACATAAGTGTCATGCAAGTTAAATATATTAATCGTAAGACATCTTTCACGGAGATGTTATCTCTTGTAACCCAAGTGGATTTACCTAAAATATCTTGATACTCGTTTAGCCTATCGGCAATGAGAGCTGCTCTCTCAATAACATTAAGCCGAGTCATAGTGGCTTGATTAAGTGTATTTCTTGATGTTAAAACTACATCCAAGGCTTCCTCACTGCCATAGACCGCACGTAGCTTAACTTTGAAATCGTCCCATGTAACTGCCTCTCGAAAGGAAACCCCTCAAATACTCACTCGCATCTCCTTTAGAAAAGTTTATAAAACTTTTAGCTTCTTGTAATTGTCCAAATGGGTCTATAATTTGTTTAGCATTTAAATGGGCGTCGACGGAAGAAATCCACGACTCAACATTTTGAGGTAAGAAGCCGTTGAAAAGGAAGGATAGCTGATCGTGCATTAACTAACGTAACAATGGGAGCCGGGATGGGGTTACTCGGGCCGGGGGTGGGGTTACTTGGGCTGACAGGAGGTGTCATGGTGACTTTAACTTGTTTTTTATATCTTCGATTCCTTGCAATCCTATCAAAATCTCTATATGAATACAGACGTCCACTGCGTAAACGCATAAACACTATTCAAATAAAGATCATAACATAATCCCCCAACACAATGATACAAATATAAAGATATTTCCCAAGAACTTTTGAAAGAAAACGGAATTAGCACAGAGAGAAAAAAAAATTCTTGACGAGAATTTGAAGTTGAATACAGTTTCCTTTAATGAAAGAAAAAATGAAGATTAACAAACAACTCACCCCAGCAATAATGGACGATTGACTCGTGATAACTACACTTCACTGTCTAAAACTGAAATGAATAAAGAAATGTACTTAGCTTCGGTTTATATTGGCGAAGGGTGATGTCGTCATTTCCTCTCTCTCTCTCACTGGTTTGCGAGAGTTTTGATGTTTGGGTGAATGTTTTCGGTCCGCTTTCCCGTTGTAATATTGAACGTAGTTTCCTGGATATGATTCTTGAATGTTTAGTAAACGTTGAATGTCAGTCCTTGGTTTTCTTAAGATGTTGATTGAAGATCCAGTTCCTCAGTTTGTATAACATTTATTTGTTGGTATTCAATGTTTTCATTTCTTAGGAGGACGTAGATACTTCGTCAAAATTGTAGATTCATTACTGTTGATTCTCATGATACTAAAGTTGATGTATGTTGAACGCTGGTTCTTGAAGATCTTTCTCTGGTTCTTAGAGTTTTATTCGCTGCCACCAATTGTTAGCGTAGTACTGTTATAAACACACATTAGTTTTCCAATCAAATGTCTCTTCAATGTGGTGTAATGTTAGACTTGGTAGGTTACTTCTTCTTCTGAATAAGTATAAGTAAGTTAACTTTATAACAGTTTATTTCTTTAAAAACAGTTATTAACATCTCCATCACAGGATTATAGATGGTTTGGTCGGATGACCGTTCCGTATGACATCTTGACCAGAAAGTGACTAAAATATCCATATTGATGTTAAAGTCTAATTAGTTATCTCAGCACTTAATGATTTAGTGTAAACACAACATTAATACCGGAAGGTACTTACATCCGTTTGAGGGACAACTCTTTCTCACGGCTTGCTTGTGTTTACTCTTCATGAAAAATTTTACATTGCAATTGAATAGCAGTGTCTTGAGTTTCGCATCCTACTTATGACTGACTATGGCATTTCTCACACTCGCTCCTAACTTCCATATTGACCTCTTAGGTCATGGATTTAAATATGTTATGTTACATACATTACACATACACGAGCCTACTCAGCAGTTGAAAATGAACTGCTAACGATAATCACAGCAATATGGAAGCTTGAAGTTTATGTTAATTGACCACAGAATGCAGAAATTATGGTTTATTCATATCACAATCCTTAAACTTTTGTTCATAAAATGAAGAATAATAATCGAAGGTTAACTAGATGTTCATTATGTTTCCAACCATATAGTATTAATGTAAAGCATATATCAAGAAAAGAGAAAATGGTTGCAGATTATTTATCTCAGGCTGAATCAGTAGATTAAGGCCACAGATAAGTAATATTTTTGAGGGAGCTATCTTACGAAGCTGCTCTAACATGAGAGTAGATTATTTTATTCACATATTTCATTTGTGTATTCAAGAGATATATAGCCAGCTAGTAAGGTGAGTTCCACTCATGCACGATTAAGTAAATGTACAGTATGTAAACGTGGATGTAATTCAGAATAAAAACTTAACTTTATTAATACTAATGCATGTAGAATTCTAGGTTCTCAACTATTACAGCAACTCCCAGAATACTTACAAGATTAGTTTGTAGAATATGAAATGAAGAGATAAACCCTGATAAATGGGAATTAGTAGTGTTGGTGAAATTTGCAAAAAAAAAAAACAAAAAAAACAGACATTTCAATATTTAGAGAGCCATTGTACTTACATCAGTTGTCATGACAATATGTACTATGCTTATTCTAAAAAGACTAGACAGAAAGATTGATGAAAAGCTAAGAGATGAAGAAGCAGGGTTTAGAAAATTTAAAAGTTGTACTGATCAAATTTGAATTCTACACCAATTTATAGAATATAGAAATTCACTTTTTATAGCATTTGTGGACTTTGAAAAAATCTTTGATAGTGTGCACCGGCCAATTTCGTAGAGAGTCCTCCGTTATTATGGAATTCCTCTTAAATATGTAAATATTATCAAGTATGTTCACGAGAATAGCAGTGTAAAGTTAATGTTAGTGGAGTCCTATCAAATGAATTTCCATTGAACAGCAGAATACTCCAAGGGAATGTGTTGCCGCCTATGTTGTTTATCCTCCTCATGGATTCTGTAATGCTTAGAACATTTGGAGATCGTGGAAAAGGATTGGACTGGATTGGTTATAGGAAATTAGCTGACCTAGAGTATACCGATAATGCTGCACTTATTAGCAGGAAACCATAGGATTTGCAATGTTTGCTTACCATAATGAAATATCTCACAAGGTTAGGCTCAAGATATATAGATGAAAGACATAAATGATGAGAACGGAATATGCAAAGGAAGATGAAATATCATTGGAAGGAGAAAGGATTAATGAGGTAGAATCCTTTAGGTATTTAGGAACTATAATCTCCAATATAGGGTCATTAGAATGGGAGTTTAGTGAAAGATTAAAAAAAGTAAACCAGACAATGGCTAAGTTAAGTAAAATTTGGGGATCAAATCGCCTGAAACTACATATAAAATTCAGGCTATTTATCAGTTTAGTGAGATTGGTGTTACTGTATGGACATGAGTCATGGTATGACAATGAAAAAATCTTCAACAGATTTACTGTATTTGAGAACAAAGCATTCAAGGGAATATTGGGAGTTAAATGGCAGGACAGGATTAGAAATGAAACTAAAAAATTACTCGAGTGCCATATGTGGACGAGATCATGGTAAGGGGTAGATGGAGATGGTTTGGGCATGCTATTCGCACTCCCCAAAAAAACATTAGTTCACCAAACGTTTAAATGAGCTCCACAATGCACTAGATTTGTTGGAAGATCAAGGCCTACATGGCTGAGAACTATGATGTGCGAAGTGGGAGATGATAAGTGGGAAGTATTGAATTAAAAGACGATCGGTGAAATCTAACCGAGGCCCTTTGCGTCAATAGGCGTAGGAGGAGATGATGATGATGATGATGATGTCCCTTTCTGAGTAGAGAAGCCTTAACGGCATGAAAGGGTTTGCATATCGCCATGAGCAGCAAAGCTGTAGTAGTCAGGGACACCCATACTAGGGTGGTTTGTTGTGAGTAGACATACTAAAGTCTCCCAACATCACCAATCCACACTGGCCAGCGTGGCGATGAAAACTGACCGAACCCAAGACATGAATAAAGTCGTATCTGAGGCTTTTATCCTGCAGTGGACTAGAAACGGTTGCATTTGCTATTGCATTTTTGCATCCAGATTGCTCTTACTTTGAATAAATAACAATCTACTGTATATCCAATGCAGACAAATACTTTCATTGCGACATCAGTCTACAGCATCAGATCAATTAACGCCTAGAAATAAAATAACTGAGGTGCCTTGTGGCACTCGGGAAAGGGAAATGAAATTGAAAGCAGATGGAAATTGGAAACCATTTGCGCAAACATAAATGACCCTTTTTCGAAATGAAAATTCAGTGGGCGGTTATCTTTTGTCTGGCTCTCTCTGACCCCCTTTGGTCACTCCCAGAGAGGACTCATTTTCCTCTTTGTTATTAAACCCGATGAGATCAGAGGTATTTTTCAAAGGCCATCGCATTTCTCGCTTGCCATTTAAATGATTACAATTCATACATTATTGTAATGGTCAATATTTCTTGAATAAAATTCCCATTAACTGTCCAGTGGCATTAACAAACACTGACATTCGTCTTCCTGATCTCCAGTTGGAACTGTTTCCAATTACATCAGGAGCAAAAGTTTTATATTTTCTAATGAATGGAAGACAATAAAGATGCAATTAAATTGTATTAATTTAGGTTATATGCTTAATCATCATATTAGTAAAATATAAAAATATAAAAATATGATCTTATACAATATTAGAAAAAAAACTATAAATCAAAATCAAAATAAGTTTAAAAATTCTTTTGTTACATACTTAGACTAATAAAGTCCTGATGGAGGGAGCAATGACTACCCCCCCCCCCCAACCCCACCCCCCTTCCCCTCAGACCCAAACAATGAAAGTTTCCCTTTTTTACTAAAATTATTCCCACTGACATTAAAAGTCACAACCATCGACGTTCCCCTGTTAAATCTCGATTTGAAGACGAGCGTCCTTTTCAAGAGAAATGTTTCTCATTATTCGAAAAGGAAATCTGAAAAACATTGTGGTTTTAGAAATATTTTTAGTCCATTTCACCCACCCACATGTCTCTCTCTCTCTCTCTCTCTCTCTCTCTCTCTCTCTCTCTAAAAGAAGGAAAAGGATGCAGTTTCAACAAAAAATGTCGATATATGCATCCTGCAACTATGAATGAGAGTAAGAAAACTCAGCAAACTGAAAAGAAAAACAAAAATGAAAAAAAAAAAAAAAGAAACAAAAAAGCAGGCCGCGTATATACCGCACTATGCACCAAAAAAAGCCTTTCAACCCAAATCTCCACAAATAGAGCCCAACTACAAAGAATGCATCTATAATGCCAGAGGTTGGTGCAGATATGGGGATAATTGCAGGTTTACACACAAAAATAAGTATGAAGGCGAAAGAACAAATATTATGGAAAAGTTGGATTTTTTAATGGCAGAATTCCGAGAAATGAAGAAAAGAACATCATATCAGAACAGGAAGGAAGCATGGGAGAATCCATATTATTACCAATATTAAATAATGGGAATGAAAAACAAACCATAATAGTGATGAATGCACAGGGTTTAGTCACGAGTAACTCTAAAAGGAAAATAGAGTTCCTAGAAGAACTAACCCAAATTGAAAAAATAGATATATTAAATATAAGTGAAACATGGTATTCCCAAGAGACTGGCAGTGATGACCAGATAAAGGGTTTCCAAACTTATAGATCAGACAGAAAAAATAGGAATCAAGGGGGAACCGCAATATATGGAAGAGACATAAATCAAGGAAAAGTCTGTGAAAAATACAGCAACACAGAATGTGAATTGATTGCGGTAGAATTTGAATTTGAAAAACTAGTGAATATTGTAGTTTACAGACCCCCAAATACTAAGGAGTTTGACATAATAATCGAAAAAAATAGATGATATATGTAGAAACCATAAAGACTGGAATATACTCCTATCCGGAGATTTTAACTTTCCTTTCGTGGATTGGAAAGAACGGATAGAAGAAAGTGGTTGTATGTATACATATAAAAAAGAGAGTAATAGTAGCGTAGAAGATAAGACGGGAATTTCAGACCACAATGTCATAGAATTGATAGTTCATTCCAAAGCAAGTGATCACAGACTTAATAAAAGTACAAAACTTTGGAAAGGATATGGAAAGTATAATTTTTACAGTAAGAATATAAAATGGTCAGAAATAAATGAAGAACTGAATAAAGAATGGAAAAATGTATTTATAAGTGATAATATACAGGTAAATACGGACATACTGTACAAAATACTGGAGAAAATTGTTGAAAAATATGTACCGAAAAAAAACAATAAACAAAAGACGTGCATACCAAGAGACAGAAGGATCTTATTTCAGAAAATTAGAAAGTGGAAGAAAATCTTGCAAAAGAAAAAAATGTGTGGAAAATGAGGGAAATAAAATGTAAGATAGAAAATGCAGAACAAAAGATTATACAGTCGAAAGAAAATTAAAAAAGGGACTTAGAAGAAAGGACACTTCAAAATATAAAAAGAAACCCCAAAGTACTTTACTCCTATGCAAAAAAGATGAATAAAGGGAGAATAGAAATAGGCCCTCTAAGAATTGAAGGACGGCTAACGAATGAAAAAAAGGAAATATGCAACATATTAGCAGAAAAATATAAGAGTGAGTTCACGCCAAGAATTGCGAATGAGAATAATGAAACAGAAATGAGAGAAGAAAATGTTGAATATCTAACGGATATAGATATTAATGAAGCAGATATTGTCACGGCTATAAACGAAATTAAAAATGGATCGGCAGCCGGACCAGATGGAGTTCCAGCGATTTTGTTAAAAAAAAACTGCAAACACTATCGCGAAGCCGCTTCCAATACTGCTAAGACAGAGTGTAGATATGAGCATATGTTAAACATAAATTAGCTTATATAACCCCTATCTTCAAAAGTGGATCAAGACTAGAGGCAAGCAATTATAGACCTGTTAGCTCTCCCACCCCTTGCATTAAAAGTTCTTTGACCTCTTTTTAGCTCCCAAACCCCTTACATTAGAAGTTCTTTGACCTCTTTTTAGCTCCCCCACCCCTTGCATTTGAAGTTCTTTGACCTCTTTGTAGCTCCCACACCCCTTGCATTAGAAGTTCTTTGACCTCTTTTTAGCTCCCACACCCCTTGTATTAGAAGTTCTTTGACCTCTTTTTAGCTCCCACACCCCTTGCATTAGAAGTTCTTTGACCTCTTTTTAGCTCCCCCACCCCTTGCATTAGAAGTTCTTTGACCTCTTTTTAGCTCCCACACCCCTTGCATTAGAAGTTCTTTGACCTCTTTTTGGCTTCCCCTACCCCTTGCATTAGAAGATCTTTGACCTCTTTTTAGCTCCCACACCCCTTGCATTAGAAGTTCTTTGACCTCTTTTTAGCTCCCACACCTCTAGCATTATTGGTTCTTTGACCTCTTTTTAGCTCCCATACCTCTAGCATTAGAAGTTCTTTGACCTCTTTTCAGCTCCCACGTTTCTAGCATTAGAAGTTCTTTGACTTCTTTTTAGCTCCCACACCTCTAGCATTAGAAGTTCTTTGACCTCTTTTTAGCTCCCACACCTCTAGCATTAGAAGTTCTTTGACTTCATTTTAGCTCCCACACCTCTAGCATTAGAAGTTCTTTGACCTCTTTTTAGCTCCCATACCTCTAGCATTAGAATTTCTTTGACCTCTTTTTAGCTCCCACACCTCTAGCATTAGAAATTCTTTGACCTCTTTTTAACTCCCACACCTCTAGCATTAGAAGTTCTTTGACCTCTTTTCAGCTACCTTACCTCAAGCATTAGAAGTTCTTTGACATCTCTTTATAGTTCCCACACCTCTAACAATAGAAGTTCTTTGACCTCTCTCTTTAGCTCCCACACTTCTAGCATTAGAAGTTCTTTGACATATATTTCTAGGTTCCATACATTTAGCATTAGAGGGTCTTCGATCTATATTTTGAGGTCCCTTACTTCTAGCATTAGAGGCTCTCTATGTTTAGGTGTCTTACCTCTGGCATTAGAGGCTCCTCTTCGCTGTTCTCTCCTGTCTTCTAGTTTTCAAGATTTCATTGTCTCTTTTCCTTAGTTCGTCAGTGTCCCTCTAGATTTCAAAAGAGATTTCAGTGCCGCGAGTCCTCACTTCGTCAGATTCCTCAAGGAAATCGAAGGCATTTATTCTTTACCTACCTGGGCAATGAGAAAAGAGATGAATACTATCGATTTCTCCGCATACACTATCATGCCAAAGTAAATGACGAGCAACATGATATATTTATCAATGTCGTCTGGATATGTCCTTACTTCAATGCCGAATTTTGGGACAATCCTGTTGAAGAACTACACGTCACTCACCGTTCAGTTGAACCATTCTGCCTCCATCCTCATTTCCCGCAATCCGTTTTTGCACCGATACAAAGCCTCGTACTTTTTCCAAGTTTCCTTTAATAAGACATCGTCACAAAAGCCCAAGCAAAGGATCCTTCAAGGCGCATACATTATGATCTTCAAAGCTCAGCTGACAACGGAAGATTCCGTGTCTTTCTATAGGTTGGGCGATATAAAACAAACGATCGGCAACTTCGGCAGCAACCAAAACCATCTGTAGTTGATGGTGTTCCGAAGACGTGACACATAATTCTTACCGGCAGCTTCCTATTCCTCCAGAACGCGATCTCTGTGAGTTAAGTGAAATCCTTCTCCCAGTCATCAACTCATTTCCTCTTACTCCTATTGACGCGCAATTCCTTGGTTAGATTTCGCCAGCTACATACAGATCATGTGAGGTGTTGCAGGCTACGTTTGAAAAAATTGAAGATCAGGTCTTCAGAAGTCATTTGAAGCTCGGGGAGGAGTTGTTCAGGACTGCTCCTGGAAATTTCAGTTCTGGAGTCATTCAGAAATCCATGTTAAGTATATGGCTATGTCCTTTGAAGACTTTTGAAAATTCGGGAAAGTTTTCTTCCAAAACCGTTCTGAGATTCCGTTCTGGAGGCATTCAGAATTCCATGCTAAGTCTATGGCTATTTTTTCTGGAGCCATTTGGAAATCCAGGAAATTTTTCTTACGATACCGTTCTGAGATTCCGTTCTGGAGGCATTCAGAATTCCATGCTAAGTCTATGGCTATTTCTTCTGAAGCCATTTGGAAATCCGAGAAGATTTTCTTCCGAATTCTTTTAGGACTCGCGAAAAATTCCATTCTTATTTTATAACAACAACAACAACAACAACAACAATAATAATGATAATGAAATAATAATAATAATAATAATAATAATAATAATAATAATAATAAACTACGTGATTTGATTTATGGATTTGAGTTGAAAAGTTTTGAAGACACTAAACGCTCAACTTTGCAGTTTGAAGGAAACTTTAAGATACCCGGACGAAGGACGAAGGGTAAATGAGGTTTAAAGCAAACCGAATTGAAATAGTTGATTTCAGCTAAATTATTTCAGGTTTGGGATTTAGAACAATCTATTTCTGGTACGAATCGATATATATATATATATATATATATATATATATATATATATAAATATATATATATATATATATATATATATATATATATATATATATATATAGTTTATATGTGTATATACATGCAGGTAAGTAAGCTTTTACAGTATATGAATATTCTGTGTATATATGTATATTTATACGATGTATATATATACATATATATACACAGACATATATACATACATATACATATATATAATATATATATATATATATATATATATATACATACATATACATATATATAAATATACATATATATATATATATAATATATATAAACTATATATATATATACATACATACATACATACATACATACATACTGTTTGTACATACATACATCCCTAAATACAGCAGCCTTCGTATTTTCCCAACTGTTTATACATGCAAAAGCAAATGTAAAATGCATATCACCACGTTATGGCTTAACCTTGATATTTCATCGAGATTCCAGGTGTGGACAAGATATCTGTCCACAAGCCACTGTACATTTTGTTCTTCAAAACGGAATAACATCTTGAAATCACGATCAAGTGTGGGTAAACGGGGCATGTATTGTTTAACATGCCTCACATCCACAAAATCTGGCATCGTGCTGAGAATCGGACAGAACAACCTTTCTCTTCGAACTGGAGTCTGCTACTGACCAGATTCGGCTTTTTCGAAGCATATGCTCTTTATATGAAGTAAAGGGTCTTCTTTATGTATAACCATTTACTTTTAAGTCATTATAAGGATATGCTTCTGCTCTAAAAGTAGAAGCTTTTGCTTGAAATGTTTATGAATACAAGTAGAAGGATTTCATTCATATTTTGCAAGTATAAGCATATCCTTTTCTTTATGATTACCGCCCAATATCCCAGGCTTAGAGATTTATAAGACCCTTTTCCTTTTTTCTTCTCCTCTTCCTGCCCAGATTAAATTTTTTTTCAACTAGTTGTTTTCGAGTGTCATGTATAAGAGCTTATTTCTTTCCATATCTTGCTCACATGTTTGGGCCATTTCTTGACACTAGATTAAGAGTGTTTCTGGCGGCTTTGTGAAAGATCTAATCTAATCTCTCTCTCTCTCTCTCTCTCTCTCTCTCTCTCTCTCTCTCTCTCTCTCTCTCTCTCTCTCTCTCTCTCTCTCTCAAGAATATTAAAAGCATAACTCGAATGTCACATGCTGATTTGTCAAAGATCTAAGCACTCTCTCTCTCTCTCTCTCTCTCTCTCTCTCTCTCTCTCTCTCTCTCTCTCTCTCTCTCTCTCTCTCTCTCTCTCTCTCTCTCTCTACAAAGAACATTAAAAGGATAACTCGAATGTCATTCGCTATTTTGCCAAAAAATTATATTCATCAAGACTCGTGCAGAGGATAACAAAGAAGATTTTCTTTTTAATTGCCCTAGAGTCTCAAGTTCTCCATCACACCATCCTCAAAGGTTTGCTCTAAACCGTCTGGTCTATTATCCTATTTCCACCTACTGAGCTTTGTACCAATCGTACATAAATTATTTTGTATATATTATGCTTGTATCTGCGCTATTCCCTCGCACTAAAAAGAACCAGAATAAACATGTCAGCGTTTTTCCTCTCTAACATTGTCTGTTTCTCGAACATGAAAATTCCTGTTGCCTTGGAGTTTTGTATATAAAGGAGAGTGTTCTTTAAAAAAGTTACTCAGTTGATTGCATCCCGCCTTTGAATTATAACCTTGGTGACCCCGGAAGTCGACTCGCTGACACCGCCTTCCACCCCCCCCCCTCGCCCCTCCATCGTTGGTACTATGGCAGACTCTACGGAAGTTGGCGCTGCGGCTCCCCCATTGAAACTTTCATCATTCACCAGCGGAGAAGCGTTTGCTTGGTTTCAGCGCGCAGAAGTCCAGTTTCGCATCAACGGCGTGACTCGTACAACCACCAAAGCAGATTATGTTCTCGCAGCGATACCCGTGGACACCTTCCCAGAAATATCCGACTGGCTTTGTGAACAAGGAGACACCCCAATAGCGTATGACGCCCTCAAAACATACCTTCTGCAGCAGTACTCGCCGTCGCCAGCCGCCCGTATAGCAAAACTTTTTCAGCTCTCGCAACAACCGTTGGGGGACCAAAGGGCTTTGCTTGCCCTCAGGGAAATGACCAGTATCGCTCGCCTTCAACCTGCCGCAGACGGCTCTCCTCGTGAGGTGAACCTACTTCGTGCCCTTTGGATACGCCGTTTACCCGGACCTATAAGCGCTGCCATACCCGATGTCGATAGTTTACCCATAAAGGACTTGATGACCAAAGCCGACGCCCTTATGGACAGCCACTTCAAGACCTCCATCAACGCCTCCACCCCTGACGAAGAGGATGCATATTCAACGTCAACCGAAGCTGACATGATTTACACGCCTACCCCGTGACGTGACGAAGCGGCGACAAAGCCACCCACCACCCCCCAATCGCTCGCGCCCAAACAAACGACTTCTACAGCCACTTACTACCTCCCATCCGCCGCAGTTTTGTTACTACCACTTCAGATTCATGGCAACCGCGAAGAAATGTGCCGAGGATTGTCAGAGGCCAAAAAACGTGTAAGTAGGCCATCGCTCGTGGCGGTGGCCTCCCGTGTTTCTAATTTTTTCTTTATACATGATGCAGGAACGGGCGTGCGATTTTTGGTAGACACGGGTGCTTGTCGTTCTCTTTTGCCAAGGAAACTCTTCAAGACACGACGTAGTCCGTCTATATCTGCCGACGTCAGCTTGGTAGCTGCCAACGGATCTGCGATACCCACCTACGGTAACAAGAACCTCACATTATCGTTCGGAAATGGTAAATTCAATTGGAAGTTTCTCGCTGCTGACGTCACAATGCCAATCCTCGGTGCGGATTTCCTCTATCATTTCCACCTTCTGGTCGATGTCGCCCACCGACGATTGGTCAATGCAGACTCGTACTTGTCGACACCTCTTCAACCCGCCCCCTCTAACCTCGCTCTCCACATCAGCGCATCCACGAATGACTACGCCCACCTCCTCACGTCGTACCCGGAAGTTTTCCGTCCAGAACTTTGCCCAACGCCCACGGTTCCTGCCAAGCACGGCATTTATCACCATATCAAGACGACGGGACCCCCAGTCTTCGCAAAATTCAGACGTCTGGCACCGGAACGATTGGCAGCCGCCAAACAGACGTTCGCCGAAATGGAGGAAATGGGCCTTTGCCAAAAGGCCTCCAGCCCATGGTCGTCACCCTTACACATCGTTCTGAAGAAAGACGGTTCCCTCCGTCCGTGCGGGGATTACAGGCGCCTGAACATGCAAACAGAACCGGATCACTACCCCCTCCCAAACATTGTCGACGTGACCTCCTACCTGCACAAAGCGAAGGTTTTCTCTACGCTCGACCTCCTGAGGGGGTATTATCAGGTGCCTATGAACCCAGAAGACATCCCCAAGACCGCCATCACCACTCCGTTTGGTACATACACCTTCAATTACTCCTGTTTTGGCCTTTGTAATGCTGGGGCCACGTTTCAACGTCTCATGGATGGCATCTTAGGGGACCTCCCTTTCTGTGTATGTTATGTGGACGACATACTTGTGTTCTCCTCCTCAAAAGAGGAACACCTCCATCACCTGCGCATCGTGCTCGACCGGCTGCAACAAAACGGCATTGTAGTATGGTACAACAAGTGTACCTTTGGCGCCAACGAAGTGTCGTTCTTAGGGCACCGCATCACTCCTGAAGGAGTCCATCGCCTCCCTGAGAAGGTAGCAGCCGTTCAGAACTTCCCCGCGCCCTCGACCGTCAAAGCTCTGTAGGAGTTCTTGGGCATGATCAACTATTATCACCGTTTTCTGCCAGACATTGCCGCCACTCTTGTTCCCCTCTACGCCTCCCTCAAGGTCAAGCCAAAGGACCTGAAGTGGGGTCCCCTTCAAGAAGCAGCCTTCTGCAATGCAAAGAAGGCCCTATCAACTGCTGCGGCTCTCACTTTTCCTATCCCACATGCCCCTCTCCTTCTCTCCACCGATGCCAGCGACGTCGCTATTGGTGCAGTACTCGAGCAGGTGGTCACCGGCTCGCCCCGCCCATTGGCCTTCTTCAGCAGAAAACTGTCCAAGGCAGAATCTGGTTATTCTACCTTCGATCGAGAATTGCTGGCGGTGCACTTGGCTGTCCGTCACTTTCGTCATTTCTTAGAAGGTACGCCCTTCGTCATTCGCACAGACCACATGCCTCTGGTGCACGCCTTTACTCGACAGTCTGCTGCCTGGTCCGCCCGGCAACGCCGACATCTCTCCGCCGTGGCTGAATACAATTGCACCCTTCAATACGTCCCTGGGAAAAGAAACACGTTGGCTGCCGTTCAACTGGGATTGGATTACAACGCCCTGGCTGAAGCCCAACGACAGGATCCAGAATATCAAGCATGTAGGACATCCTGCACATCCCTCCGTTGGGAAGACTTCCCCCTGCGACGTCAGTACTGGCAGACCACGACCTTGGATTCCTGCTCCCATGAGCCGACAGGTGTTTGATTTCATTCACGGCCTTTCACATCCCTCATGCCGTTCTACTGCTCAGCAGCTGAAGGCAAAGTTCATTTGGCACGGCATTTATAAGGATGCTAAGGATTGGGTCCGCGCCAGTACTTCTTGCCAAACTTCCAAAGTACATCGACACACGGATTCAGGAGTGGGCACCTTTCCTCAACCTCAGCGTCGTTTCATACACATTCATGTCGACGTTGTAGGTCCCCTACCCACATCACAAGGACATCGTTACCTGTTTACCGTCATCGACCGCTCTACCCGTTGGCCTGAAGCCATTCCCATGGAAACTGCAACGTCCGCCTCATGTACATCTGCCTTACTCTCTGGATGGATTGCAAGATTTGGTATCCCTGAGCATATCATTTCTGACAGGGGAACCACTTTCACCTCTCAATTGTGGACATCATTAGCGAATCTCCTGGGCATCACCCTACATCAGACAACGGCCTACAACCCCGCTGCCAATGGAATGGTCGAACGTTTTCATCGCACCCTCAAAGCAGCTTTGATGTCCCGCTGCAAGGATTGCAAATGGTTTACTCCCTGGGTCCTCCTGGGACTAAGGACCACTCCTAAAGACGCACTCGACGTCTCGGCAGCTAAAATGGTGTATGGCGACCCGTTGGTCGTCCATGCCGAATTTTTTCCTTCTACAACCTCCTCTGATGATCTCCAGCGCATACGTCATGTCGTGGGAAAATTTACTCCATGCCGCCAGACTTGCAAGCCCCAGCGAAGCATCACATACCAACAGACTTGCACTCTACAACGCACGTCTTCCTGCGCAACGACACTACCAAGCCACCGCTAACGGCCCCTTACACGGGCCCTTTCCTTGTGATCCGACGCAGTCCGAAAGCATTCCTACTAAACATTCGCGGCGAAGAAGACTGGGTCTCCATTGATCGTCTAAAACCTGCTTATCTACTGCCAGATGACCCGCCTACAGTTCGCCTCTTTAGATCAGGGCGCCCTATTTAACATGTACAGTATGTCATTTTTAGGGGGGGAGCCATGTACCAACTGTGTGTCACACGATCGTACATAAATTATTTTGTATATATTATGTTTGTATCTGCCCTCTTCCCTCGCACTAAAAAGAACCAGAATAAACATGTCAGCGTTTTTCCTCTCTAACATTGTCTGTTTCTCGAACATGAAAATTCCTGTTGCCTTGAGGTTTCTTATATAAAGGAGAGTGTTCTTTAATAAAGTTACTCAGTTGATTGCATCCCGCCTTTGAGTTATAACCTGCTCTCGGCCGTCACAGCTTCGAGGATTCAACTTTGACTGGGGCCATGGAAGGCAACTAGACAGTCTGTTTTCCCCAAGAGATTGCTCTCAATGACCTGCTTTTGCTCGAGAGATGTTGGATGTCATAATATTGAGTGAGAAGAGTTCAAAATATTTATGTTCTTTGACCATTAACATTTTGTTTCGAGTAAAATAAAAAACCGAAAAAATGGAGAATTCATTTTGCTTTTTTACCATGAACATTTTAGAGGAAAAAAAAGATTAAAACCGACAATGTCAAAGACAGCTGTAAGTTTAAGGACGAAAATTAAACACTTCTTGAGAAAGTTTTTACCCTAAAGGATAGAAGAAGAAAACGAAGAACAAGAGAGAGAGAGAGAGAGAGAGAGAGAGAGAGAGAGAGAGAGAGAGAGAGAGAGAGAGAGAGAGAGAATTTACATAAACTTGATATCAAGTGATTGGTATTTTCAGAATAAACGACAGTACTGTCAGTCAAGTTAGAACTACAAAATCAGAGGTATTTCTCGTCTTATTGGATGTTAGATGTAAGGGTTATGGGGGCCTATTGAAAACGGCCCTCCTTGTCGATCTGATATCAAATAATAATAATAATAATAATAATAATAATAATAATAATAATAATAATAATAATAATAATAATGATAACAAATCAGAAGATTATCCATCCGCAAGAGCCTAATTTGACTCTTAAATTAAGAGTTGGCCAATAATATAATTCAGAAGTGCACCATCAAACACAAAATATCCTTAGCTAATTACCGTTCTAGTCTCCGCTGAACTTTGACCTTTGGGGAAATTGAAATTCTAAAGCTTCCTCCTTCCCCCAAAATATATTGCCTAAAACCTTCCCTAAAATATGTATCTCTCTGCTCTACGCACTGTTAATACTTGCTAAGCTACAACCCTAGTTGCAAAAGCAGGATACTATAAGCCCAAGGACTTCAACAAGGAAAATAGCCCACCGAGGTAAGGAAATAAAGAAACAAATAAATTAGGAAACAATAGTATGCTTAAGAGATGTCAAAGTTTTCGAATATGATCTATCTTATCCTTTCTAGACATTGATCATAAATCCATATAGTTGACAGATAAAAGGAAGGAGACGTAGTGAGAGATTGTATGGTGAAATGTGTGTAGAGGTGTCCGACGTGCTGATGACGAGCTTTCTGGGTAAATGTATGAAACGGCTTTATATGATGAAAGGTTTTCTACAAAGGGCTTTCATCCACTAATTAGCACTTAAAGAATGAATGTGTCAGGGACTCGTGTTATTCTATTCTTCAGTCATCCTGTGTTATAGATAAGGTTCTAATTGAAAATATCCATACACACACACATGCACATACACACAAACGCACACAGACACACACGCACACACACACACACACATATATATATATATATATATATATATATATATATATATATATATATATATATATACAGTATAGCAAAGTGTTTGTCCGCGTTTGTCCAGACCTTCGTATTTGCCCCCCGGCCCCCCTCCTCCTCCTGGCTATAATATCCTTAAACTGACTGAGATCTATTTATTCTCCAAACGACCGAACAACCTCGCTCATCCTCTGTTGAGTCACGCAGTTTCACGTTAAGGATTTCTGCGATTCATGTAATTCCAAGTTAAAGGATGATAGAGTCTATGTATGGCAAAGAGAGAAAACATATTTCAGGACATTGTATTACATCATATGCACAAAGCCTGTGGTTGCTGGAAATCGCCATAATCCAGATGAGAAGAATGAAACTCGGGCAAATATAGTGAATGCCAGTCTAAAAACATCTTACCTTTGGAATAATGTCATAATTAAGAAACTAACAAATATGCGAGCTCATCTGAGTGATAATACTGGATGTGACGAATTTGCAAAAATACTGATTGATATTGGAGATGGCAAATTTCCTTTAACTACACCACCAGATGTCATTACTATTCCTTGAGAACTTGGAGAATGTTTTCAAAGCCTTGAAGATCTCAAAGCAAAGGTTTACCCGAAGCTGACTACAAATGTCACAAGCCAAGAATGGCTGGGTGAGCGGGCCATCATTTCCCCGTTGAATGGCAGTGTAAACCAGTTGAATATATGGATCATGTCTGAATTTCCTGGAGAGGGCAGGGAGTACAAATCAATTGATATAGCTCTAAAAGATGGATAAGCAGTACAGTACCCATTAGAGTTCCTGAATTCCCTTGAGCTGACTGGGTTACTCCCTCAAAAGCTAACCTTGAAACCTGACTCCTCCATCATGGTCTTGCGATCTTTGGACCCCCAAAAACGATAAAAAAAATCTCGCTGCATTGTAAGAAGACTACCTGAAAAAGTAATTGAAGCTATGATTACGACAGGCCCTTTCATGAATGAAACTACCATCATTCCAAGAATAACTTAAGTCCCAACTCAGAATGAAATTCCCTTCCAATTTAGGCGACTCCAGTTCCCAGTTAAGCCCTGTTTTGCATTTACAATCAACAAGGCACAGGGACAAACACTGAAGGCAATTGGTAATGATCTCTCCAGTGATTGCTTCACACATGGAATGTTCTACGTTTCTGTTTCAAGGACTGGAATTGGAAATCCTCTGTACATAAAGGCTTCCAACAAGAGAACCAGAAATGTGGTTTATCATGAAGCTCTGCAATAATTGTGAAAATAAAGTCATTAAATTTAGTTTCTAAATTGTTACTGAAATAAAAATGTGATAATTCTTCATATCTTCAATTATAGGAAAATAATTTGAATAAATGAAATTACTGTACTTTAAACAAATATATAAAAATGCTAAATTAACCATTGAAATATTTGCAGAAATCCGTTTTATTTTTTTTTACCGCTGTGGAGCGCGGGTAACCTTACTAGTAAATATATATATATATATATATATATATATATATATATATATATATATATATATATATATATATATTGTGATATCCCCATATGTTGTACATATGCTAACATATCTGATTTGTCTAATGTTTATTTTTCCATTTTCTTTGTAAATACATCACCTTATTTCAGCGCCATCTTCATTCCATTCTTCTCATTATCTTTTGTTTACACTCGCCTTTCTGCTGTAAATCATCCCTGTTTTCTTACCTTAAATGTTATAAGGTAACCCCAAATTTATTGATTTTGTTAGAATACATTGTTCTCACCACGAGATTCATCTACCTTACTCACCCATTCACTTTGCATTGCTTATTATTGTTGTTTTGAAGTGCTTTTTCATTGTTTTGTTTAACGTAAGATTAAAGTTTTGTTTATAACATAGTTTATTGTTCCTGTCCTCCAATTATCCTGCTATTGGTGCTTCTGTTGTCTGCAACCAGCTTTAAGAAGATACATTTGATCATAATCAACAATCTTATACACTCGTAATAAGAAACAAGTGAATTTGGAAGTCTACCCATATGACTTCTATTTTGTTGTGTGAAGAGAACTACCGCCCATTGTAAAGGGGTAATTGTTTGCACAGTGGTTCGTCACATAATAGTTGGGGGCCTGTCCGGGATCTGATGTGCGATCTGATGTGTGATATGATTCATCAAATTTTTATCAAGTGATTGAATCGTGAAAGAACAGTTCCAGTGATTATGAACAGTATCGAGTGTTGTGTTGTGGCGTACCAAGGATAAAGGACGACAGTAATAATTCCAAGGTAAGGTAGATGTCTCGTCTCTCTCTCATTAGACATTTATGTATAATATATGTCTGGGTAGTCATTTGGTTGTAAGAGGAACAAGTCACGCTTAATATAGTTAAGACTTAGGTATGCTGATTGTCCAGCTTCTAAACCACCCTTATTAATTGAAGATACCCCCAGTAGGTAGCTTTTAAAGTTTCGCCTACTCAATCTCGTATCCGAGATTTCTCATAAAAAAAAAAATCTGAAGCCCTAAGATTTTGCCATTTCTTAAAATCGCCATTCAAAAGTGATATTTAGGAAATAAGTCAAATTTCATTATATGTGATTTATTAAATTAAGTTTCATTATAAGTGAAATTTCCTCCATCTCTATTTCATTATGAAGTGATTTATTTTGTTATATAAATTTCGTAAGTGAAATTAGCCAATTTCAAATTTCGGAGATTTTCGTAATTCCAATCGTTATCTCTAGTCAGGAAATAACTTATATATTGTTTGGTATTAAAAGTACTATTTTGGTGTACAAATAACATTTACGTATCGGTAAATGAATATTTAAATACTTGTTAAATTACTCCTGTTATATCTATAAAGCGCATAGTAAGTATTTTGTCCAGTTTGCGCATTATTCTGATAATCAATTACTTTAAACTAAGTGTTGACTATTAACTAGATTCTTTATCATAACGAGAATAATATAGTATTTATATAAATTAGAAGGTAACATTGTAAAGTTATCGAATTAAGCTGGTATAAATTAAAAGGAAATGTAAACTAGGACGTGCTAATTAGGTATGTTTTAAAGTAAAAAATACTTTTGTGTTTTAAAGCCTTGTTTATCGATTCGGTAAAATTGTTGTAAACAACAAAGTTTGTGATGTTAAGCGTGTCGTTTGAGTAATTATGAAGTAGCTAGCCGCGTGTTCAAGATCTCGAGCATAAAAAAAAAAAAAAAAAACATTGTTCAGTTGTTAACTGTGAATAAAAGTTTATAGTGTTATCGTAAGTTTCGCGAGACTCAATTTTGTATTTAAGCTATTTTTGTGTAATGTGATTTAATCAAATAATTTTGTAATTTTGTGATCTCTCGATCTTGATTGCTGTTTTGTATTTCTGTGATCGAAAGATTGTTATTTTGCGATCGTATGATCTTGTACTTATTCTTATAAAGTTTGGATATTTATTTTAGTTTGTACTTATCTTGCGCGACGGGCGACATTCAAAATGCCTTTCAATTTGCAACAATTTATTGTATCACCACGGGATCATGTGGAATCTCTCACAGTTGCCACAAAAACTGACCTAAAGAATCTAGCTCGCCATTATGATGTACAGGTTCCCGCAACTGCCGTAAAATGTGTAATTCTCAGTCATATTTTGAACTTCCTTGTAGATGAAGATATTGTTCCAGAAGAAGAACTGGCTGACGTACGAGCTCTAACCGTTACCAATCCAAATGGTGACTTGGATAAACTAAGTCTACAGCTGGAGTTGGAAAAGATGAAGATGCAAGCCGCAACTGCAGCGGCAACTGCTGCAACTGCCGCCGCTGAGGTAGAAGAAAGGAAAGCAGCTGCTGCTGAACGAGCCGCAACTGCCGCCGCTGAGGTAGAAGAAAGGAAAGCCGCTGCTGCTGAAAGAGCCGCAACTGCCGCAACTCTGGTAGAACGAGAGAAAGCTGCCACAGAACGAGAAAGAGCCGCTGCTGCTGAACGAGCCGCAACTGCCGCCGCTGAGTTAGAAGAGAGGAAAGCCGCTGCTGCTGAGCGCACGGCTGCTGCCGCTGCTTCCCTAGAACGTATCAAGGTGGAAACTGCTTTGGAGCAACAAGAAAAAGAAAGTGAACAGAAAAACAAAGCTCTCCGTGTTAGGCTGCAGATTGAGAGAGAAGCGGCCACAGTTACAGAACGGGATCTGGCATTTATAAGACTGAAAGAAAAGGAAGAAGGTAAGCTAATTCCCGAACCCTTTGATGTGGGCAAGGTGCAGAAATTGCTGCCCACATTTGAAGAACGGGAACCTGATAACTACTTTTCTGTGTTCGAAGACACAGCCAAGAATCTCAATTGGCCTCAGGACAAATGGTATTTGATCATCCGGAACTCATTTAAAGGTAAAGCATTATCTGTATGTGCCACTATGTTAGAGGAACATGATTATTTCATAATTAAAAAGGCAATCCTTGATGCTTATTCTATTACTGCGGAAGGTTATAGGCAAATATTTCGCAATAGTCAGAAGCAAGTTCAGCAAACCTTTTTAGAATTTATGAATGGAAAGATTAAACAGTTTCAGAAGTGGGTAGACAAAGTAGATGTCAAAACTTTCGAGCAGTTGAAAGATTTAATAGTAATGGAAGAGTTCTTAAGGAAAATACCAGGTAGCATTAATGTGTATCTAAGAGAGCAGAATGAATCTGACCCTAAGAAGGCCGCTTTAAAGGCAGATGACTATGCTCTTATTCATAAAGTAGGTAAAACCCCATATAGAGAAACTAGACCTAAGGAAACTTGTACATACTGCAAACAAGGACATCATATTTCAGAATGTCCTGATCCACATTGTGCAGCTTCATACTTAAAGAGAAAACCTAATCCCCCTCAATTCTCTCCTAAGCAAATGAATCTGCCCAAACAGGAACCAAAACCTAAGGTGGAGAAGAAAAAGACCTTCCATTGTGCATCACACGAGTCCCAAGCGTTTGCACCCTTCACTTGCTCAGGCAAAATAAATGGTAAACCTGTAACCATACTCAGACACTGGATCCTCTCAAACGATCGTCTCTCCTAAAGTAATACGACCTAAAGGTGCAACTCACAGTTATGTTGCAGTTAATGACCTAACCAGTAAGTCTATGTTGCCTCTCATTAATGTAAACCTTCATTGTCCTTATTTCTCTGGAACTACTGAAGTAGCTGTAAATCCAGAACTGTTACCATGCAAGAATGTAGATGTAATCCTGGGTAATGACATAGCTAACTCTATTGTCTTAACAAACTTAATAGCAGTATCTCCAGGTGATGTTGTACAGGAGGAATGCTTAGCAGTGACACGAAGCAGTAAAAAGGACACCCCTACTGAATCATCATCAAACCCGTTGCCAGTCTCTGAACCTATGGATTTCAACGAGTTGATGAGTACATATAAGATCCAGCCTGATTCCTTTAGCTATCAACAAAGGAAAGATGTCACTCTACAGCAGTGTTTCAACCAAGTGAAACCAAAGGATACCAACAAGTGTTCTTATTTTTATATTAATAATGATGTACTAATGAGAAAATTCAGGTCCAGCAAGAACAGTTATCTAGAAACCTGGAAGGATCTATTCCAGGTAGTTGTTCCTAAGGATATAAGACCTCTGATCCTAGAATTGTCTCACTCTGCTGACTCTCATCTTGGTATCACTAAAACATATGAACGCATCAGTCAAGACTTTTATTGGCCAAACATGAAGAATGACATTAAAGAGTACGTAAAAACATGTACAACATGTCAAAAAGTAAGTAGTCCTAATGTAAAAGTACCAGTTGCACCCTTAAAACCTATACTTGTGCCTAAAGAACCTTTCAGTAAGATCATAGTAGATTGTGTAGGCCCTTTGCCAAAGACAAAAAGGGGACATGAATACTTGCTTACGGCCTTATGCCCAACTACCCGTTATCCATTTGCAGTACCTTTAAGAAACATTTCAGCCAAGAACATCCTAAAGTCACTAGTGTCCATATTTACTGTTGTAGGATTTCCAACTGAACTACAATGTGATCAAGGAACCAATTTCATGAGTCATGCTTTTAAAACAGCTATGAAAGATTACCATATAACCCAAGTCTCATCCTCAGCTTACCATCCACAGACCAATGGAGCATTAGAACGCACTCACCAGACCATTAAAAATCTTCTCCGGAAATACATCCATAGTTCAGGTAACGAGTGGGATTGCGATTTGGAACTGATCATGTACGTCATACGAGGAGTTCGAAATCAGTCTACTGGTATGTCACCTTTTGAACTACTCTTCGGTCGACGGCCACGAACTATCCTCAGTTCAGTCAAAGAACTCATCCTGAAGTTGGGAGATAATGAGGTACCTCTTTCACAATATATTTCAGAACTCAACAGGAAACTTTCAGATCTTCACTCCATTGCCAAAACTAACTTGATAACAGCTCAAGAGAAGATGAAGATTAACTATGATAAAAAGGCTAAAACCAGAAGTTTCAAAGTAGGAGATGCAGTGCTGCTATACCATCCGATTGCAGGCTCTCCCCTACGAGAGAAATACCAGGGACCTTATACCATCACTCAACGTATCTCGCCAACCAACTATATAATCGCCACTCCAGATAAGCGTATGTCTACTCAATTAGTCCATATAAACCTCTTAAAGGCCTATTTGTCTCCCTCAACA
>NC_090759.1:11420025-11427525 GCF_036898095.1 Palaemon carinicauda | reverse complement strand
TAAAACATTTGGAGATCGTGGAAAAGGATTGGACTGGATTGGTTATAGGAAATTAGATGACCTAGAGTATGCCGATATTGCTGCACTTATTAGCAGGAAACCATAGGATTTGCAATGTTTGCTTACCATAATGAAATATTACACAAGGTTAGGCTCAAGATATATAGATGAAAGACATAAATGATGAGAACGGAATATGTAATGGAAGATGAAATATCATTGGAAGGAGAAAGGATTAATGAGGTAGAATCCTTTAGGTATTTAGGAACTATAATCTCCAATATAGGGTCATTAGAATGGGAGTTTAGTGAAAGATTGAAAAAAGTGAACCAGACAATGGCTAAGTTAAGTAAAATTTGGGGATCAAATCGCCTGAAACTACATATAAAATTCAGGCTATATATCAGTTTAGTGAGATCGGTGTTACTGTATGGACATGAGTCATGGTATGAAAATGAAACAATCTTCAACAGATTTAGTGTATTTGAGAAAATAGCCTTCAAGGGAATATTGGGAGTTAAATGGCAGGACAGGAATAGAAATGAAACTATGAAATTACTCGAATGCCATATGTGGACGACATCATGAAAAGGGGTAGATGGAGATGGTTTGGGCATGCTATTCACACTCCCCAAAAAAGATTAGTTCACCAAACGTTTAAATGAGCTCCACAATTCAATAGAAGAATTGGAAGATTCAGGCCTACATGGCAGAGAACTATGATGTGTGAAGTGGGAGATGATGAGTGGAGAAGTATTGAATTAAAAGCTCAAAATAGAGACGATCGGTGAAATCTAACCGTGGCCCTTTGCGTCAATAGGCGTAGGAGGAGATGATGATGATGATGTCCCTTTCTGAGTAGGGATGCCTTAGCGGCATGAAAGGGTTTGCATATCGCCATGAGCAGCAAAGCTGCAGTAGTCAGGGACACCCATACTAGGTTGTTTTTGCTGTGAGCAAACATACTAAAGTCTCCCAACATCACCAATCCACACTGGCCAGCGTGGTGATGAAAACTGACCGAACCCCAGACATGAATAAAGTCATGTCTGAGGCTTTTGTCCTGCAGTGGACTAGAAACAGTTGCATTTGCTATTGCATTTTTGCTTCCACATTACTCTTACTTTGGATAAATAACGATCTATACCCAGTGCAATTTTATTGCGACGTCAGTCTACAGCATCAGATCAATTAACGCCTAGAAGTAAAATAACTGAGGTGCCTTGTGGCACTCGCAAAGGGAAATGAAATTGAAAGCAGATGGAAATTGGAAACCATTTGCGCAAACATAAATGACCCTTTTTCGAAATAGAGGATGAAATTCAGTAGGCGATTATCTTTTGTCTGGCTCTCTCTGGCCCCCTTCGGTCACTCCCAGAAAGGACTCATTTTCCTCTTTGTTATTAAACCCGATGAGGTCAGAGGTATTTTTCAAAGGCCATCGCATTCCTCGCATGCCATTTAAATGATTACAATTCATACATTATTGTAATGGTCAATATCTCTTGAATAAAACTCCCATTAACTGTCCAGTGGCATTAACAAACACTGATATTCGTATTCCTGATCTCCAGTTGGAACTGTTTTCGATTACATCAGAAGCAAAAGTTTTATATTTTCTAATGAATGGAACTTTTTTCCGCCTTTTACAATAAAAATGCAATCAAATTATATTAATTTACGTTATATGCTTAATTATCATATTAGTAAAATATAAAAATATACTGTATAAATAAGAACTTAAACAATATTAGAAAAAAATTATAAATCAAAATTGAAATAGGTTTCAAAATATTTTGGTTACATACTTAGACTAATAAGGTCCTGATGGAGGGAGCAATGACTCAACCCCCCCCCCCCCTGCAGACCCAAACAATAAAAGTTTCCCTTTTTTACTAAAATTATTCCCACTGAGATTAAACGTCACATCCATCGACGTTCCTCTGTTAAATCTCGATTTGAAGACGAGCGTCCTTTTCCAGAGAAATATTTCTCATTATTCGAAAAGAAAATCCGAAAAAAATTGTGGTTTTAGAAATATTTTTAGTCCATTTAACCCACCCACATCTCTCTCTCTCTCTCTCTCTCTCTCTCTCTCTCTCTCTCTCTCTCTCTCTCTCATGGGCCACTTTTTGTAATAATACTTTTAATTCTCGCTGAATGTATAATGCTTATGTACCTGACTCGTCAAAAATTGTTGATAAATGTTTAGATAGGAATGCACAAACACAGATTCCACTCTTCCCAACCCCCTTCCCTAACTACAACACGGCAGTTTGGGCAATGTGTGAGAGATTGTGAGTTCCGAGTGTACCTCTTGTGGTACCCGCGCTCACCGGAGTATGACTACCCTATCTCCCCCTACCCAAGGAATGGGGAGAAACCGAGTCGTCATAACCAAACGTTTGGCAATGTCGCTTAGCGTGACAGGAAAGAAACACACACACAAATATAGCCAAGCACTTGTTCTTTATCATATAGGGGAGGATTCTCCTTTCCTTGATATCGAAGAAAAATTGGTGAAAACTTGGCAAAAGATGATAAACCAGAGGAAGACATCTTGTTAGCTGATGTTGAATTAAAGGTGAATAAATGGTTTTATTGATATGTAAGAGCGAAAATGGTGCAATGTGTATGAAAGGATTCGATGCGCTGCTGGTGAACCTTATATGTAGTGTGAGATTTCCGAACTATTTAGCATTTAAAGCTTCAATGGCTTTGGGAATGTGAAACGTCTTTATGTTGCAAAGGTAAAGTGAATAAACTCTTAAGCTCCATGAATAATAACATTGTATAATAGGAATAATATTAATCTCTATACAACGAGACCATTGCCTGTAGTCTACGGTACTACAACACGCCCTATCCACACTCTCTCACTGCTGGCTCTCATTGAAGTATGAAGAATGAATGTATCCACACAGGATCTGTCATTTTGACCCTCTCTTATACTACCCATACCAATGATAGCAGAATGATTTTGCAGAAAATTGTCAACATTTGATTATACATTTATTTTTGTGAAACAATATTGATGAATTTCCATCAAATAAGAATCCAGAGAAGTCTGTATATGGTTGATGATATTGGGAAGTCTCTCTCTCTCTCTCTCTCTCTCTCTCTCTCTCTCTCTCTCTCTCTCTCTCCCTCCATAAGCCTTGAGAAAAGAACGCTTACAAATAGGTCGAGAGGCAAAGCGAGCGATCTTTTCAATTTCTGGATGAGAAAAACTGTGGGAGAAAAATGGATCTACAAAATCTGTCGCCAATCAATTACCCGTCATCGAAGGTCGCCAGATCCTCTTTTGCAGTAATACTTCCATAAAAGAGTAACAATATGAAAGGTGAAAGTATCATTCTGTCTTTATTTTGAGAGAAGAGACACAATCATTATTTTGTTGACTCAACAATTGAATTATTGTTCGGTATGTTCTTTCATCAAATCGATGGCAATGAAATTTATCAAGACATGTTTGCTCCCTCCTTAACAATTACGATAACAGTAATGGTTTTTTCTTCTTCTTCTTCTTCTTCATCATCATCATCATTATCTCTTCCTACGCCTATTGACGCAAAGGACCTCGGTTAGATTTCGCCAGTCGTCTCCATCTTGAGGTTTTAATTTAATACTTCTCCATTCATCATCTCCTATTTTGCATTTCATAGTCCTCAGCCAACTTTTCTAGTGCCTTGTGGAGCACAGCTGAACGTTTGTTGAACTAATCTCTCTACGGGAGTGCGAATAGCATGCCGAAACCATCTCCATCTACCCCTCATCATGATCTCATCCACATATGGTACTCAAGTAATCTCTCGTATAGTTTCATTTCCAATCATGTACTGCCATTTAACCCCTAATATCCTTCTGAGGGCTTTTTCCTCAAATTTAGTAAATCTATTGGAGATTGTTTCATTGTCATACCATAACTCATGTCCAAAGAGTAACACCGATCTCACTAAAGTAATATATAGTCTAATTTTTATATGTAATATCAGGCGATTTGATTGCCAGATTTGACTTAACCTAGCCATTGTCTGATTAGCTTTTTTCAAGCTTTCACTGAACTCTAATTTTCCAAAGACCCTGTATTGGAGATCATAGTTCCTAAATACTTAAATGATTCTACCTCATTAATCCTTTCTCCTTCCAATGATATTTCATCTTCCATTGCATACTATGATCTCATCATCTCTGTCTTTCTTTTATTTATCTTCAGCCCAACCTCGTGTGATATTTCATGCATTCTGGTAATCAAGCATTGCAAATCCTGTGGTGTTCTGCTTACAATGAGAGCATCATCAGCATACTCTAGCGCTGCTAAATTCCTATCATCAATCCAGTTCCATCCTTCTCCACCATCTCTGACTGTTCTATACATTACAAAATCCATGATGAGGATAAACAACATAGGTGACAACACATTCCCTAGAAGTACATACTCTGCTGTTCACTGGAAATTCATTTGATAAGACTCCATTAACATTAACTTTATGCTCATATACAGAATTAATAATCAAATTTACATATTCAAGAGGAATTCCATAATAATGAAGGGCTCTCCACAAATTTGGCCGGTGCGCACTATCAACAGCTTTTTTCATAATTCACAAATGGCATCAAAAGGGGATTTCTATATTCAGGTCTTTGCTTAGACACCCTCTATAACGTTTACAATACTTCATGAAAGGTAAAATCACTGCTATATCCTTCCTCAGACAGCATGTATAATTTTTAAAATGCTTCCAGAAAGGTAAAATCACAGTTAGACCTTTGTTCAAACAGCATTGCTGTAAAACATATCTCAAAATGAAAATTTGTTCAGTTCATTTCAGCTTTTCATAATTCTTTTTTCTCCAGTCTCTTTAGAATAAGAATACTATATATTTTCATAACAACTGATGTAAGTATTATGCCTCTGTAATTAATTTGCAATCAATCGGGTCTATTTTTTTTGCCATTTTCATCAACACTCCTAACTCCCATTCATCAGGTTTTGCCACTTCATGCCACATTCTATAAAATAATCTTGTAAGTAGTCTAGGAGTCATTCGCTTTCGGAGAGTATCATCTCAGCAGTTATTCCATCGTATCCAGGGGCTTTCCATCTCCTAGTTTTTTTTAGGATAGCTACGACTTCAAACACACTGAATTCATTCAAGGGCACATCAAGGGTTTCATCATTTTAAGGTGTATCAATAAAATGATTCCCTTCGTATCTCCTATTCATAACCTTCCTAAAGTGTTCCATCCAATGTTGTCTTTCTTCATCTGTTGCTATAACAGAATCATCTCTCTTTTTCATGAGTATATGTTTTTTCTTCTTTGCCCCAATCGAGATTTCATTAATGATTCTATGAGCAATTCTTACACCATAGCCACTTCCTGCATTCATAGCTTTGTCAGCTTTGTCTGCTTTACTGTCTAAATATTTTCTCCAGTAAAACCTGGTTTTTCTTTTGACCTCACTGTCAATACTGGAATACTTAGCATACTCTACTATATAATTTTCATTACATCCTCGAAAACTTTCAACAATCAATTTTTGTCTTTGTCTCCTTTTTATAATATCCCCAATATCATTTGATATCCATGGCTTTCTCCTTGTAACTGCGTGTCCCAAGACTTCACTGCCAACTGACTGATATATGTTCTTGATATAACACCATCCATCATTATTTGTCTGTTCTTCGTCTAAATGTTTTTAAGAATGCAAATCGATTCCTACATTCAGTTGCAAATGTTTCTGTATGCTCTTCTTTTAAAAGCTTAGTTGTATCAAATCTAGGCATTCTATCCATCTTTCAGTTGGGTGTTTTCAGTTTTAATTTCAGTGTGGCAATTAGGAGTCAGTGATCACTACCAATATCTGCACCCCTATAGCTTCTTACATTTCTCAGAGGCCTTGTTTCTTTATTTATGATAATTTGATCTATCTGATTTTTGTAAATGTCACATGGTGAAGTCCATGTATAGTTGTAGATGTTCGTGTGTTGAAAAAGAGTACCTCCAATGACTATAACATTGTTTGATGAATAAAACTTATGAGATGACCTCCATTTTAATTTGCAACTTCACCAAGATCCTCTACCCCCCATCACATTTTCTATCCCTTGATTATTTCTTCCAACTTTAGCATTTATGTCGCCAATCACAATTTTCATATTTCTCTCAGGGATCTCATCTATTACCCTCTACAGTTCTTCATAATATTCATCTTTCCTTTTTTCAAGGGAATCATTTGTTGGGGCAAAGCAAACTAAAATACTCATATTGCATTGGTTTGATTTGAACTTTGCTGGAACAATCTACTATTTACAGCTCTCCACTCGGTAAGTATCATTTCTGTCATCATCATTCCTACCCTTCTAATCCAACTCCATCTGATCTTCCTGAGTAGATAATATATATATATATATATATATATATATATATATATATATATATATATATATATATATATATATATATACATATATATATATATTTCCTTGGTCTAAAGTTTCCTTACTAAGCCCCTTAAAATGTGTTTCACTTATGGTCAAAATATCCAAAAAATATTTCATAAATTCACTCTCAACTTGCTGTAACTCCCCAATCTGATTTGTGGTTCTAACATTCCAATTACCAGTTTTCAATATTTCTGTAGTATTTATAAACGGGGAGATTCTTAGCCCCCAACTACCCACAGGACTGGGTGCCATTCTGTCATGTTCTCTTTCCATGACTGACTAATCAATGGAGGATTCATTGGCAAGATATATCGAAGGATAGCCAGTTCCTTGTGATACTCAGTGCCTATCTAACTAACGCAAGTGACCCCTGCTGGTCCATACTAATTCTAGTAAGATCAACCACCAGGTATTAGGAGTAAAAGCCGAAATGACAGTTTGTGCATCGCCTTAAACCCAATCCGTCACCCTGCTGCCAGTGACTTCATCGAGATTTACTGGGGCATTTTTCCACACCCAAAGTTCTCACTACTGCACCAAGTTGCTCATCTGCTTATACGACTATAACTGTTGGCAAACATGGATTGCTAAGATAGACCGAATAGCACGGTAATGATGTGCAGTGCCTATCTAACTAAACCAAATACGTCCATGCTAATTCTAGTAAGATCAACCGCAAGGTATCAGGAATAAAAGCCGAAGCGTCAGTTTGTGCATCGCCTTAAACCCAATCCGCCACCCTGCTGCCAGTGACTTCATGGAGATTTAGGGGGGCATTTCCTCCAGACCCAAAGTTCTCATTACTCCACCAAGTTGCTCATCCGTTGGCAAACATTGATTGCTAAGCGGTAATGATTTTCTTATAAAACAAAATTTTAGGGTCATATATTTAATTTCACTGACTCTTCATTTGTTTAAAGGCCACTCATGAATGGCAAATGCAGGGGACAGTCATATTGCCCTAGTTAGCAGATAATACTCAGGAAACTGACCATATATCCTATGATCAGCGTCAAAGCACTTCTCCACCCAAGCTATGACCAGTGAGGGC
>NC_090759.1:11407525-11417525 GCF_036898095.1 Palaemon carinicauda | reverse complement strand
CTCCCTTTTTCGGTGCTGCCTATTCACTAAAGGACCGCCCAGGTGCAATTATCCTTTTTTTGCTGCCCGTATTGGACACTGTTTGTAGACATACCTGGCGGAGCCAGCAATTGCAGCACTGGGAACCTTCACCTTTCGCTGTTCTGTCAATCAACAAGTCTGCGAGTTTCTGTCATCTCTGACTTCTTCTCAATCAACAAGTTTAAAATTTCTTCTTCTTCTTCTTCTTCTTCTGAGTATTTATAATAATAAAAAAAAAGAAGCAACCCAAAGTTCATGTCGACAGTGTTCTCAATATAAGTCAGTCTCGCAATATCAGTCCATCATCTCTTCATCAATTTCAATTCCTTTGCCAGTGTCTACTCCTCCCGACTTCGATTTCTTCCTTTTGTTATTATTATTATTATTATTATTATTATTATTATTATTATTATTATTATTATTATTATTATTATTAAAAATATGGTATTTTTGGAGAAGAAATACTAACGTCTCTGCCATAAAGGGGTTATTTTTTTTTATGCGTTTTGTCATTTCGTTTACTTTTGCCGTTACTGCATAATACATAATACATTCCGCTTTTCAAATGTTATTCGGTTGACAACAGCTTCATTGATTATCATTTTGTCTTCATTACCATTTACGTATTATGATAGAGACCATTCTGGGGATTTTTTTTCCAGACGATCCCGAAATAAAAAACACATTCTCACATATCTATTTCCCTGAAGGAAAGTGGCATTATCAATGTGATTTAGCTCAACTTATTGCTGTAAGACTCAGAATCCCTTTAGTTTGTTGTGGATGATGGTCCTTGATGACTACAAAATATACATTTGGGAGAAATTTCGCACTACTGAATTTCAAAGATCTTTTTGCCAATTGAAGGACAATTTTTTTTCCCAACTAAATATTGCCGATTCTCTAAGATGATTTTGTGACTTGCATCTCTCATCAATATGGGTAACATCGTAAATCAATTTAATTTTGGGAAGATTTGGCTTTTTCGCAAGTTTTTTTTTTTTTTTTACAAAACACCTTTAGCACATCTATACATTATTACTGTATCCCAATACAGGAGAATAGTTAGTGGACAGGGTTGTGAACCCCTCGGAAGAGACTGCGTCTACTTAACAACATTAAAGGAGCATCTTTCACTGAGGCATCCAATAGTGACTGTTCTGCTCCTGTGGAATTCCGTAAATTGAAACAATACAGAATATCCAACATAATAAAAAAATTTTTTGGATGAAGGTAAAATGTCCTTAACGAGTTAGCTGGAGGAAAAAGATAATAATCAGTGAAGTTTTTGTCAACCGAATCACATTTATATCCGGGGATTTTTCTAAGAACAAAAGGAGAAGAGAAATGGCGAACACCAATAGAACAGAGTTTGCTTGATTACTTGCGCAAAGTCTTCTTTCATTACGCATTGGATAGGAAAGGAAATATCCTACGAAATTATATAAGCTCATAGATTTAGCGATGTGATCGCAAAGGGCTTTTGTATGAAGTTCATTGGTTTAGGAAATAGGACTGACCCTCGGAAACAACTCTCAAGACACAGGAGTTTGGTTGTTATGTATTTGTCTATCTTGTTTATTTATAGACTTTCACTCACCCAGTGACACATTTGAGTAACCCGTTCTTTGGGAGTTATAGAGAAAATGCACAAATAATATATAATTAAAGGATCGTCTTTTGAAAATCTAATAACAAATGAAAGTAAAATTAGCAGTTCAGCGAAACAGACAATTTTGTCTGGATGATCTTCGGGAATTTTAAAGATGCAAAGGAGGTATCAGATTCTGGGTGGTGTTCAATGACCTACAGGTCAAATTGTGTTCTCGGGATAATATGTGTAAACAATCGTCCAGTTCAAAGGAAACTGTAGTGATAAATCTATGATTTTCTAATGGAAACAGATATAATACAGTCTGGAATTCAATTAATTTTCAAGATTTTGTACTTTGCCTTCGCATCTTGAACATTTTGTAAATTTAATATGTTATTGAGATGCCAAATTATATTTCTTGATTAAATAAAATAGGCCAAGAATTTATTGAAGTCAAGGAGAATACAACAACAATCCTACTGTCAGTCAGTTTTCTGAAGTATTGAAGTGTTCTGGTGAGATTAATACTTAGATTCCCTCTCCTCTGTATTAAGAAAAGCATTATAATGATAATAATAATAATAATAATATTCAACAGAGAAAACAGCCTGGTGAAAAAGAAAATATAGAAATACCAAATCAACCATTCATAATCAAGATCAATAGGCCTAACAATGATAAAGCCTATAGATCTATCTGATGTGACATCAGCGGTCACTGATTATCCCTCCCTGGTCCTAGCTTGGGTGGAGGAGGGAGTATGGATATATCATCAGTCTTTAGGGCATTGGCACTGTCACTTGCCTTAGCCATTCATGAGCGGCCTTTGAACTTAAACTTAAATCAGAATGTCAGCCGGGGAAGCCTACAGCCACCCCCCCCCCCCACCCTTGTGGTGCCCAACCACACCAGTATCCTCTCCAGTAAACAGCTTAAACTCGCTGTCCATTGCTGTTATCGATCTGTTACCATACGAATGCTAGGCGAACACGTTACCACTGTACTAGCCAAGATGCTTCTACAAATGGGTTAGTGAAACATGCATTGACAATCTCAGAAAGCAGTCAGGCAGTGAAATGAATAATTTGATGTTGATGAAATGTGTCAGTGTTTTGAAAAGATAATCTTTATTTTTCTGACAGCTTTAATATCATTCTATAATATATTCAATTGAAACATAGCAGTTTTGGAATTCTGTAGCAGTAAATAATTCTTTTTTTTTTTTTTTAATGGAAGAACACATACAAGGCAGTGAACCGCTACAACAAAAACATGATATTTTCCGTATCTAAAGTGTTTTAGAAAATTGCTTACAAGCACGGTACTCTTCATGTTGCGAGGTAGTTTAGGCGAAGCTGCTTGCAAAAAAGAATGAAACGTCGTCAGACACATGCAAAAGCTCATTCGTGTTGGTTTCATGCATCTGTCGGTGCATGACATGCATATGCATGCATGCATGCATTTACTATCATATGTTGTTTTTATCAAGTCTATAGCAAAAACAGTAAATGGGCGTGATGTATAAACAAAACTCTTATGGTTCTGGTTGTCTATTGTAAACGGTCTTGGCCTGCAATCTGTGAGTCGGGAGTTCGATCCCTGCTTAAGTCTGATAGTTTCTAGTAGTATTTGAAACCTCACCCTCCTTTTGAGCAGATGTGTGTATATGTATGTATGTATGTATATATACATACATATATATATATATATATATATGTATATATATATATGTGTGTGTATTTATATATATAATATATATGTGTGTGTATATATATATATATATATATATATATATATATATATAGTAGGTAGTAAGTTGACCAGGGCACCAGCCACCCATTGAGATACTACCGCTGGAAGGTTATTGGGTCCTTTGACGGGCCAGACATTACTACATTAAATCCCTCTCTCTGGTTACGGCTCATTCTGTCTTTGCCTACGCATACACCGAATAGTCTGGAATATTTTTTCCACATTCTCCTCTGTCCCCATACACCTGACAACACTGAGATTACCAAACAATTCTTCACTCAAGGGGTTATCTATTGCACTGAAATTGTTCAGTGGTTACTTTCCTCTTGGTAAGGGTAGAAGAGACTCTTTAGCTATGGTAAGCAACTCCTCTAGGGGAAGTACAATCCAAAATCAAACCCTTGTTCTTTTGTCTTGGGTAGTGCCATATCCCCTGTACCATGGACTTTCACTGTCTTGAATTAGAGTTTTTTTGCTCTAGGGAACACTAGGGCACCCAGTTCTGATTTATCTTCCTCTTGGTTTTGAAGTTTTTACAGTTTATATATGACATATCTAATTTAATATTGTTAATATATTTCATTTTGATTGTATTCTTCTCTTGTAATGCATTCATTTCCATGGTTCCTTTCCGTACTGGGCTATTTTACCCTGTTGGAGCCCTTGGGCATACAGCATCTTGCTTTTCCAGCTAGGGTTGCAGCCTAGCTTCTAATATATAGGCCTATATATATATATATATATATATATATATATATACATATATAATATACATGTTATATATAATAAATTTATATATATATTATATATATATATATATATATATATATATATACATACATACATATACATACTGTATATATATATATATATATATATATATATATATATATATATATACATGTTATACGTAATATATATATATATATGTTATATAATATATATATATATATATATATATATATATATATATATATATGTACATATATACAGTATATATATATGTATATATATACAGTAAATATATATATACATATATATATACACACACACACATATATATATGTATATTTATATATATATGTATATATATATATATATATATATATATATATTATATATATATACCTTCTTAGTTATCAACGGCCATTACGTGACCTTCCTTGGTACCAGTTTAGGTAAAGAGGAAGCCTAGGGGAGGTGTGCTCAAATGTATATATGGTCGGTCTTTGGGACATTACCCTATTCTTGTCCCTGCTGCTCACGAGTAACCTTTAACCCGATGTCCGTGTGTCCTGATAAGTAAAGGATTTGCAAGGTGAGGAAATCGTGATTAGTAAAGGATTTACATCACTCCTTTATTTACATGGTAAGGGAATCCCCATATATCGAGCCTTGAAAAAGACCTTTCCCCATAAACAACAGAATCCTCACCCACAAAAAATAGCCCTTGATAATCGGGATATCTGGCTCTACTCCATGTCTTGATAAGAAAATAATTATAGCATGACTAATACGTTAAGCTTCCTGTACTAATTTACTTATTCTTATCACAAATGCTTGAATTAAAACCAAATTATCATACAAATCAAAATAATATGATCTTAGGGGTACTTAAAAACTTACGTTATAGGCCTATGTCAGAAAGGTCAATCCAAGTAAAATTCAGATCAATTATGATTATGACAAAGAAAAGTGAGGCAAACCAAGATTAAGTGAAGTAAAATTAAGGTAGATTAAGATTAAACTGAAGAAAAGAAAGATTAAAACAAGTAAGATTAATAGGCGGTATACTTTAGCAATCAGCAACCTGGTCGAGTAACGAGATCTTTGGGTGTGGAGAAAATGCCCCCTAAATCTCGATGAAATTACTGGCAGTAGAGTGAAGGATTGGGTTTAAGGCAACAAACAAGACGTCTTTTCGGCTTTCACTCTGATGTCAGGTGGATGATCTTGGAATTAGTATGGACCAAATGGGGTTACTTGCCTTTAGTTAGATAGGCACTGGGCATCACAAGGAACTGGCTATCCTTTGATGAATTCAGCCAATGAATCCTCTATGGATTTAGTCAGTCTATGGAAAATAAATGATAGAATGGCTCAACGTCTCAGGCGTGGTGGGATGCTAAGAAACTCCCGGTTTATAAATACTAAAGAGAAATGGAAAACTGGTAATTGGAACATTATAACCATGAATCAGATTGGAAAGTGGGAAATGAATTTATAAAATGTAGTTTGAATATCATGGTCTTAAGTTAAACACGTTGTAAGGGGATTGGTAAAGAAATTTTAGACCAAGGCAATATATATATCTACTCAAGAAGAACAGATGAGTTGGAAGAGATTGGATAGGAATGATAATAACACCAAGAGCAGAAAAAAACATTAACATAATGGAGAGCTATGAATAATAGATTGTTACTTGCAAAGTTTAAATCAAAGCAGTGCAATATGAGTATTTTAATTTGCTATGCAACAACAAATGATTCGCCTGAAGAAAGGAAAGATGAATACTGTGAAGAACTGCAAAGGATAATAGATAAGATTCCTGAGAGAGATATGAAAATTGTGATTGGTGACTTCAATGCTAAAGTTGGAAGGACTAATCAAGGTATAGAGAATGTGATGGGTGTTGAGGGTCTAGGCGAAGTTTCGAATGAAAATGGGGCACATTTTATAAGTTTTTGTTCAACAGACAATCTTGTTATTGGAGGAACTCTCTTCCAGTACTGGGACATCAATAAATATCCATGGACTTCACCATGTGGTAATTACAAAAATCAATTAGATCCACATAGCCATTTATAATGAGAGAAGGAAGACTGATAAATGTAAGAAGCTATAGAGGTGCATATGTTGGTAGTGATCACCAATTCCTCAAAGCACCCAACAGAAATGTAGATAGAATTACCTAGATTGACACAACTAAGCTTCTGGAAGATTAGCACATGACAACCCTTACAATTGAATGTAGGAGTCAATTTTTAGTCTTGGAGACTTTAAGAGACGAAGAGAAGACAATTAAAGAAGAATTGTGTGATACTACCGCTAGAGAGTTATGAGGTCTTTTGACTGGCCAGACAGTACTACATTGGATCCTTTTCTCTGTTTACAGTTCATTTTCTCTTTGCCTATACATACACTGAATAGTCTGGCCTATTCTTTAAGGATTCTCCTCTGTACTCATACACCTGACAACGCTGAGATTACCAAAAAAATCTTCTTCTTACTTACTGTAATGTAATTGTCTGTGGCTACTTTCTTCTTAGTAACGGTAGAGGAGACTACTTAGCAATGGTAAGCAGCTCTTCTAGGGGAAGGACACTCCAAAGCCAAACCATCGTTTTCTAGTCTTGGGTAGTGCCATAGCCTCTATACCATGGCCTTCCACTATCTTGGGGTATGTGTGATATATTTCCAAAAGTCTATATTCACTTGTTTTCTGGTTATGTAGTGGGTTGTTCGGGCATTATATTATAATTGTTATTGGTTTCATATGTAAATAAAAAGGCGAGAATTTTGTAAATACTTTTCTTCTATATGTATGTAACGAATATTGTTAGTCTTAGTTAACCCTTCAGTTTGTAAAGTAAATTCTTATTAAAGAGACCTTTCACTGTTCATGTTTCTTGGCTAGCATACAAGAGATTAAACAGGGTAGAGTTCTCTTGCTTGAGGGTACATGATTCTATCTTATTTCTCTTTGTCTTGTTTTGTTAAGTTTTTAAAGTTTACATAGAAAAAATTAATTTTGATTTAAATATTCAATTTTTCCCTGTTTCCTTTCCTTACAGGGCTATTTTCCCTGCTGGGGCCCCTGGGCTTATAGCAGCCTGCTTTTCCAACTAGGGTTATAGCTTAACAAGTAATAATAATAATAATAATAATAATAATAATACTATATCAGTCAGTTGGTAGTGTAGTTTTGGGACATCCAGTTACAAGGAAAAAACCATTGCTATCGAATGATACTTTGGATACTATAAAAAGGAGACAAAGACAGAAATTGAATTTTGAAAGTTTTAGAGGAATTTATGAAAATTACAAGGTAGAGCATGCTAAATATTCCAGCGTTGATAGTAAAGTTAAAAGAAAAGCCAGGAATGAAAGGAGAGAATATTTAGACAGGAAAGCAGATGAGGCTGACAAATCTATGAATTCACGGAGTGGCAATGGTGTAAGAATGGCTCATAGAATTATTAATGAAATCTCTACTGGGGCAAAGAAGAAGAATATATACCCATCAAAAAGAGAGATGGGTCTGTTATAACAACCGAGGATGAAGAAAGGCAACGCTGGATGGAACACTTAAGTGAGGTTAGGAATAGGAGATATACCTGAAGCTGAGGAAGACCCTGATGTGCCCATGAATGAATTCGATGTGTTTGAAGTAAAAAACTAGATATGAAAAACCCTGGACGCAAGGGAATAACTGATGAGATGATATTGGCCGAAAATGAAGTGACTCCCAGAATACTTATAAGATTATTTTGTAGCATGTGGCGTGAAGAGAAAAACCTCATGAAGGGGAGGTAGAAGTGTCAGTGAAAATGTCAAAAAATCGGAGACCTGACTGATTGCAATAATTACAGAGGTATCACACTTACGTTAGCTGTCATGAAAATATATAGTTTGCTCATTATAGAGACAAGAGGGAAAAATCGAAGAAAAGCTGAGAAATGTACAAACAGGACTTAGAAAAGGTAGAAGTTGCACTAACCAAATGTTCATTGTAAATATATGGCACAGCAATACAGAAATCCACTTTTGAAGATATTTGTGGACTATGAAAAAAGCCTTTGATAGTGTGCACCCGCCAATTTTGTGAAGAGTCCTCCGTTATTATGGAGTTCCTCCTGAATATTTAAATTCAATCAAGTCTGTTTATGAGCAGAGCAAGTGCAAAGTTGATATTAGTGGAGTCTTATCAAATGAATTTCGACTGAACAGTTGAGTACTCCAAGGGAATGTGTTGTCACCTATGTTGTTTATCCTCCTCATTGATTTTGTAATGCATAGAATAGTTGGGATGTGGGGAAGGATTGGACTGGATTGGTAACAGGAAAGTAGCTGACCTAGAGTAAGCTGGTGATGCTGTCCTAATTAGCAGAACACCAAAGGACTTTAAAAGGTTGCTTACCAGAATGCATGAAATATCACATGAGGTTGGGTGCCAGATAAATAAAAGGAAGACAGAGATGATGAGAACGGAATATGGAATGGAAGGTGAAATGTCATTAGAAGGAGAAAGGATTAGTGAGGTGGAATCATTTAAATATTTAGGAACTATGATCTCTAGTACAGGATCTTTAGAATTTGAGTTTATTGAAAGATCGAAAAAAGCAAATCAGACTACGGCTAGATTAAGTAAAATTTGGAAATCCAATCGCCTGAAATTACATGTAAAGGCCAGCTACATATCAGTTTCGTGAGATTGGTGTTACTGTATGGACATGAGTCGTTGGATTACAATGATACAATATCCAACAGATTTTGGAGATGTGAGAAGAAAGCTCTCAGAAGAATATTAGGAGTTAATGGCAAGACAGGATTAGACATGAAACTATAAGAGAGATTACTCGAATGCCATATGTGGATGAAATATATGGTGAGGGATAGATAGTGATTGTTTGGCCATGCTCTTTGCACTCCCCAAGAGAGATTAGTTCAACAAATTTCTAACTGGGCTCCACAAGGCACTACAATAGTTGGAAGACCCATGCATAATTGACTTAGGGCTATGAAGCGTGAAGTAGGAAATGATGAATAGAGAAGTATTGATTTAAAAGCTCAAGAAAGAGACGACTACCGAAACCGAGGCCTTTTGCATCAATAGGCGTAGGAGGAGATGATGATGATATACATATGAATTATATATACAGTAACTATATATATATATATATATATATATATATATATATATATATATAAAATGTATATATATATATATATATATATATATATATATATGTATATATATATATATATATATATATATATATATATATATATATATATATATATATATATATAAAATGTATGTATATATACACATAAATATCGGTATTTATATATATAATATATAATGTATATATATATATATTATATATATATATATATATATATAAAATGTATGTATATATACACATAAATATCGGTATTTATATATATATAATATATAATGTATATATATATATATATATATATATATATATATATATATATATATATATATATACCGGTATATATAATGTATGTATACATATACATATATTTATATATATATCATCTATATACATACATATATATATATATATATATATATATATATATATATATATATATATATATATATAGATAGAGAGAGAGAGAGAGAGAGAGAGAGAGAGAGAGAGAGAGAGAGAGAGAGAGAGAGAGAGAGAGAGGTGCGAACGTTGTCATTCAAAACATGGCCAGAGAAGAAACTCTGAATCCTCAAAGTCAAAAGAAAAAGAACCTAAATGTAAAAGAACCGTAGATTTGGAAATCGCTTTCAAAGGACCTTTAGAATTTCGTCAGTGTAACCTATAATTAGATTCGGACGATACTCTTAGGTAGACGTTAAAACTCCAATCTGCAATAAAACCTTTTCCG
>NC_090759.1:11387525-11400025 GCF_036898095.1 Palaemon carinicauda | reverse complement strand
TCGCGAGAAATCCACACGATTTAAAATATCCCAAAACTAAATTGCTTCACGATGTTACCCATATTGATGAGAGATGCATGTCGCAAAATCATCTTATGTAAAAGAATCGGCAATATTTAGTTGGAAAAAAAGTTGTCCTTCAATTGGCAAAAAGATCTTTGAAAATCAGTAGTGCGAAATTTCTCCCAAATGTATATTTTGTAGTCATCAAGGACCATCATCCACAACAAACTAAAGGGATTCTGAGCCTTGTAGCAATGTAGCTATATTACATTGATGATAGATATGTGAAAATGTGTTTTGTATTTCGGGAACGTTGGGAAAAAGAAATCCCCAGAATAGTCTCTATAATAATACAAAAAATGATGATGAAGGTAAGATAATAAATCAATGAATCTGTTTTTAACGGAATAACATTTAAAAAGTGTAAAACTGTAAGGTATGCAGTGACGGCAAAAATAAAAGATATAGCAAAACTGACATCAACAACAACCCCTTTCGTTAAATCATGGATATGGCAGAGATGTTAGTATTTCCTCTCCAAAAATACCATATTTTTTTTTAATAATAATAATAATAATAATAATAATAATAATAATAATAATAATAATAATAATAATAACAAAAAGAAGAAATAGAAGTCGGGAGGAGTAGACACTTGCAAATGAATTGAAATTGATAAAGAAATGATGGACTGATATTGCAAGACTGACGTATTGAGAAAATTGTCGACATTAATTTTGGCTTGTCTCTTTTTTTAATTGTAAATACTCAGAAGAAGAAGAAGAAGAAGTAGTTTTAAACTTGTTGATTAAGAAGAAGTCAGAGATGACAGAAACTTGCAGACTCGTTGATTGACAGAACAGCGAAAGGTAAAGGTTCCCAGTGCTGCAATTGCTGGCTCCGCCAGCTATGTCTGCAAACAGTGTCCAATACGGGCAGGAAAAAAAGGATAATTGCACCTGGGCGGTCCTTTAGTGAATAGGCAGCACCGAAAAAGGGAGGAAATGATTTCCAGTATAAGAAAACTAATTAGCTTGACAAACTATGATGTTCTTTTTTGTATTCTGTGATGTTGGAGGGCAAACTCCTGGCTGAGCTTTCGTTTTGATCGTTTCATTATTCATATGGACAATAATAAGAAAAAGCAAATGAAAAACTCGAAAAGCATTTACGCTATATTGGTATAGATTCTATTAATAACTCTATTTCCAATTTGGGGATATTATAGTGTTACATAAATTGCATAAAAAATCACAGTTAAACGAATTCATGATTTCACCCCCGAGTTATAACTGCGATACCCCTCCTGCTCCCTTCCATCTCCGTTTCGGTGTTTGACAGTAGAATGTTCTTTTTACCTCCCTGCAATTATCACCAATAGCGAATTTTATTGAATCCATGCGTTAGTATATTCTGGTATTCAAAGAAAGTTTATAATAACATGTTTTTTCTTATGCACTTATGCAACGTGCATCCGAAAACATGCTCCTGTCTTTGACTTCGGCGGGTGTAGTTACTAAATTTAGAATTATCATCACAGTACTTTATAATCTCTTTATTCGTTAACATTATTTATGGACAAAATATATATCCAAGCAAGAAATTCACGTTAGTAAATAAGTTTCCATTCCCATTATATGGTAATATCCTGAAAACAGTGATGCAATTCGGACAAAATACTTGCAACCAATCAGCTACGAGGAAACTTTTCCGAGCTGAAAGGGCATCTTTGCGAGTGTGTACAAATGAATAAAAAATTAGTTTATTTAAGTAGATCTTTCTTATTTATCACGAAGAACTCTAACGGAAGTTGCTCAATGAACTTTTGCGAATTGCAACACCTAAGATGAAACCAAACTGAATCAAATTACCATTGGCTTTGGGTTGCTATCATTGAGTCGATCCCTCTTTCGCTTGTCGTGTTTGAATGGCCTTTTGGATGCGTCTCTCTCTCTCTCTCTCTCTCTCTCTCTCTCTCTCTCTCTCTCTCTCTCTGGTTATTGATTTTATATCAAAAGATATTTTCTTGTATTTGTCAACATTTCGGACGATTTGAAATTAAAAGCCCCGTATTCAGGTTTTTTTTTTTTTTTATTCTGTGAAGTTTTTAGGTATTTTGATAATATTTTCTGCCATCTTCTCCGTCTACTTTTGGACGAAACTTTATTTTGGCCTATTGAAAACGTCCCTGCCCAAGCATTCTGCCAGACTTTTGTTCGAGTCACCATTAAGCTCGATAGTTTCTTGTAGTGTCTGCAACCTCACCATCCTTGTGAGCTAGGGAACCTATAGGTCTACTTGCTGAGTCATCCGCAATCATTACATGGCCCTCACTGGTCATAGCTTGGGTGGAGAAGTGCTTTGACGCTGATCATATGAGATATGGTCAGTCTCTTGAGCATTATCTGCTAACTAGGGCAATATGATTGTCCCCTGCCTTTGCCATTCATGAGTGGCCTTTAAACAAATGAAGACTCAGTGAAATGAAATATATGTCCCTAAAATTTTGTTTTATAAGAAAATCATTACAGTGCCAGGCTGTATATCTTAGCAATCCATGATTGCCAACGGTTATACTCGTATAAGCGGATGAGCAACTTGGTGGAGTAATGAGAGCTTTGGGTGTGGAGGAAATGTCCCCCTAGATCTCGATGAAGTCACTGGCAGCAGGGTGACAGATTGGGTTTAAGGCGATGGACAAACTGTCTCTTCGGCTTTTACTCCTGATACCTGGTGGTTGATCTTACTAGAATTAGTATGGACCAGCAGGGGTCACTTGCGTTAGTTAGATAGGCACTGAGTATCACAAGGAACTGGCTATCCTTCGATATATCTTGCCAATGAATCCTCCATTGACTAGTCAGTCATGGAAAGAGGACAAGACAGAATGGCACCCAGTCCTGTTCGTAGTTGGGGGCTAAGAATCTCCCCGTTTATAAATACTATAGAAATATTGACAACTGGTAATTGGAATGTTAGAACCATAAATCAGATTGGGGAGTTACAGCAAGTTGAGAGGGAATTTATGAAATTTTTTTTGTATATTTTTACCCTAAGTGAAACACGTTGTAAGGGGATTAGTAAGGAAACTTTAGACCAAGGAAATATACACACACACACACACATGTAAATATAATATATATATATATATATATATATATATATATATATATATATATATATATATATATATATATATATCTACTCAGGAAGATCAGATGGAGCTGGAAGAGAAGGGTAGGAATGATGATTACACCAAGAGCAGAAAGGACACCTACCGAGTGGAGAGCTGTAAATAGTAGATTGTTCCAGCAAAGTTCAAATCAAACCAATGCAATATGAGTATTTTGGTTTTCTATGCCCCAACAAATGATTCCATTGAAGAAAGGAAAGATGAATATTATGAAGAACTCCAGAGGGTAATAGATGAGATCCCTGAGAGAAATATGAAAATTGTGATTGGTGAAGAAATGATCAAGGGATAGAAAATGTGATGGGGTCGAGGATCTTGGTGAAGTTGCAAATTAAAATGGAGGTTATCTCATAAGTTTTATTCAGCAAACAATATTATAGTCATTGGAGGTACTCTTTTTCAACACACGAACATCTGCAAGTATACATGGACTTCACCATGTGACATTTGCAAAAATCAGATAGATCACATTATCATAAATAAAGAAACAAGGCCTCTGAGTAATGTAAGAAGCTATAGAGGTGCAGATATTGGTAGTGATCACCAGGTCCTCATAGCCACACTGAAATTAAAAGTGAAAGCACCCAACAGAAAGATGGATAGAATGCCTAGATTTGATACAACTAAGCTTTTAGAAGAGCATACAGAAACATTTGCAACTGAATGTTGGAATAGATTTGCATTCTTAAAAACATTTAGACGAAGAACAGACACTTAATGATGGATGATGTTATATTAAGAACATATATCAGTCAGTTGGCAGTGAAGTCTTGGGACACGCAGTTACTAGGAGAAAGCCATGGATATCGAATGATATTGGTAATACTATAAAAAGGAGACAAAGACAAAAATTGATTATTGAAATTTTTCGAGGATGTAATGAAAATTACATAGTAGAGCATGCTAAGTATTCCAGTATTGACAGTGATATCAAAAGAAAAACCAGGTTTTACTGGAGAAAATATTTAGACAGTAAAGCAGATGAAGCTGACAAAGCTATGAATGCAGGAAGTGGCTATGGTGTAAGAATTGCTCATAGAATCATTAATGAAATCTCGACTGGGGCAAAGAAGAAGAAACATATACCCATCAAAAAGAGAGATGATTCTGTTATAGTAACAGATGAAGAAAGACAACATTGGATGGAACACTTTAGGAAGGTTATAAATAGGAGATACGAAGGGAATCATTTTATTGATATACCTTAAAATAATGAAAACCTTGATGTGCCCTTGAATGAATTCAGTGTGTTTGAAGTCTTAGCTATCCTAAAAAACACTAGGAGATGGAAAGCCCCTGGATACGATGGAATAACTGCTGAGATGATACTCTCCGAAAGCGAATGACTCCTAGACTACTTACAAGATTATTTTATAGTATATGGCATGAAGTGGCAAAACCTGATGAATGGGAGTTAGGAGCGTTGCTGAAAATAGCAAAAAAAGGAGACCTGACTGACTGCAAATTAGTTACAGAGGCATAATACTTACGTCAGTTATGAAAATATATTGTATTATTGTAAAGAGAGAGGAGAAAAACATTGATGAAAAGCTGAAATGAACTGACCAAATTTTCGTTTTGAGATATGTTTTACAGCAATGCTGGAAGCATTTAAAAAATTATACCTGCTGTCTGAGGAAGGATATAGCAGTGATTCTACCTTTCGTGAAGTATTGTAAATTTTATAGAGGGTGTCTGGGCAAAGACCTGAATATAGAAATTCCCTTTTGATGTCATTTGTAAACTATGAAAAAGCCTTTGATTATGTGCACCGGCCAGATTTGTGGAGAGCCCTTCATTATTATGGAATTCCTTTTAAATATGTAAATTTGATTATTAATTCTGTATATGAGCATAGAAAGTGCAAAGTTAATGTTAATGGAGTCTTATCAAATGAATTTCCAGTGAACAGCAGAGTTCGTACTTCTAAGAAATGTGTTGTCACCTATGTTGTTTATCCTCATCATGGATATTGTAATGTATAGAACAGTCAGAGATGGTGGAGAAGGATGGGACTGGATTGGTGATAGGAATTTAGCAGAGCTAGAGTATGCTGATGATGCTCTCCTTGTTAGCAGAACACCACAGGATTTGCAATGCTTGCTTACCAGAATGCATGAGATATCACACTAGGTTGGGCTGAAGATAAATAAAAGAAAGACAGAGATGATGAGATCCGAGTATGCAATGGAAGATGAAATATCATTGGAAGGAGAAAGAATTAACGAGGTAGAATCATTCAAGTATTTAGGAACTATGATCTCCAATACAGGCTCTTTGGAAAATAGAGTTCAGTGAAAGCTTGAAAAAAGCAAATCAGACAATGGCTAGGTTAAGTAAAATTTGGGAATCAAATCGCCTGATATTACATATAAAAATTAGACTATATATTAGTTTAGTGAGATCGGTGTTACTATTTGGACATAAGTTATGGTATAACAATGAAACAGTCTCCAATAGATTTAGTAAATTTGAGCAAAAAGCCCTCAGAAGGATATTGGGAGTTAAATGGCAGGGACATGATTAGAAATGAAACTATAAGAGAGATTACTCGAGTTCCATATGTGGATGAGATCATGATGAGGGGTAGATGGGGATGGTTTAGGCATGCTATTTGCCTTTCCGTATAGAGATTAGTTCACCAAACGTTCAACTGTGCTCCACAAGACACTAGAAAAGTTGGCTGAGGACTATGAAGTGCAAAATAGGAGATGATGAATGGAGAAGTATTGAATTAAAAGCTCAAGATAGAGACGACTGATGAAATCTAACCTAGGTCTTTTGCGTCAATAGGCGTAGGAGATAATAATGATGATGATGAAGAAGAAGAAGAAGAAGAAGAAGAAGAAGAAACCATTACTGTTATCGTAATTGTTAAGGAGGGAGCAAACATGTCTTGACAAGTTTCATAGCCATTGGTTTGATGAAAGAACATACCGAACAATAATTCAATTGCTGAGTCAACAAAATAATGATTGTGTCTCTTCTCTCAAAATAAACACAGAATGATACTTTCATCTTTCATATTGTTACTCTTTTATGGAAGTATTATTGCAAAAGAGGATCTGGCGACCTTCGATGACAGGTAATTGATTGGCGACTGATTTTGTAGATCCATTTTTCTCCCACACAGTTTTTCCCATCCAGAAATTGAAAAGATCGCTCTCTTTGTAAGCGTTTTTTTCTCAAGGCTTATGGAGAGAGAGAGAGAGAGAGGGAGAGAGAGAGAGAGAGAGAGAGAGAGAGACTCCACAATATCATCATCCATATGAAGACTTCACTGTATTCTTATTTGATGGGAATTTATCAATGTTGTTTCACAATAATAAATGTATAATCAAATGTTGACAAATTTCTACAAAATAATTCTGCTATCATTGGTATTGGTAGCGTAAAATAGGGTCAAAATGACAGATCCTGTGTAGTTACATTCATTCTGCATACTTCAATGAGAGCCAGCAGTGAGAGAGTGTGGATAGGGCGTGTTGTATTACCGTAGACTACAGGCAATGGTCTCGTGTATAGAGATTAATATTATTCCTATTATACAATGTTATTATTCATGGAGCTTGAGAGTTTATTCACTTTACTTTTGCAACATAAAGCTGTTTCACATTCCCAAAGCCATTGAAGCTTTAAATGCTAAATAGTTCTGAAATCTCACACTACATATAAGGTTCACCAGCAGCGCATCAAACCCTTTCATACACATTGCTCCATTTTCGCTCTTACATTTCAATAAAACTTCTTATTCACCTTTTATTCAACATCAGCTAACAAGATGTCTTCCTCTGGTTTATCATCTTTTGCCAAGTTTTCACCAATTTTCTTCCATATCAAGGAAAGGAAAATCCTCTCCTATATGATAAAGAACAAGTGCTTGGCTTTATATGTCTGTGTATGTGTGTTTCTTTCCTGTCACGCTGAGCTATATTACCAAACGTATGGTTATGACGACTCGGTTTCTCCCCATTCCTTGGGTAGGGGGAGATGCGGTAGTCATACTCTGGTGAGCCCGGGTGCCCCAAGAGGTACACTCGGAACTCACAATCTCCCACACATTGCCCAAACTGCCGTGTTGTAGTTAGGAAAGGGGGGTTAGGAAGAGTGGAATCTGTGTTTGTGCATTCCTATCTAAACATTCATCAACAATTTTTGACGAGTCACGTACATATGCATTATACATTCGACGAGAATTAAAAGTATTATTGCAATAACTGGCCCATGAGAGAGAGAGAGAGAGAGAGAGAGAGAGAGAGAGAGAGAGACTTGTGGGTGGGTGAAATAGAGTAAAAATATTTCTAAAACCACAATTTTTTTTTTCGTATTTTCTTTTCGGATAATGAGAAACATTTCTCTGGAAAAGGACGCTCGTCTTCAAATCGAGATTTGACAGAGGAACGTCGATGGATGTGACGTTTAATCTCAGTGGGAATAATTTTAGTAAAAGAGGGAAACTTTCATTGTTTTGGTCTGAGGGGGGTGGGGGGGTGGGGGAGGTCATTGCTCCCTCCATCAGGACCTTATTAGTCTAATTATGTAACATAAGAATTTCGAAACTTATTTAGATTTTGATTTATAGTTTTTTTTTCTAATATTTTATAAGTTCATATTTATATATTTCTATATTTTACTAATATGATAATGAAGCATATAACGTAAATTAATACAATTAAATTGCATTTTTATTGTAAAAGGCGGAAAAAAGTTCCATTCATTAGAAAATATAAAACTTTTGCTCCTGATGTAATCGGAAACAGTTCCAACTGGAGATCAGGAAGACGAATGTCAGTGTTTGTTAATGCCACTGGACAGTTAATGGGAGTTTTGTTCAAGAGATATTGACCATTACAATAATGTATGAATTGTAATCATTTAAATGGCAAGCGAGAAATGCGATGGCCTTTGAGAAATACCTCTGACCTCATCGGGTTTAATAACAGAGAGGAAAATGAGTCCTCTCTGGGAGTGACCGAAGGGGGTCAGAGAGAGCCAGACAAAAGATAAGTGCCCACTGAATTTCATCCTCTATTTCGAAAAAGGGTCATTTATGTTTCCCTTTCCCGAGTGGCACCAGGCACCTCAGTTATTTTACTTCTAGGCGTTAATTGATCGGATGCTGTAGACTGACGTTGCAATAAAATTGCACTGGATATAGATCGTTCTTTATCCAAAATAAGAGCAATGTGGATGCAAAAATGCAATAGCAAATGCAACTGTTTCTAATCCACTGCAGGACAAAAGCCTCAGACATGTCATCATTCATCACTGGGGTTGGGTCAGTTTTCATCACCACGCTGGCCAGTGTGGATTGGTGATGTTGGGAGACTTTAGTATGTTTGCTCACAGCAAACCAACCTAGTATGGGTGTCTCTGACTACTACAGCTTTGCTGCTCATGGCGATATGCAAACCCTTTCATGCCGTTAAGGCTTCCCTACTCAGAATCGGACATCATCATCATCATCATCATCTCCTCCTACGCCTATTGACGCAAAGGGACTCTGTTAGATCTCACCGATCGTCTCTATTTTGAGCTTTTAATTCAATACTTCTCCATTCATCATCTCCCACTTCATACATCATAATTCTCAGTCATGTAGGCCTGAATCTTCCAACTCTTCTAGTGCATTGTGGAGCTCATTTAAACGTTTTGTGAACTAATCTTTTTTGGGGAGTGCAAATAGCATGCCCAAACCATCTCCATCTACCCCTTACCATGATCTCGTCCACATATGGCACTCGAGTAATCTTATAGTTTAATTTTTAATCCTGTCCTCCCATTTAACTCCCAATATTCCCTTGAAGGCTTTGTTCTCAAATACACTAAATCTGTTGAAGATTGCTTCATTGTCATACCATGACTCATATCCATACAGTAACACCGATCTCACTAAACTGATATAAAGCCTGAATTTTATATGTAGTTTCAGACGATTTGATCCCCAAATTTTACTTAACTTAGCCATTGTCTGGTTTACTTTTTTCAATCTTTCACGAAACTCTCATTCTAATGACTCTATATTGGAGATTATAGTTCCTAAATACCTAAAGGATTCTACCTCATTAATCCTTTCTCCTTCCAATGATATTTCATCTTCCATTGCATATTCCGTTCTCATCATTTATGTCTCCCATCTATTTATCTCAAGCCTAACCTTGTGTGATATTTCATTATGGTAAGCAAACATTGCAAATCCTATGGTTTCCTGCTAATAAGTGCAGCATTATTGGCATACTCTAGGTCAGCTAATTTCCTATAACCAATCCAGTCCAATCCTTTTCCACGATCTCCAAATGTTCTAAGCATTACACAATCCATGAGGAGGATAAACAACATATGCGGCAACACATTCCTTGGAGTATTCTGCTGTTCAATGGAAATTCATTTGATAGGACTCCACTAACATTAACTTTACACTGCTATGCTCTTGAACATACTTGATAATATTTACATATTTAAGAGGAATTTCATAATAACGGAGGACTCTCTACAAAATTGGCCGGTGCACACTATCAAAGATTTTTTCATAGTCCACAAATGCTATCAAAAGTGAATTTCTGTATTCTATAAATTGCTGTCTTAAAATTAAAATTTGATCAGTACAACAATTACATTTTCTAAATCCTGTTTTTTCATCTCTTAGCTTTTCATAAATCTTTCTCTCTAGTCTTTTTAGAATAAGCGTAGTATATATTGTCATGGCAACTGATGTAAGTGCAATGGCTCTCTAATTATTGCAATCAGTCAGGTCCCTTTTTTTTGTTTCGCAAATTTCACCAACTACTAATTCCCATTTATCAGGGTTTTTCTCTTCATGTCATATTCTACAAACTAATCTTGTAAGTATTCTGGGAGTTGCTGTGATAGTTGAGAACCTAGTATTCCAATTGCTCATTATTATTAATAAAGTTAAGTTTTTATTCTGAATTACGTCCATGTTTACATACTCTACATTTACTTAATCGTGCATGAGTGGAACTCACCTTACTAGTTGGCTATACATCTCTTAAATACACAAATGAAATATGTGAATAAAATAATCTACTCTCATGTTAGACCAGCTTCGTAAGATAGCTCCCACAAAAAGATTATTTATCCGTGGCTGTAATCTACTGATTCAGCCTGAGATATATAATCTGCAAACATTTTCTCTTCTCTTGATATATGCTTTACATTAATACAATATGGTTGGAAACATAATGAACATCTAGTTAACCTTCCATTATTATTCTTCACTTTATGAACAAAAGATAATATAAAGGATTGTGATATGAATAAACCATAATTTCTGCATTCTCTGGTCGATTTACATAAACTTCAAACTTCCATATTGCTGTGATTAGCGTTAGCAGTTTATTTTCAACTGTTGAGTTGGCCCATTTATTCTTCTTCACCTTCGACAGCAAACAGATGGGGTGAAGAATTCCTTCCTTGTCTTTTTGCAATAGGACAGCTCCAATCCCATAGTCCGACGTATTCACTTGGATAAGGAATTTTTTTTTGAAATCCGGTGCTTCCAGTATCAGTTTCGAAGTTAAAATGGTCTTCACCTTGTCGAAGGATTCCTGGCACTCGCTGGTTCATACAGACTTTTTCTTTTGGCTTGTCAAATCTGTCAAGGGAGCGACCACAGCCGAAAAATTCGGGGAAAACCGTCTGTAGAATCCTGACGTCCCTAAAAATCGTTGTAATTGTTTCCTCGTATAATGGGGTGAAGTTTTCTTTTTTCCTGGAGTTTAAATAACGTAGTTCTGGTCACTGATCGTCTCCAAAATCTGGAATGGTCCTTAGGCATATTACTGTTTCCTAATTTATTTGTTTGTTTAATTCTTTTTCTGAATTTATTTGTTTGTTTATTTCCTTTTCCTAACCTAATATATTTGTTTATTTCCTTTTCTCAATGGGATATGATCCTTTTTTAAGTCCTGGGGCTTATAGTATCCTGCTTTTCCAACTTGGGTTGTAGCTTAGCAAGTATTAATAATGCGTAGAGCAGAGAGATACATATTTTAGGGAAGGTTTTAGGCAATATATGTTGGGGGAAGGGGGAAGCTTTAGAATTTCAATTTCCCCAAAGGTCAAAGTTCAGCGGAGACTAGAATGGTAAATAGCTAAAGCCCCCCTGACACTTGCACGCATTTGTGGCACGCACTGGCACGCATTGTGTCGTGAACTGGCGTGAACTTGACGTGAACGGTGCGTGGCATGTGTGCCATGCGTGCCGAGAATTTTGAAATGTTCAAAATTTGTGGCACGCATCGTCACGACAAAATTGGTGTGAACTTGTCGTGAACGATGCGGGAACTGGAGTGAACTGGAGTGAACAGTGCGGGACGATGCTGGAGGATGCGTGCCAGTGCGTGACAATTAAATCAATGGATTTATCCCTACTGAGGGTCGATGCGGGAGGATGCGTGCCAGTGCGTGGCAATTAAATCAATGGATTTATCCCTACTTCCTCATAATCATCAAAGAAAAAATTTGTATAATGACAATATATTCTTTTACCTCTCCCCTTTCCTTATTTAATTGAGAGAGAGAGAGAGAGAGAGAGAGAGAGAGAGAGAGAGAGAGAGAGAGAGAGAGAGAGAGAATAAGCTTCAATATATATATATCTCTCTCAGAGAGAGAGAGAGAGAGAGAGAGAGAGAGAATAAGCTTCAATATCTATCTCTCTCTCTCTCTCTCTCTCTCTCTCTCTCTCTCTCTCTCTCTCTCTCCTGGTATTATTATCAGCAAGGATTTGAAGTTCACCAAACAGAGCATAAAAGCTGAAAAGAAAGCACAAAACATAATAGGTTACATAAAGAGACAATTCAAATACAGAGATATCGACACTGTAGGCCTACTACAGCTGTAGGCCTATACAGATACACCATTAAATAAATACATTTCAAATTCATCTATTCCGCTCTTTTATAATATATTTAAAACTTTTCCTTTATTCTCCTACACAATTCTACAACTTTACCCTTTGAATAAGTCTATCGGCAAAATTGTTATTCACACTTACACTAACATAGGCCTAGGCTCGAATCTAAAGAATTTGCACTTGATTTTTCACAAACTTTTACCCCCTGCACTCTTTTATTCGGGGAGAGAGAGAGAGAGAGAGAGAGAGAGAGAGAGAAAATTATTGATTTTATAACACAAAAAGAGGACAGAAGTTCTTTAATCCCTTCATGAGCAGGTGTAATACTTGAGAGAGAGATATATTTTCTTCATTTTGCTTGTGGTTTATTGAATGTGTATACACACACAAACATTTATATATATATATATATATATATATATATATATA
>NC_090759.1:11372525-11375025 GCF_036898095.1 Palaemon carinicauda | reverse complement strand
GTTTGAGTTTGGAGTGTACGTCCCCAAGAAGAGCTGTTTACCATAGGTAAAGAGTCTCTTATACCATTACCAAGAGAAAAGTAGCCACTGAACAATTACAGTGGAGTAGTTAACCCCTTTGGTAAAAAAGAATTGTTTGGTAATCTCAGGGTTGTCAGGTGTATGAGGACAGAGGAGAATCTGTAAGAATAGGGCAGACTATTCGGTGTATTTGTAAGCAGTGGAAAAGTGAACCGTAACCACAGAGAAGGATCCAATATCGTACTGTCTGGCTAGTCAAAAGACCCCATAACTTTCTAGCGGTAATATCTCAACGGGTGGCTGGTGCCCAGATGAAATCACTGACTCCACGCTCTATTTCTCCACCAACGCAAACGCTTGTGTCTGATTACGATTCCAGAAGTCATCACCATTTCCGATTGCTAACAATAATTCTTAAGGGATGAGGTTGCTGCACTCTATGTGCGAAGGAAAACACTGAAATCGAGATATCTACAAATAATGCGAAACGTAGCAATCCAAGTGTCATGTGATAAGCAGAGATGAGAATTCCCTTGTTGGTTTTGCTGCATCTCATGAATGTTCAAATCTCGAACGTTCATGGAATTGATGAGGACGACAATATTCAAATAAGGTTCCCAGGGAAGGGGTGACTTTTGCAAACCTTTGTACTGTAAGAGGATATAGAATATTCATTTAAGAAATCATTTGTTTGAGAGATAAAGAAAGAGAGAAAAAGCTTAATTTATGGTATCTTCCTACATTTATCTATTTATTAAGGTTTATGTAAGCTAGTTTGTGGCTTTGTTTGACTACCAAAATTTAAAAGAAAGAATATGTAGTTAGAATTCTAATTATAGAATAGTACTGATATAGGTGTTTCGGAGAAACTTGACTCTTCGTTAACATTCTATGAATAACTGTTCTTATAATTGCTGATGAAGCACAATTTATCCTGCGTTAAGGAATCATCTTTGTTCCAGATAAGAAATTGAACCTCGAGGGCATTTTCACTACCCCTTGCCACTGCCATTTATGAGCGACCTTTAAAACCTATAAGGACTATTTGTTCAATATGTACTACCTGCATTTCCATGAATGGAAAGGCTGATTTGTTACTCACTATGGTCTGATAGATAGATGGATAGATAGATAGATAACTTTAATGGTAGTATCTTCCTGTGTTGTGATGACCCCTCTTACACCCCCACTGTCCCCCTAATCACCCCCACCGTCCCCCAATCTCCTCTTTATGATGTCCTTTGTAGCTTTGATGTCTTTAACTTGTTACATTTGAAGTAAAGGAAAAGGTTTTATTGCAGATTGGAGTTTTAACGTCTACCTAAGAGTATCGTCCGAATCTAATTATAGGTTACACTGACGAAATTCTAAAGGTCCTTTGAAAGCGATTTCCAAATCTACGGTTCTTTTACATTTAGGTTCTTTTTCTTCTGACTTTGAGGACTCAGAGTTTCTTCTCTGGCCATGTTTTGAATGGCAACGTTCGCTCTCTCTCTCTCTCTCTCTCTCTCTCTCTCTCTCTCTCTCTCTCTCTGTCTTTACCTTCATCAACATTTTTCTTATTATGTTGGAAAATTCTGAATTGTTTCAATTTCCGGCATCCCAGAGGAGCAGAACAGTCACTATTGGATGCCTCAGTGAAAGATGTTCCATAAATGTTAAGTAGACGCAGTCTCTTCTGAGGGGTTCACAACCCTGTCCACTAACAATTCTCCTCTGTTGGAACACTTAATAGTCTACTTCCCACATGTATGTATACATGTGCTAAAGGTGTTTTGTAAAGAAAAAAAAATAGTTTCTTTACAGCAATAAAACCTCGTGAGAAATCCACACGATTTAAAATTTCCCAAAACTAAATTGCTTCACGATGTTACCCATATTGATGAGAGATGCATGTCGCAAAATCATCTTATGTAAAAGAATCGGCAATATTTAGTTGGAAAAAAAGTTGTCCTTCAATTGGCAAAAAGATCTTCGAAATTCAGTAGTGCGAAATTTCTCCCAAATGTATATTTTGTAGTCATCAAGGACCGTCATCCACAACAAACTAAAGGGATTCTGAGCCTTATAGCAATGAAGTGAGCTATATCACATTGATAATAGATATGTGAAAATGTGTTTTGTATTTCGGGAACGTCGGGAAAAAAATCCCCAGAATAGTCTCTATAATAATAGAAAAATGATGATGAAGGTAAGATAATAAATCAATGAATTCGTTTTTAACGGAATAACATTTAAAAAGTGTAAAATTGTAAGGTATAATGCAGTGAGGGCAAAAATAAAAGAAATGGATATGGCAGAGACATTAGTATTTCCTCTCCAAAAATACCATATTTTTCAATAATAATAATAATAATAATAATAATAATAATAATAATAATAATAACACAAAGAAGAAATAGAAGTCGGGAGGAGTAGACACTGGCAAATGAATTGAAATTGATGAAGAAATGATGGACTGATATTGCAAGATCGACTT
>NC_090759.1:11355025-11367525 GCF_036898095.1 Palaemon carinicauda | reverse complement strand
CAGGCACAGATGCTTATTGCCTACCGCTCGGAGTCGGGGATTACAGAATTCAGGTTTTTTTTTTTATTTATTTATTTTTTTTTCTGTGGTATTTTTAGGTATTTTGCTAATATTTTCTTTCATCTTCTCTGTCTACTTGTGGACGAAACTTTATAATCACGTAAGTTGCAGAGCAGACATGTGAACGTCATCCAGAGGTATTCCTTCAAAGGAGTAGTTTTGGCCTATTGAAAACGTCCCTGCCTAAGCATTCTGCCAGACTGGTGTTCGAGTCACCATTGAGCTCGATAGTTTCTTGTAGTGTCTGCAATCTCACCATCCTTGTGAGCCAGGGAACCTATAGGTCTACCTGCTGAGTCATCAGCAATCATTGCATGGCCCTCACTGGTCATAGCTTGGGTGGAGAAGTGCTTTGACGCTGATCATATGAGATATGGTCAGTCTCTTGAGCATTATCTGCTAACTAGGGCAATATGATTGTCCCCTGCCTTTTCCATTCATGAGTGGCCTTCAAACAAATGAAGAGTCAGTGAAATGAAATAAATGTCCCTAAAATTTTGTTTTATAAGAAAATCATTACCGTGCCAGGCAGTATAACTTAGCAATCCATGATTGCCAACAGTTATACTCGTATAAGCAGATGAGCAACTTGGTGGAGTAATGAGAGCTTTGGGTGTGGAGGATATGCCCCCCTAGATCTCGATGAAGTTACTGGCAGCAGGGTTACGGATTGGGTTTAAGGCAATGGACAAACTCTCTCTTCGGCTTTTACTCCTGATACCTGGTGGTTGATCTTACTAGAATTAGTATGGACCAGCAGGGGTCTCTTGCGTTAGTTAGATAGGCGCTGAGTATCACAAGGAACTGGCTATCCTTTGACATATCTTGCCAATGAATCCTCCATTGATTAGTCAGTCATGGAAAGAGAACATGACAGAATGGCACCCAGTCCTGTTCGTAGTTGGGGGCTACGAATCTCCCCGTTTATAAATACTAAAGAAATATTGACAACTGGTAATTGGAATGTTAGAACCATAAATCAGATTGGGGAGTTACAGCAAGTTGAGAGTGAATTTATGAAAGGGGATTAGTAAGGAAACTTTAGACCAAGGATATATATATATATATATATATATATATATATATATACATATATATATATATATATATATACACACACACGTATATATATATATATATATATATATATATATATACACGTATATATATATATATATATATATATATATATATATCTACTCAGGAAGATCAAATGGAGTTGGAAGAGAAGGGTAGGAATGATGATGACACCAAGAGCAGAAAGGACACCTACCGAGTGGAGAGCTGTAAATAGTAGATTGTTCCCAGCAAAGTTCAAATCAAACCAATGCAATATGAGTATTTCAGTTTGCTATGCCCCAACAAATGATTCCCCTGAAGAAATGAAAGTTTAATAATATGAAGAACTGCAGAGGGTAATAGATGAAATCCCTGAGAGATATGAAAATTGTGATTGTTGACTCCAATGCTAAAGTTGGAAGGAATAATCAAGGGATAGAGAATGTGATGGGGGTCGAGGGTCTTGGCGAAGTTGCAAATTAAAATGGAGCTTATCTCATAAGTTTCTAATCAGCAAACAATGTTATAGTCATTGGAGGTACCTTTTTTAACACACAAACATCTACAATATACATGGACTTCTCCATGTGACATTTACGAAAATCAGATAGATCACATTATCATAAATAAAGAAACAAGGTCTCTGAGAAATGTAAGAAGCTATAGAGGTGCAGATATTGGTAGTGATCACCAGCTCCTAATTGCCACACTGAAATTAAAACTGAAAGCACCCAACAGACAGATGGATAGAATACTTAGATTTGATACAACTAAGCTTTTAAAAGAAGAGCATACAGAAACATTTGCAACTTAATGTAGGAATTGATTTGCAGTCTTAAAAAATTTGAGACGAAGAACAGACAATTAATGATGGATGGTGTTATTTTAAAAACATATATCAGTCAGTTGGCAGTGAAGTCTTGGGACACGCAGTTACAAGGTGAAAGCCATGGATATCAAATGATATTTGGGATACTATAAAAAGGAGACAAAGAGAAAAATTGATTGTTGAAAGTTTTCGAGGATGTAATGAAAATTACATTGTAGAGCATGCTAAGTATCCAGTATTGACAGTGAGGTCAAAAGAAAAATCAGGGATTACTGGAGAAAATATTTAGACAGTAAAGCAGACGAAGCTGACAAAGCTATGAATTCAGGAAGTGGCTATGGTGTAAGAATTGCTCATATAATTATTATTGAAAATTCGACTGGGGCAAAGAAGAAGAAACATATACCCATCAAAAAGAGAGATGATTCTGTTATAGCAACAGATGAAGAAAGACAACATTAGATGGGACACTTTAGGAAGGTTATGAATAGGAGATACGAAGGGAATCATTTTATTGATATACCTTAAAATAATGAAAACTTTGATGTGCGCATTAATGAATTCAGTGTGTTTGAAGTCGAAGCTATCCTCAAAAAAACTAAGAGATGGAAAGCCCCTGGATACGATGGAATAACGGCTGAGATGATACTCTCCGAAAATGATTGACTCCTAGAGTACTTACAAGATTATTTTGTAGAATGTGGCATGAAGTGGCAAAACTTGATGAATGGGAGTTAGGAGCGTTGGAGAAAATAGCAAAAAAAGGAGGCATAAAACTTACGTCAGTTGTTGTGAAAATATATAGTATTCTTATTCTAAAGAGAGATGAGAAAAAAATTGATGAAAAGCTGAAATGAACTGACCAAATTTTCATTTTGAGATATGTTGTACAGCATTGCTGTTTGAACAAAGGTTTAACTGTGATTTTACCTTTCTGGAAGCATTTTAATAAATATACATGCTGTCTGAGGAAGGATATAGCAGTGATTTTACCTCTCACGAAGTATCGTAAATATTATAGAGGGTGTCTGAGCAAAGACCTGAATATAGAAATTCCCTTTTGATGCCATTTGTGAATTATGAAAAAGCCTTTGATAGTGCGCACCGGCCAAATTTGTTGAGAGCCCTTCGTTATTATGGAATTCCTCTCATATATGTAAATTTGATTATTAATTCTATATATTAGCATAGCAAGTTCAAAGTTAATGTTAATGGAGTCTTATCAAATGAATTTCCAGTGAACAGAAGAGTACGTACTTCTAGGGAATGTGTTGTCACCTATGTTGTTTATCCTCATCATAGATTTTGTGATGTACAGAACAGTCAGAGATGGTGGAGAATGATGGGACTGGATTGGTGATAGGAATTTAGCAGTAGCAGACCTAGAGTATGCTGATGATGCTCTCCTTGTTAGCAGAACACCACAGGATTTGCAATGCTTGCTTACCAGAATGCACGAAATATCACACGAGGTTGGGCTGAAGATAAATAAAAGAAAGACAGAGATGATGAGATCAGAGTATGCAATGGAAGATGAAATATCATTGGAAGGAGAAAGGATTAACGAGGTAGAATCATTTAAGTATTTAGGAACTATGATCTCCAATATAGGGTCTTTGGAAAATAGAGTTCAGTGAAAGCTTGAAAAAAGCAAATCAGACAATGGCTAGGTTAAGTAAAATTTGGGAATCAAATCGCCTGATATTACATATAAATATTAGACTATATATCAGTTTGGTGAGATCGGTGTTACTGTTTGGACATGAGTTGTGGTATGACAATGGAAAAATCTCCAATAGAATTAGTAAATTTGAGGAAAAAGCCCTCAGAAGGATATTGGGAGTTAAATGGCAGGACATGATTAGGCATGAAACTATAAGAGAGATTACTCGAGTACCATATGTTGATGAGATCATGATGAGGGGTAGATGGAGATGGTTTCGGCATGCTATTCGCACTCCCGTAGAGTTCACCAAACGTTCAGCTGTGGTCCACAAAGCACTAGAAAAGTTGGCTGAGGACTATGAAGTGCAAAATAGATGATGGATGGAGAAGTATTTAATTAAAAGCTCAAGATAGAGACGACTAACGAAATCTAACCGAGGTCCTTTGCTCAATAGGCGTAGGAGGAGATGATGATGATGATGACTATGATGATGATGAATAAACCATTACTGTTATCGTAATTCTTAATGAGGGAGCAAACATGTCTTGACAAGTTTCATAGCCATCGATTGGATGAAAGAACATTCCGAACAATAATTCAGTTGCTGGGTCAAAAAAATAATGGTTGTGTCTCTTCTCTCAAAATAAACACAGAATGATACTTTCATCTTTCATATTGTTACTCTTTTATGGAAGTATTACTGCAAAAGTGGATCTGGCGACCTTCGATAACAAGTAATTGATTGGCGACAGATTTTGTAGATCCATTTTTCTCCCACTCAGTTTTTCCCATCCAGAAATTGAAGAGATCGCTCTCTTTGCCTATCAAGGCTTATGGAGAGAGAGAGAGAGAGAGAGAGAGAGAGAGAGAGAGAGAGAGAGAGAGAGAGATGTGGGTGGGTGAAATGGACTAAAAATATCTCCAAAACCACAATGTTTTTCGGATTTCCTTTTTGAATAATGAGAAACATTTCTCTGGAAAAGGACGCTCGTCTTCAAATCAAGATTTGACAGAGGATCGTCGATGGTTGTGACGTTTAATCTCAGTGGGAATAATTTTAGTAAAAAAGGGAAACTTTCATTGTTTGGGTCAGAGGGGGGGGGGGTAGTCATTGCTCCCTCCATCAGGACCTTATTAGTCTAAGTATGTAACAAAAGAATTTTGAAACCTATTTTGATTTTGATTTATAGTTTTTTTTTCTAAGATTTTATAAGTTCATATTTATATATTTTTATATTTTACTAATATGATAATTAGGCATATAACGTAAATTAATACAATTTAATTGCATTTTTATTTTAAAAGTTGAAAAAAAGTTCCATGCATTAGAAAATATAAAACTTTTGCTCCTGATGTAATCGGAAACAGTTCCAACTGGAGATCAGGAAGACGAATGTCAGTGTTTGGTAATGCCACTGGACAGTTAATGGGAGTTTTATTCAAGAGATATTGACCATTACAATAATGTATGAATTGTAATCATTTAAATGGCACGCGAGGAATGCGATGGCCTTTGAAAAATACCTGACTTAATCGGGTTTAATAACAAAGAGGAAAATGAGTCCTCTCTGGGAGTGACCGAAGGGGGTCAGAGAGAGCCAGACAAAAGATAATCGCCCACTGAATTTCATCCTCTATTTCGAAAAAGGGTCATTTATGTTTGCGCAAATGGTTTCCAATTTCCATCTGCTTTCAATTTCATTTCCCTTTCCCGACTGCCACAAGGCACCTCAGTTATTTTACTTCCAGGCGTTAATTGATCTGATGCTGAAGACTGACGTCGCAATAAAATTGCACTGGATATAGATCGTTATTTATCCAAAGTAAGAGTAATGTGGATGCAAAAATGCAATAGCAAATGCAACCGTTTCTAGTCCACTGCAGGACAAAAGCCTCAGACATGACTTTATTCATGTCTGGGGTTCGGTCAGTTTTCATCACCACGCTTGCCAGTGTGGATTGGTGATGTTGGGAGACTTTAGTATGTTTGCTCACAGCAAACCAACCTAGTATGGGTGTCTCTGACTACTTCAGCTTTGCTGCTCATGGCGATATGCAAACCCTTTCATGCCGTTAAGGCTTCCCTACTCAGAAAGGGACATCATCATCATCATCATCATCTCCTCCTACGCCTATTGACGCAAAGGGACTCTGTTAGATTTCACCGATCGTCTCTATTTTGAGCTTTTAATTCAATACTTCTCCACTCATCATCTCCCACTTCACACATCATAATTCTCAGCCATGTAGGCCTGAATCTTCCGACTCTTCTAGTGCATTGTGGAGCTAATTTAAACGTTTGGTGAACTACTCTTTTTTGGGCATTGCAAATAGCATGCCCAAACCATCTCCATCTACCCCTTACCATGATCTCGTACACATATGGCACTCGAGTAATCTTAAAGTTTCATTTCTAATCCTGTCCTGCCATTTAACTCCCAATATTCCCTTGAAGGCTTTGTTCTCAAATACACTAAATCTGTTGAAGATTGTTTCATTGTCATACCATGACTCATGTCCATACAGTAACACCGGTCTCACTAAACTGATATATAGCCTGAATTTTATATGTAGTTTCAGGCGATTTGATCCCCAAATTTTACTTAACCTAGCCATTGTCCGGTTTACTTTTTTCAATCTTTCACGAAACTCTCATTCTAATGACTCTATATTGGAGATTATAGTTCCTAAATACCTAAAGGATTCTACCTCATTAATCGTTTCTCCTTCCAATGATATTTCATCTTCCATTGCATATTCCGTTCTCATCATTTATGTCTTCCATCTATTTATCTCAAGCCTAACCTTGTGTGGTATTTCATTATGGTAAGCAAACATTGCAAATCCTATGGTTTCCTGCTAATAAGTGCAGCATTATCGGCATATTCTAGGTCAGCTAATTTTCTATAACCAATCCAGTCCAATCCTTTTCCACGATCTCCAACTGTTCTAAGCATTACACAATCCATGAGGAGGATAAACAACATATGCGGCAACACATTCCATTGGAGTATTCTGCTGTTCAATGGAAATTCATTTGATAAGACTCCACTAACATTAACTTTACGCTGCTATGCTCTTGAACCTACTTGATAATATTTACATATTTAAGAGGAATTTCATAATAACGGAGGACTCTCTACAAAATTGGTCGGTGCACACTATCAAAGATTTTTTCATAGTCCACAAATGCTATCAAAAGTGAATTTCTGTATTCTATAAATTGCTGTCTTAAAATTAAAATTTGATCAGTACAACAATTACATTTTCTAAATCCTGTTTTTTCATCTCTATTATTTTCATAAATCTTTCTCTCTAGTCTTTTTAGAATAAGCGTAGTATATATTGTCATGACAACTGATGTAAGTGCAATGGCTCTCTAATTATTGCAATCAGTCAGGTCTCCTTTTTTTTGTTTCGCAAATTTCACCAACTACTAATTTCCATTTATCAGGGTTTTTCTCTTCATGTCATATTCTACAAACTAATCTTGTAAATATTCTGGGAGTTGCTGTGATAGTTGAGAACCTAGTATTCCACATGCACATTAGTATTAATAAAGTTAAGTTTTTATTCTGAATTACGTCCATATTTACATACTGTACATTTACTTAATCGTGCATGAGTGGAACTCACCTTACTAGTTGGGTATACATCTCTTAAATACACAAATGAAATATGTGAATAAAATAATCTACTCTCATGTTAGACCAGCTTCGTAAGATAGCTCCCACAAAAAGATTATTTATCCGCGGCTGTAATCTACTGATTCAGCCCGAGATGAATAATCTGCAAACATTTTCTCTTTTCTTGATATATGCTTTACATTAATACAATATAGCTGGGAACATAATGAACATCTAGTCAACCTTCCATTATTATTCTTCACTTTATGAACAAAAGTTAAAGGATTGTGATATGAATAAACCATAATTTCTGCATTCTCTGGTCGATTTACATAAACTTCAAACTTCCATATTGCTGTGATTAGCGTTAGCAGTTAATTTTCAACTGTTGAGTTGGCCCATGTATTCTTCTTCAGCTTCGACAGCAAACAGATGGGGTGAAGAATTCCTTCCTTGTCTTTTTGCAATAGGACAGCTCCAATCCCATAGTCCGACGTATTCACTTGGATAAGGAATTTTTTGTTGAAATCCAGTGCTTCCAGTATCAGTTTCGAAGTTAAAATGGTCTTCACCTTGTCGAAGGATTCCTGGCACTCGCTGGTTCATACAGACTTTTTCTTTTGGCTTGTCAAATCTGTCAAGGGAGCGACCACAGCCGAAAAATTCGGGGAAAACCGTCTGTAGAATCCTGACGTCCCTAAAAATCGTTGTAATTGTTTCCTCGTATAATGGGGTGAAGTTTTCTTTTTTCCTGGAGTTTAAATAACGTAGTTCCGGTCACTGATCGTCTCCAAAATCTGGAATGGTCCTTAGGCATATTACTGTTTCCTAATTTATTTGTTTGTTTAATTCTTTTTCTAAATTTATTTGTTTGTTTATTTCCTTTTCCTAACCTAATATATTTGTTTATTTCCTTTTCTCAATGGGATATGATCCTTTTTTAAGTCCTGGGGCTTATAGTATCCTGCTTTTCCAACTTGGGTTGTAGCTTAGCAAGTATTAATAATGCGTAGAGCAGAGAGATACATATTTTAGGGAAGGTTTTAGGCAATATATGTTGGGGGAAGGGGGAAGCTTTAGAATTTCAATTTCCCCAAAGGTCAAAGTTCAGCGGAGACTAGAACGGTAAATAGCTAAAGCCCCCCTGACACTTGCACGCATTTGTGGCACGCACTGGCACGCATTGTGTCGTGAACTGGCGTGAACGATGCGGGAACTGGCGTGAACTTGACGTGAACGGTGCGGGGCATGTGTGCCATGCGTGCCGAGAATTTTGAAATGCTCAAAATTTGTGGCACGCATCATCACGACAAAATTTGCGTGAACTTGTCGTGAACGATGTGGGAACTGGAGTGAACTGGAGTGAACAGTGCGGGACGATGCTGGAGGATGCGTGCCAGTGCGTGGCAATTAAATCAATGGATTTATCCCTACTGAGGGACGATGTGGGAGGATGCGTGCCAGTGCGTGGTAATTAAATCAATGGATTTATCCCTACTGAGGGTCGATGCGGGAGGATGCGTGCCAGTGCGTGGCAATTAAATCAATGGATTTATCCCTACTTCCTCATAATCATCAAAGAAAAAATCTGTATAATGACAATATATTCTTTTACCTCTCCCCTTTCCTTATTTAATTGAGAGAGAGAGAGAGAGAGAGAGAGAGAGAGAGAGAGAGAGAGAGAGAGAATAAGCTTCAATATATATATATATATATATATCTCAGAGAGAGAGAGAGAGAGAATAAGCTTCAATATCTCTCTCTCTCTCTCTCTCTCTCTCTCTCTCTCTCTCTCTCTCTCTCTCTCTCTCTCCTGGTATTATTATCAGCAAGGATTTGAAGTTCACCAAACAGAGCATAAAAGCTGAAAAGAAAGCACAAAACATAATAGGTTACATAAAGAGACAATTCAAATACAGAGATATAGACACTGTAGGCCTACTACAGCTGTAGGCCTATACAGATGCACCATTAAATAAATACATTTCAAATTCATCTATTCCGCTCTTTTATAATATATTTAAAACTTTTCCTTTATTCTCCTACACAATTCTACAACTTTACCCTTTGAGTAAGTCTATCGGCAAAATTGTTATTCACACTTACACTAACATAGGCCTAGGCTCGAATCTAAAGAATTTGCACTTGATTTTTCACTAACTTTTACCCCCTGCACTCTTTTATCCCTCGGGGAGAGAGAGAGAGAGAGAGAGAGAGAGAGAGAGAGAATTATTGATTTTATAACACAAAAAGAGGACAGAAGTTCTTTAATCCCTTCATGAGCAGGTGTAATACTTGAGAGAGAGATATATTTTCTTCATTTTGCTTGTGGTTTATTGAATGTGTATACACACACAAACATTTATATATATATATATATATATATATATATATATATATATATAAATAAATATATATATATATATATATATATATATATATATATATATACATATATATGTATATATATATATATATATATATATATATATATATATATATAAACAGGAAAAGTTACAAAACTGAAAAAAAGTTCACAACTGCCATTTAAATAAGGGCGACTAAAGAAATTTACCCTGGCGAGATACTTCAATGCTCACAGGGCACCTAACCAACCTAATATTTTTTAGAGATATCTTTTCTGCCTCAGTTTCAATTATATTAGTTCACAAACGATACAACAAAACTAATGAATGGAATAGTCATCTTTCAATTAAATTCTAAGATAATGTAAAGTGGGTTCCAAATATCTGATCAGCATATAACTGCCATAAAATATTATTTTTTCAGTAAATTATAAAGCTTAGAAATTATTCAAACCAGTTAATTACCTATAATAATAATTAAATAATAAAATATATACTAAATAGAAGTATAATTGTTACAAATATCTATAAAGATAACCCACACATTAATACAGGGGATATTAATCAAAGATTAGCACAAGAATACGGTTTTGATAAAAATCATGTAGGAAGCCCCGTCTTTATATATGATGTGGCCAAGTCGTGAACTGGAGTGAACGATGCGTGAACGATGCGGAATAATGCGGAAAGATGAGTGAACGTGTCGTGAACTTGTCGTGAACTAGTCCTGCCAATTTGTGCCATGTCCTGAACGTGGCGTGAACTTGTCTTGAACTATGCTTGAACGTGTCGTGAACTTGTCGTGAACAGTGCGGGAACCTCCCAGTGCGTGTCACAAAAGTGGCACGCACTGGCACGCATTTTGCGTGCCAGTGCGTACCAGAAATGCTTGCAAGTGTCAGGGGGAGCTTATGGATATTTTGTGTTTGATGATGCACTTCTGAATTATATTATTGGCCAACTCTTATTTTAAGAGTCAAATTAGACTCTTGCTGATGGATAATCTTCGGATTTGTTGTTGTTGTTATTATTATTATTATTATTATTATTGCTTATCAGATCGTCAGGGAGGGACGTTTTCAATAGGCCCTCATAACCTTTACATCTAACATCCAATAAGACGAGAAATACCACCGATTTTGTAGTTCTAACTTGACGGACAGTATTGTCGTTTACTCCAAAGATACCATTCAAGTTTATATAAATTCTCTCTCTCTCTCTCTCTCTCTCTCTCTCTCTCTCTCTCTCTCTCTCTCTCTCTCTCTCTCTCTCTCTCTCTCTCTCTTGTTCTTCGTCTTCTTCTTCTTCTTCTATCCTTTAAAAGGCTTAAGACTTTCTCAAGAAGTGTTTATTTTTCGTCCTAAAACTTACAGCTGTCTCAAATTCTTAGTTGTCGAGGCTTCTTTGACATTGTCTGTTTTAATCTTTTTTCTCTCTCTAAAATGTTGATGGTAAAAAAGCAAAATTAATTCTACATTATTTCCGTTTTTTTTTATGTTAAAACAAAACCAAGCTTCATCAAGGATTATCCACTAATGAATATTTTGAATTCTTCTGCTGAAGATAAGAGAAATACCAAAGAAGAAATGTTGGATTACATCCAACATCTCCAGAACAAAACCAAGTCATTGAGATCTGTCTCTTGGCAAAACAGACTGTCTAGTTGCCTTCCATGGCCCCAGTCAAAGTTGAAACCTCGAAGCTGAGTAGGTGGAAATAGGATAAGAGACCAGGCGGTTTAGAGCAAACCTTTGAGGATGGTGTGATGAAGAACTTGAGACTCTAGGGCAATTAAAAAAAAAAATCTTCTTTGTTATCCACTGCACGAGTCTGGATGAATATCATTTTTTGGCAAAACAGCGAATGACATTCGAGTTATCCTTTTAATGTTCTTTAGAGAGAGAGAGAGAGAGAGAGAGAGAGAGAGAGAGAGAGAGAGAGAGAGAGAGAGAGAGAGAGAGAGATTAAATCTTTCATAAAGACGACAGAAACACTTAATCTATTGTCAAGAAATGGCCCAAACACGCGAGTAAGATATGGAAAGAAATAGGCTGCTATACATGACACTCGAAAACAACTAGTTGAAAAAAAAATGTAATCTGGGTAGGAAAAGGAGAAGAAGAAAGGAAAAGGGACTTATAAGTCTCTAAGCCTGGGATATTGCTCTGAATAGAAACACTCTTCTGGAAATTGCGAGTAGAAGGAGGTTTCCACTACAGGTCTTTTGAGAAATATAGAAGACCGATTGAAAAGGAAAAAGATTGGCTTTTTGTGTTCCTGTTACTATAACTCCTGCTACGAAAGTGTTATATATATATATATATATATATATATATATATATATATATATATATTTTCATATATATATATATGTATATATGTATATATATATATATATATATATATATATATATATATAAATATGTGTATATATATAAATATATATATATATATATATATATATATATATGTATATATATATATATATATATATATATATATATATATATATATATATATACTGTATATATATGTGTGTGTGTTTGTATATATATATATATATATATATATATATATATATACAGTATGTATTTCAAATAAGCCATATATATTAACACATTAAAGTATAGATTCTCTCAAGAACCTCGGGATCAGAGCCCCAGGTGAAATCACTCAAAGACTCTAGTATCTGTCAGGACGGGCTTCAGACCCTAGTCCAGGATACTTGTGTGACATTGACCATACCACTCAGTTACGAAGAAAGATCGGGCTTCGAACTGTGGTCCAGGATAATTGTGTGACAGTGACCATACGACTCAGCCACGAAGAAAGATCGGGCTTCGAACTCTGATCCAGGATACTTTTGTGACATTGACCATACGACTCAGCCACGA
>NC_090759.1:11305025-11350025 GCF_036898095.1 Palaemon carinicauda | reverse complement strand
AGCAGAAGAAACCCAGCCTATCCCTTCGAAAGAGTGGAAGTTCGGCTGGCCTCTCTCCTCTCAAGCATGTGTCCTCTGAAACGTGAATACGTTTTTTACACAATATCGTGCACGGTGTTCCTGAAACGTAGGTGAAAAATTTTTTGGGGATATTAATTCAAGTGTAGTGTGTTAATATAAGTACTTTAACATGAATATTTTGAAACTGGCCCTGTGAGAATTATGTTAAACAGTGAAGTGTATTTATTTTGCTAAATTGTTCGGTAACCTGGTGTGAACCAAAAAACGTAAGTGTAACAGTTACATATATGTAAATTTCATTATTGTATGTTCATTAGTGTGTAAGTGTTAACTCTTTTCTTTAATTATAAAAATTAAATATTTTTATAGATTAATTTTTAGTGAAATAAGTTATATAATTTTCATTGAGTAACATTTTCTTGTCTTAATCTAAGGTTTTGTTCAGATTTAATATTTCGATTGATTTAATTTTGATGTTGACTGTATTATTGTTAACTTTTTAAAAACTATATTTATTCATGTAAAATATGTATCATTTTGATCACCATTATTTTCCATCAGTGCTTTGATCGTAATCCCTGACTAAGAATCGAAGTAAAATGTTGGATTTTCAGTGCATTTATATATTGCCGTCTGGGAGTTGTGTAATTTTCTCAGAGCTTGGGTATTCTTTTTCAAGTGTAACAGATATATGTAAAAATAAAGAGGCGAGTTTGGAGTTCAGGAGTTTGTGTAATTCTTCAGCCGTAATAATATATATTGACGAACTAAAAAATTGTAGGCATATACTGGCATAGAAAGAACATCTGCAGCCGTGAGTGGAAGGACATGTCTGAGCTCTTTGTTTTGCAGTGGACTAGTAACGACTGATGATGATGATGATGATATATATATATATATATATATATATATATATATATATATATAATATATATATATATATATATATGTGTGTGTGTGTGTATATATATCTTTCCAGTCACGCTCATCAGCATTGCCAGACGGATAACTACTCGGTCTCCCTATCCATCGAATGGGGAGAGAAGAAGTAGTCATACTCTGGTGAGAGTGGTTGTAGTGAAACAAGTGGAGTGGGTGGGAGGGGTTGATTCTCTCTAAATGTTAACCCCGTCATTTTTGACGGGTCACAATACTAGTCATATATAGATTTTTCATTTGCTGTCTTTATGTGTGTTTGAACTCTGAACAGACATAGCAGAACACACATACGGGCTGCACGCTCACATACTTTCTTTCTTTATTCAATTTTTCTTCTTTTGATGGTATTGACTCTCTCATTTCTATTTGCAAGTATTTAAGATGTGAGATTGCTAGACCTACACCCTATTCCATGAATATGAGTATGTATATATATATATATATATATATATATATATATATGTATATATATATGTGTAAATATATATATATATATATATATATATATATATATATATATATAAATGTACATATATTTATATATATATATATATTAATATATATATAATTTATATATATATATATATATATATATATATATATATATATATAAATGTACATATATTTATATATATATATTAATATATATATATAATTTATATATATATATATATATATATATATATATATATATATGTATATATATATATAATTATTTATTAATGAGTAGACAATGTCTTATTGGCGTCCAAAAACCTAAGATAGTTTCTCTCCGGACAGACTGTCCTTCATATAGAAATACATTTAATGTTCTCCATTTATTGTTTGGTGTCGACATGTGTTCAGAATCACTTCATGATACTTCTTTAGGACTATTTTGAGTTTTGGAACTACACCTTAATTTAAAAGTTATGGTTGTGGAAGTTTGATACAAAAATATTTGGAAATTCGGAAGACATTCAACAAAAATAGATAAATGAAAAACTTAGATTCTTTGGAATATAAACACTAAAATTTATATGCATACATACATATATATAAATATATATATATATGTATATATATATATATATATATATATATATATATATATATATTTGTATATATGTGTATATATGTAAATATATATATATATATATATATATATATATATATTATATATATAAGTATATATATATATATATATATATATATATATATATATATATATATATATATATAGCAACATTACATGCTTTAACTGGCGAAGCATGGATAACCAACGGAAAATCATTTATGCAGAAAACTTTTGCAACGTTAGCCTCTTCACGTGCTTAAACTATTCTCATATAGTGGAGGATCAAATTTCTACTTTTATTTTGTCCTTTGCTTTTTGTTTTTGCCAAATCCTTTTGAGAGAGAGAGAGAGAGAGAGAGAGAGAGAGAGAGAGAGAGAGAGAGAGAGAGAGAGAGAGAGAGAGAGAAGGGGGGGGGACTAGAAGAAAGTCATCTTCTGAGATCTTGAAACGAAGTCTTCTTGTCTTTGAGAGCTCTTCGTCGTTCTAGATCAAAAGAATCCAGTATATCCTCCTACGCAGAAGATAGTGGCCGAAATTCCACACCAAAGTTGTCCATTTTAAATAAGGTGGAAGGGACGAAGTCTTTCGAGAGGTTTAGCTTTCAATGAAGATCCCGTGTTTCGGATTAAAGAAATTTAGTTATTCATCAGGATTGCTATGAAAAGCAAGGTTCTGTTAAGGTTTTTATGCCTCTGTGGCCTCTGCTGGAAATGGTGTACTTGTTCGGTTGTTAAAGATAGTTGGTCGATAACTAGATGATTAAAAGGTCAAAGATGGAACCTTAATGTTTATATATTTTATTATTATTAATTGTTAAGCTACAACTCCAGTTAGAAAAGCAGGATGCTGCAGGCCCAGGACTGCAATAGGGAAAATAGCCCAGAGAGGAAAGGAAACAAGGAAAAATAGAATATTTTAAGAACAATAGCAACATTAAAATAGATATTTCCTATGTACACTATAAAAACTTTAACAAAACAAGAGGAAAAGAAATTAGATAAAATAGTGTTCCCAAGTGTACTCTCAAGCAAGAGAATTCTATCCCAAGATAGTGGGAGACCATAGTACAGAGGCTATGGCACTAACCAGGACTAGAGAACAGTGGTTTGAGTTTGGAGTGTACGTCCCCTAGAAGAGCTGTTTACCATAGGTAAAGAGTCTCTTATACCATTACCAAGAGGAAAGTAGCCACTGAACAATTTCAGTGGAGTAGTTAACCCCTTTGGTAAAAAAGAATTGTTTGGTAATCTCAGTGTTGTCAGGTGTGTGAGGACAGAGGAGAATCTGTAAGAATAGGCCAGACTATTCGGTGTATTTGTAAGCAAAGAAAAAGTGAACCTTAACCAGAGAGGAGGATCCAATGTAGTACTGTCTGGCTAGTCCAAAGACCCCATAATTTTCTAGCGGTAATATCTCAACGGGTGGCTGGTGCCCTGATGAAATCACTGACTCCACGCTCTATTTCTCCACCAAAGCAAACGCATTTGTCTGATTACGATTCCAGAAGTCATCACCCTTTTCGATTGCTAACAATCATTCTTAAGGGATGAGGTTGCTGCACTCAACACTGGTTTGTGTGCGAAGGAAAACACTGAAATCGAGAGATCTACAATTAATGCGAAACGTAGCAATCCAAGTGTCATGTGATAAGCGCTATCTTAATGCAGAGATGAGAATTCCCTTGTTGGTTTTGCTGCATCTCATGAATGTTCAAATCTCGAACGTTCATGGAATTGATGAGGACGACAATATTCAAATAAGGTTCTTAGGGAAAGGGAGACTTTTACCAACCTTGGTACTGTAAGAGGATATAGAATATCTTTTTTGAGAGTTAAAGAAAGAGAGAAAAAACTTTATTTGTGGTATCTTCCCACATTTATCTATTCATTAAGATTTATGTAAGCTAGTTTGTGGCTTTGTTTGACTACCAAAATTTAAAAGAAAGAATATGTAGTTAGAATTCTAATTATAGAATACTACTGATATAGGTGTTTCGGAGAAACTTGACTCTTCGTTAATATTCTATGATTAACTCTTCTTATAATTGCTGATCAAGCACAATTTATCCTGCGTTAAGGAATCCTCTTTGGTCCAGATAAGAAATTGAGTCTCGAGGGCATTTTCACTACCCCTTGCCACTGCCATTTATGAGCGACCCTTAAAACCTATAAGGACTATTTGTTCAATATGTACTACTTGCATTTCCATGAATGGAAAAGCTGATTTGTTACTCACTATGGTCTGATAGATAGATAGATAGATAGATAGATAACTTTAATGGTAGTATCTTCCTGTGTTGTGATGACCTCTCTCACACCCCCACTGCCCCCCTAATCACCCCCACCGTCCCCCAATCTCCTCTTTATGATGTCCTTTGTAGCTTTAATGTCTTTAACTTGTTACATTTGAAGTAAAGGAAAAGGTTTTATTGCAGATTGGGGTTTTAACGTCTACCTAAGAGTATCGTCCGAATCTAATTATAGGTTACACTGACGAAATTCTAAAGGTCCTTTGAAAGCGATTTCCAAATCTACGGTTCTTTTATATTAAGGTTCTTTTTCTTTTGACATTGAGGACTCAGAGTTTCTTCTCTGGCCATGTTTTGAATGACAACGTTCGCTCCTCTCTCTCTCTCTCTCTCTCTCTCTCTCTCTCTCTCTCTCTCTCTCTCTCTCTCTCTGTCTTTACCTTCAACAACATTTTTTCTGTTACGTTGGAAAATTCTGTATTGTTTCAATTTACGGCATCCCACAGGAGCAAAACAGTCACTATTGGATGTCTCAGTGAAAGATGTTCCATAAATGTTAAGTAGACGCAGTCTCTTCCGAGGGGTTCACAACCCTGTCCACTAACAATTCTCCTCTATTGGGACACCTAATAGTCCACTTCCCACATGTATGTATACTTGTGCTAAAGGTGTTTTTGTAAAGAAAAAAAAATAGTTTCTTTACAGCAATAAAACCTCGCGAGAAATCCACACGATTTAAAATTTCCCAAAACTAAATTGCTTCACGATGTTACCCATATTGATGAGAGATGCAAGTCACAAAATCATCCTTTAAAGGCCAGGTAATCCCCACAGAAGAAAAACAGTAATATTTAGCCAACAAAATGTCCTTTAATTGGCAAAGATATATCTGAAATTCATTATGCAACGCAAATTGATGAGAGATGCAAGTCGCAAAATCATCTTAGAGAATCGGCAATATTTAGTTGGGAAAAAAATTGTCCTTCAATTGGCAAAAAGATCTTTGAAATTCAGTCTGTGAGATTTCTCCCAAATGTATATTTTGTAGTCATCAAGGCCCATCATCCACAACAAACTAAAGGGATTCTGAGCCTTATAGCAATGAAGTGAGCTATATCACATTGATAATAGATATGTGAAAATGTGTTTTGTATTTCGGGAACGTCGGGAAAAATAGTGTTTATAATAATAAAAAAATTCTGATGAAGGTAAGATAATAAATCAATGAATCTGTTTTTACCGGAATAACATTTAAAAAGTGTAAAACTGTAAGGTTTATTGCAGTGACGGCAAAAATAAAAGATATAGCAAAACTGACATCAACAACAACCCCTTTCGTTAAATCATGGATATGGCAGAGATGTTAGTATTTCCTCTCCAAAAATACCATATTTTTTTATAATAATAATAATAATAATAGTAATAATAATAATAATAATAATAATAATAATAATAATAACAACAAAAAGAAGAAATAGAAGTCGGGAGGAGTAGACACTGGCAAATGAATTGAAATTGATGAAGAAATGATGGACTGATATTGCAAGATCGACTTATATTGAGAACACTGTCGACATGAACTTTGGCTTGTCTCTTTTTTTCAATTATAAATACGAAGAAGAAGAAGAAGAAGAAGAAGAAGAAGAAGAAGAAGAAGAAGAAGAAGTTTTAAACTTGTTGATTGAGAAGAAGTCAGAGATGACAGAAACTTGCAGACTCGTTGATTGACAGAACAGCGAAAGGTAAAGGTTCCCAGTGCTGCAATTGCTGGCTCCGCCAGGTATGTCTGCAAACAGTGTCCAATACGGGCAGCAAAAAAAAGGATAATTGCACCTGGGCGGTCCTTTAGTGAATAGGCAGCACCGAAAAAGGGAGGAAATGATTTCCAGTATAAGAAAACTAATTAGCTTGACAAACTATGATGTTCTTTTTTGTATTCTGTGATGTTGGAGGGCAAACTCCTGGCTGAGCTTTCGTTTTGATCGTTTCATTATTCATGTGGACAATAATAAGAAAAAACAAATGAAAAACTCGAAAAGCATTTACGCTATATTGAACTCATTATAATGTAGCAATTTGGCCGGAATCATTATGGAATTAAGCACATGCACAAAATGCTGTGCCTCTGCATAGAAAGGGTTTGCTAATTTAGTCATAAAGGTATAGATTCTATTAATAACTCTATTTCCAATTTGGGGATATTATAGTGTTACATAAATTGCATAAATAAATCACAGTTAAACGAATTCATGATTTCACCCCCGAGTTATAACTGCGATACCCCTCCTGCTCCCTTCCATCTCCGCTTCGGTGTTTGACAGTAGAATGTTCTTTTTACCTCCTCGCAATTATCACCAATAGCTAGTTATATTGATTCGATGTTATAGTATATTCTGGTATTCAAGGAAAGTTTACAATAACATGTTTTTTCTTATGCTTAGTGTAATTTATCTCAATTTGTGTCAAACTATGTGAAGAGTCACGCACTTATGCAACTTGCATCCGAAAACCTGCTGCTGTCGTTGACTTTGGCGGGTGCAGTTACTAAATTCAGAATTATCATCACAGTACTTTATAATCTCTTTATTCGTTAACATTATTTATAGACAAAATATATATCCATGGAAGAAATTCACGTTGGTAAATAAGTTTCCATTCCCATTATATGGTAATATCCTGAAAACAGTGATGCTATTCGGACAAAATACTTGCAACCAATCAGCTACGAGGAAACTTCTCCGAGCTGAAAGGGCACCTTTGCGAGTGTGTACAAATTAATAAAAAGTAAGTTTATTTAAGTAGATCTTTCTTATTTATCACGAACAACTCTAACGGAAGTTGCTCAATGAACTTTTGCGAGTTTCAACACCCAAAATAAAACCAAACTGAATCACATTACCATTGGTTTTGGGTTGTTATCATTGAGTTGATCCCTCTTTCGCTTACCATGTTTGAATGGCCTTCTGGATGCGGCTGTCTCTCTCTCTCTCTCTCTCTCTCTCTCTCTCTCTCTCTCTCTCTCTCTCTCTCTCTCTCTCTCAGGTTAATGACTTTATATCAAAAGATATTTTCTTGTATTTGTTAATATTTCGGACGATTTGAAATCAAAAGCCCCGTGTTCAGGTATTTTTTTTTATTCTGTGAAGTTTTTAGGTATTTTGGTAATATTCTCTTCCATCTTCTTCGTCTACTTGTGGGCGAAACTTTATTATCACGTAAGTTGCAGAGCAGACATGTGAACGTCAACCAGAGGTACTCTTTCAAAGGAGTAGTTTTGGCCTATTGAAAACGTCCTTGCCTAAGCATTATGCCAGACTGGTGTTCGAGTCACCATTAAGCTCGATAGTTTCTTGTAGTGTCTGCAACCTCACCATCCTTGTGAGCTAGGGAACCTTTAAGTTTACTTGCTGAGTCATCCGCAATCATTACATGGCCCTCACTGGTCATAGCTTGGGTGGAGAAGTGCTTTGACGCTGATCATATGAGATATGGTCAGTCTCTTGATCATTATCTGCTAACTAGGGCAATATGATTGTCCCCTGCTTTTGCCATTCATGAGTGGCCTTTAAACAAATGAAGACTTGGTGAAATGAAATATATGTCCCTAAAATTTTGTTTTATAAGAAAATCATTACAGTGCCAGGCAGTATATCTTAGCAATCCATAATTGCCAACGGTTATACTCTTATAAGGGGATGAGCAACTTGGTGGAGTAATGAGAGCTTTGGGTGTGGAGGAAATGTCCCCCTAAATCTCCATGAAGTCACAGGCATCAGGGTGACGGATTGGGTTTAAGGCAATGGACAAACTGTATCTTGGCTTTTACTCCTGATACCTGGTGGTTGATCTTACTAGAATTAGTATGGACCAGCAGGGGTCACTTGCGTTAGTTAGATAGGCACTGAGTATCACTAGGAACTGGCTATCCTTTGATATATCTTGCCAATGAATCCTCCATTCATTTAGTCAGTCATGGAAAGAGGACATGACAGAATGGCACCCAGTCCTGTGCGTAGTTGGGGGCTAAGAATCTCCCCGTTTATAAATACTAAAGAAATATTGAAAACTGGTAATTGGAATGTTAGAACCATAAATCAGCAAGTTGAGAGTGAATATCTGAAATATTTTTGTATAACTTTACCCTAAGTGAAACACGGTGTAAGGGGATTAGTAAGGAAACTTTAGACCAAGGATATATATATATATATATATATATATATATATATATATATATATATATATGTATATATATATATATATCTACTCAGGAAGATCAAATGGAGTTGGAAGAGAAGCGTAGGAATGTTGATGACATCAAGAGCAGAAAGGACACCTACCGAGTGGAGAGCTGTAAATAGTAGATTGTTCCAGCAAAGTTCAAATCAAACCAATGCAATATGAGTATTCTAGTTTGCTCTGCCCCAACAAATGATTTCATTGAAGAAAGGAAAGATGAATATTATGAAGAACTGCAGAGGGTAATAGATGAGATTCCTGAGAGAAATATGAAAATAGTGATTGGTGACGTGAATGCTAAAGTTGGAAGAAATAATCAAGGGATAGAGAATGTGATGGGGGTCGAGAGGTCTTGGCGAAGTTGCAAATTAAAATGGAGCTCATCTCATAAGTTTCTATTCAGCAAACAATGTTATAGTCATTGGAGGTACTCTTTTTCAACACACGAACATCTACAACTATACATGGACTTCACCATGTGACATTTACGAAAATCAGATAGATCACATTATCATAAATAAAGAAACAAGGTCTCTGCGAAATGTAAGAAGCTATAGAGGTGCAGATATTGGTAGTGATCACCAGGTCCTAATAGCCACACTGAAATTAAAACTGAAAGCACCCAACAAAAAGAGGGATAGAATACCTAGATTTGATACAACTAAGCTTTTAGAAGAAGAGCATACAGAAACATTTGCAACTGAATGTAGGAATCACTTTGCAGTCTTGAAAACTTTGAGACGAATAACAGACAATTAATGATGGATGGTGTTATTTTAAAAACATATATCAGTCAGTTGGTAGCGAAGTCTTGGGACACGCAGTTACAAAGAGAAAGCCATGGATATCAAATGATATTTGGGATACTATAAAAAGGAGACAAAGAGAAAAATTGATTGTTGAAAGTTTTTGAGGATGTAATGAAAATTACATGGTAGAGCATGCTAAGAATTCCAGTATTGACAGTGAGGTCAAAAGAAAAACCAGGGATTACTGGAGAAAATATTTAGACAGTAAAGCAGACGAAGCTGACAAAGTTATGAATTCAGGAAGTGGCTATGGTGTAAGAATTGCTCATAGAATTATTAATGAAAACTCGACTGGGGCAAAGAAGAAGAAACATATACCCATCAAAAAGAGAGATGATTCTGTTATAGCAACAGATGAAGAAAGACAACATTGGATGGAACACTTTAGAGAGGTTATGAATAGGAGATACGAAGGGAATCATTTTATTGATATACCTTAAAATAATGAAAACCTTGATGTGCCCATGAATGAATTCAGTGTGTTTTAAGTTGAAGCTATCCTCAAAAAAACTAAGAGATGGAAAGCCCCTGGATACCATGGAATAACTGCTGAGATGATACTCTCCGAAAATGATTGACTCCTAGACTACTTACAAGATTATTTTGTAGAATGTGGCATGAAGTGGCAAAACCTGATAAATGGGAGTTAGGAGCGTTGGTGAAAATAGCAAAAAAAGGAGACCTGATTGATTGCAAATTACATAGAGAGGCATAATACTTACGTCAGTTGTTGTGAAAATATATTGTATTCTTATTCTAAAGAGAGAGGAGAAAAACATTGATGAAAAGCTGAAATGAACTGACCAAATTTTTCATTTTGAGATATGTTTTACAGCAATACTGTTTGAACAAAGGTCTAACTGTGATTTTACCTTTCTGGAAGCATTTTACAAATTATACCTGCTGTCTTTGGAAGGATATAGCAGTGATTTTACCTTTCGTGAAGTATTGTAAATGTTATAGAGGGTGTCTGAGCAAAGACCTGAATATAGAAATTCCCTTTTGATGCCATTTGTGAATTTTGAAAAAGCGTTTGATAGTGCGCACCAGCCAAATTTGTGGAGAGCCCTTCGTTATTATGCAATTCCTCTTAGATATGTAAATTTGATTATTAATTCTGTATATGAGCATAGCAAGTGCAAAGTTAATGTTAATGGAGTCTTATCAAATGAATTTCCAGTGAACAGCAGAGTACTTACTTCTAGGGAATGTGTTGTCACCTATGTTGTTTATCCTCATCATAGATTTTGTAATGTACAGAACAATCAGAGATGGTGGAGAAGGATGGGACTGAATTGGTGATAGGAATTTAGCAGTAGCAGACCTAGAGTATGCTACTGATGCTCTCCTTGTTAGCAGAACACCACAGGATTTGCAATGCTTGCTTACCAGAATGCACGAAATATCACACGAGGTTGGGCTGAAGATACATAAAAGAAAGACAGAGATGATGAGATCAGAGTATGCAATGGAAGATGAAATATCATTAGAAGGAGAAAGGATTAACGAGGTAGAATCATTTAAGTATTTAGGAACTATGATCTCCAATATAGGGTCTTTGGAAAATAGAGTTCAGTGAAAGCTTGAAAAAAGCTAACCAGACAATGGCAAGGTTAAGTAAAATTTGGGAACCAAATCGCCTGATATTGCATATAAAAATAAGACTATATATTAGTTTAGTGAGATCGGTGTTACTCTTTGGACATAAGTTATGGTATGAAAATGAAACAATCTCCAATAGATTTAATAAATTTGAGGACCAAGCCCTCAGAAGGATATTGGGAGTTGAATGGCAGGACATGATTAGACACGAAACTATAAGAGAGATTACTCGAGTACCATATGTTGATGAGATCAGGATGAGGGATAGATGGAGATGGTTTCGACATGCTATTCGCACTCCCGTAGAGAGATTAGTTCACCAAACGTTCAGCTGTGGTTCACGAGGCACTAGAAAAGATGGCTGAGGACTATGAAGTGCAAAATAGGAGATGATGAATGGAGAAGTAATGAATTAAAAGTTCAAGATGGAGACGACTGGCGAAATCTAACCGAGGTCCTTTGCGTTAATAGGCGTAGGAGGAGATGATGATGATGATGATGATGATGAAGAAACCATTACTGTTATCGTAATTGTTAAGGAGGGAGCAAACATGTCTTGACAAGTTTCATAGCCATCGATTTGATGAAAGAACATACCGAATAATAATTCAATTGCTGAGTCAACAAAATAATGATTGTTTCTCTTCTCTCAAAATAAACACAGAATGATACTTTCATCTTTCATATTGTTACTCTTTTATGGAAGTATTATTGCAAAAGAGGATCTGGCGACCTTCGATGACAGGTAATTGATTGGCGACAGATTTTGTAGATCCATTTTTCTCCCACTCAGTTGTCCCATCCATAAATTGAAAAAATTGCTCTCTTTGCCTCTCGACCTATTTTTAACCGTTATTTTCTCAAGGCTTATGGAGAGAGAGAGAGAGAGAGAGAGAGAGAGAGAGAGAGAGAGAGAGAGAGAGACTTCCCAATATCATCAACCATATACAGACTTCTCTGGATTCTTATTTGATGGAAATTCATCAATATTGTTTCACAATGATAAATGTATAATCAAATGTTGACAATTTTCTGCAAAATCATTCTGGTATCATTGGTATTGGTAGTGTAAGAGAGGGTCAAGATGACAGATCATGTGTAGATACATTCATTCTGCATACTTCAATGAGAGCCAGCAGTGAGAGAGTGTGGATAGGGCGTGTTGTATTACCGTAGACTATAGGCAATGGTCTCGTTGTATAGAGATTAATATTATTCCTATTATACAATGTTATCATTCATGGAGCTTGAGAGTTTATTCACTTTACCTTTGCAACATAAAGCCGTTTCACATTCCCAAAGCCATTGAAGCTTTAATTGCTAAATAGTTCTGAAATCTCACACTGCATATAAGGTTCACCAGCACTGCATCGAACCCTTTCATACACATTGCACCATTTTCGCTCTTACATATCAATAAAAACCATTTATTCACCTTTTATTCAACCTCAGCTAACAAGATGTCTTCCTCTGGTTTATCATCTTTTCCCAAGTTTTCACCAATTTTTCTTCAGTATCAAGGAAAGGAGAATCCTCCCCTATATGCTAAAGAACAAGTGCTTGGCTATATGTGTGTGAGTGTTTCTTTCCTGTCACGCTGAGCGACATTGCCAAACGTATGGTTATGACGACTCGGTTTCTCCCCATTCCTTGGGTAGGGGGAGTTGGGGTAGTCATACTCCGGTTAGAACGGGTACCCCAAGAGGTACACTGGGAACCCAGAATCTTCCACCCATTGCCCAAACTGCCGTGTTGTAGTTAGGAAAGGGGGTTTAGGAAGAGTGGAATCTGTGTTTGTGCATTCCTATCTAAACATTTATCAACAATTTTTGACGAGTCACGTACATAAGCATTATACATTCAACGAGAATTAAAAGTATTATTACAAAAAGTGGCCCATGAGAGAGAGAGAGAGAGAGAGAGAGAGAGAGAGAGAGAGAGAGAGAGAGAGATGTGGGTGGGTGAAATGGACTAAAAATATTTCTAAAACCACGATGTTTTTCAGATTTCCTTTTCGAATAATGAGAAAAACTTCTCTGGAAAAGGACGCTCGTCTTCATATCGAGATTTAACAGAGGAACGTCGATGGTTGTGACGTTTAATCTCAGTGGGAATAATTTTAGTAAAAAAAGGAAACTTTAATTATTTGGGTCTGAGGGGGTGGGGATGGGGGGGCGGCGGTAGTCATTGCTCCCTCCATCTAAGTATGTAACAAAAGAATTTTTAAACTTATTTTGATATTGATTTATATTTTTTTTCTAATATTTTATTAGTTCATAGTTATATATTTTTATATTTTACTATTATGATAATTAAGCATATAACGTAAATTAATACAATTTAATTGCATTTTTATTGTAAAAGTTGAAAAAAGTTCCATTCATCAGAAAATATAAAACTTTTGCTCCTGATGTAATCGGAAACAGTTCCAACTGGAGATCAGGAAGACGAATGTCAGTGTTTGTTAATGCCACTGGATAGTTAATGGGAGTTTTATTCAAGAGATATTGCCCATTACAATAATGTATGAATTGTAATCATTTAAATGGCACGCGAGGAATGCGATGGCCTTTGAAAAATACCTGACTTAATCGGGTTTAATAACAAAGAGGAAAATGAGTCCTCTCTGGGAGTGACCGAAGGGGGTCAGAGAGAGCCAGACAAAAGATAATCGCCCACTGAATTTCATCCTCTATTTCGAAAAAGGGTCATTTATGTTTGCGCAAATGGTTTCCAATTTCCATCTGCTTTCAATTTCATTTCCCTTTCCCGACTGCCACAAGGCACCTCAGTTATTTTACTTCCAGGCGTTAATTGATCTGATGCTGAAGACTGACGTCGCAATAAAATTGCACTGGATATAGATCGTTATTTATACAAAGTAAGAGCAATCTGGATGCAAAAATGCAGGACAAAAGCCTCAGACATGTCTTTATTCATGTCTATGGTTGGGTCAGTTTTCATCGCCACGGTGGCCAGTGTGGATTGGTGATGTTGGGAAGCTTTAGTATGTTTGCTAACAGCACGCCAACCTAGTATGGGTGTCCCTGACTACTACAGCTTTGCTGCTCATGACGATATGCAAACCCTTTCATGCCGTTAAGGCTTCCCTACTCAGAAAGGGACATCATCATCATCATCATCATCTCCTCCTACGCCTATTGACGCAAAGGGCCTCGGTTAGATTTCACCGGTCGTCTCTAATTTGAACTTTTAATTCAATACTTCTCCACTCAGCATCTCCCACTTCAGGCTTAATAGTTCTCAGCCATGTAGGCCTGGGTCTTCCAACTCTTCTAGTGCATTGTGGAGCTTTTTTAAACATTTGGTGAACTAATCTTCTTTGGGGAGTGCGAATAGCATGCCCAAACCATCTCCATCTACCCCATACCATGATCTCGTCCACATATGGCACTCGAGTAATTTTATAGTTTCATTTCTAATCCTGTCCTGCCATTTAACTCCCAATATTCCCTTGAAGGCTTTGTTCTCAAATATACTAAATCTGTTGGAGATTTTTTCATTGTCATACCATGACTTGTGTCCATACAGTAACACCGATCTCCCTAAACTGATATATAGCCTGAATTTTATATGTAGTTTCAGGCGATTTGATCCCCAAATTTTACTTAACCTAGCCATTGTCTGGTTTACTTTTTTCAATCTTTCACTAAACTCACATTCTAATGACCCTGTATGGGAGATTATAATTCCTAAATACTTAAAGGATTCTACTTCATTAATCCTTTCTCCTTCCAATGATATTTCAACTTCCATTGCATATTCCGTTCTCATCATTTATGTCATTCATCTATTTATTTTGAGCCTAACCTCGTTTGATATTTCATTATGGTAAGCAAGCATTGCAAATCCTATGGTTTCCTGCTAATAAGTGCAGCATTATCGGCATACTCTAGGTCAGCTAATTTCCTATAGCCAATCCAGTCCAATCCTTTTCCACGATATCCAACTGTTCTACGCATTACAGAATCCATGAGGAGGATAAACAACATAGGTGGCAACACATTCCCTTGGAGTATTCTGCTGTTCAATGGAAATTCATTTGATAGGACTCCACTAACATTAACTTTACACTGCTATGCTCTTGAACATACTTGATAATTTTTACATATTTAAGAGGACTTCCATAATAACGGAGGACTCTCTACAAAATTGGCCGGTGCACACTATCAAAGATTTTTTCAAACTCCACATAAAACCCGCTCCCCCCCCCCCCCTTAAATTAAACCCGGGTTTAAAAAAGAAAAAAAAAACCTGGCCGGGCTGGGTTTTTCTGAAAAAAAAAATATATCGTTTTTATTTTGCCAACTTTTATATATACAGTATACAGAGAGAGAGAGAGAGAGAGAGAGAGAGAGAGAGAGAGAGAGAGAGAGAGAGATCTTCTACACATTTCACCCCTTCCGGCCCCCAGGAATCAACAGTTTTTTTTGTTTTCTTGGTTTTTTATAATGTGGTTTTCATAAATCAATATATGACTCACTCAGATCTTCAATTGTGTAGTTTTGAACCGATGTAAGAAATAAGTTCAATTTGGTTGTGCTATTTGGCTGTGGCTTTCAATTACAATTAGGTGAACCCAGAGTATATTGTAAGTCATATTGAGCCAATTGATGATTTCAACCTTATTCAATGATTTAAGAGTCGTGGAATCAATACATGGATGCTGATCTCTCTCTCTCTCTCTCTCTCTCTCTCTCTCTCTCTCTCTCTCTCTCTCATGTCTAATATTCCACCTCAGGGGAATGTCTAATTGAATAGAATTGATACAGTCCCCTTGAAAGGTCAGAATAGTTAAAAACACTAATCACATTTCTCTAGCAATTGAATCCTACCAGTTTTGCCTCTCTCTCTCTCTCTCTCTCTCTCTCTCTCTCTCTCTCTCTCTTCTCATTTGCCACTAATATCTCTAGAAATTGAATGCTATTGATTCTCTCTCTCTCTCTCTCTCTCTCTCTCTCTCTCTCTCTCTCTCTCTCTCTCTCTCTCTCTCTCTATATATATATATATATATATATATATATATATATATATATATATGTATATATCTTTCCAGTCACGCTTATCGGCATTACCAGACGGATAACTACTCGGTCTCTCCCCATCCATCGAATTGGGAGAGAAGAAGTAGTCATACTGTGGTGAGAGGGTTTATAGTGAGAAAAGGGGAGTGGGTGGGAGGTGTTGAATCTATCTAAATGTTTATTCCGTCATTTTTGACGGGTCACAATACTAGTCATATATGGTTTTTTCATTTGCTTTCTTTGTGTGTGTTTGAACTCTGTACAGACATAGCAGAACACACATACGGGCATGGACCCTCACATATTTTCTTTTTTTATTCACTTTCTCTTCTTATGATTGTATTGGAGGTAGTTTTGACTCTCTCATTTCTATTTGCAAGTATTTAGGACGTGAGATTGCTAAACCCACACCCTATTCCATGAATGTGTGTATATATATATATATATATATATATATTCATATATATATATATATATATATATATGTATATATATATGTATATATTTATTTATTAATGAGTAGACAATGTCTTGTTGGCCTCCAAAAATCGAAGATAGTTTCTCTCCGGACAGATCGTCGTTCAGATAGTTTTCATGATAACAATGGAAATACATTTAATTTCCTCAATTTATTGTTTGGTGTCGACACGTGTTTCGAATTACTTCATGATACTTCTTCAGGACTACTTTAGTTTTGGAACTACACCTTAATATAAAATTTATGGCTTGGAAAGTTTGATACAAAAATTTCTGGTAATTTGGAAGACATTCAACAAAAAAACATAAATGAAAAACTTAGTTTCTTTGTAATATAAATACTAAAATTTATATGGATATATCTATCTATATATGTATATATATATATATATATATATATATATATATATATATATATATACATATATATATATATGTATACATACATATATGTATATATATATATATATATATATACATATATATATGTATATATATATGTATATTTATATATAACTTATATATATATATATATATGAGAGAGAGAGAGAGAGAGAGAGAGAGAGAGAGAGAGAGAGAGAGAGAGAGAGCAACAATACATGCTTCAACTGCTGAAGCATGGATAAGCAACGTATAATCATTTATGCAGAAAATATTTGCAACATTAGCCTCTTCATGTTCTTAAAGTGTCCTCATATTGTGGAGGATCAAATTTCTACGTTTATATTTTCCTTTGATTTTTGTTTTTTCCAAATCCTTTTGAGAGAGAGAGAGAGAGAGAGAGAGAGAGAGAGAGAGAGAGAGAGAGAGAGAGAGAGAGGACTAGATGAAAGTCATCTTCTGAGATCTTGGAACGAAGTCTTCTTGTCTTTGAGAGCTCTTCGTCGTTCTAGATCAAAAGAATCCAGTATCATCCTACGCAGAAGATAGTGGCCGAAATTCCACACCAAAGTTGTCCATTTTAAATAAGGTGGAAGGGACGAAGTCTTTCGAGAGGTTTAGCTTTTAATGAAGATCCCGTGTTTCGGATTAAAGAAATTTAGTTATTCATCAGGATTGCTATGAAAAGCAAGGTTCTGTTAAGGTTTTTATGCCTCTGTGGCCTCTGCTGGAAATGGTGTACTTGTTCGGTTGTTAAAGATAGTTGGTCGATAACTAGATGATTAAAAGGTCAAAGATGGAACCTTAATGTTTATATATATTATTATTATTAATTGTTAAGCTACAACCCTAGTTGGAAAAGCAGGATGCTGCAGGCCCAGGACCCCAATAGGGAAAATAGCCCAGAGAGTTAAGGAAACAAGGAAAAATAGAATATTTTAAGAACAATAGCAACATTAAAATAGATATTTCCTATGTACAGTTAGAATCAAAAGAACGCCGACACTCAGGGGAAATCTTTCGTCAGATGTCTCTAGTGTTCCCATGACAAAACGGACAAGGAGTTGCTCTTCTTACAACTTCTACGCAATGGGCGGAGCATTCTCAAACCTTAGCGAATCAGACAGTAAAGGGCCGTCTTTGTTAGCAAAAGTATACAAATGTTGCCATATTTCAATTCGGTATAATCATTTGACGTCTCAACTTTTCAATACAAATACAAAACACACGCACACACACACACACACACACACACACACATATATATATATATATATATATATATATATATATATATATATATATATATATATACTATTATTTTTCAATTGCTACTTTTTTCGTAAGAGGGACCAAGTAGACACTTTCCAGGGAAGGGGGGGGGGGTTCTCCTTCAAACCCCCCCCCCCCCCTGCCCCGGCCATTACGACACTGAGCAAATGGGAAAGTCATTTCTGTTTTAGGGGTTGTGGAGACAGGCTGCTTGTAGACTCATGATACAGTTTGTAAGATATTGTATCATTGCCTGAGATTTATTTGATAACTGTCAATGTTCTAGTAAATTTGGCTAACCTAATTCATTATTAGTTAATTTGTAATAGATAGCAGCAGTATAATAAAATAGCTGCTGTTGATGGAAGGTCGATAAGTAACGAAATTTAAGTATTAACTTTGCATAATAGATAATCGATGATGGATATAATAGATACTGATGACTGCAAAGCACCTTGAATACAATCAGAATTTATTATTTCGTATCGAAAATAACTTATATTGAGGTAGATGAGGACGCTATCACATTCTGGCAAAGGGTTTAAAATATTTGCTTTATTGACAAATCATAGTCTCAGAACGACATAATTTCAGAAATTTTGTCATGAAACTATGATATACCTATTTTCCCAAAATTAATTGTCCTATAATTTTTCCTGAAAATATACAAGAATAGATGGCTTAAGCACGAAATGATTCCCCATTCTAATACCCTGATTGTAAGTTATCAATTATTATATAATTGCTAGTAGCTTTATCTTGATAAATTAACAGCTTTGAGATCAAACCAACTTCTTATCAATTTCATGCACAAAGGTCTTATAATCTTGATTCAAATAGGCTTAGCTTTGTATGATAAAGTCCTTATTTACAGTGATCAAGTGCCTGAATTATCCCAGCCATGGGGTGCTAGATGTAGGTCTCTTGACTGGGTAAATTACGCAAGGTAGACGGCCGCTTAACAAGCGAAAAATGCATTACTATCCGTGAAGCTTTAGTTCGGGTTGTTTGAGCAAAAGCTATCCATACTAACTCCTCAGCCTATCAGGGTATTAGTTAAACCACAATTTCTACAGCTGGTGCCGTGAGAAGGGGAAAGGAAAAACCAAATATTAAATTATCTCCGAAATAAAAGTTTGATTGTCCTTTTAATCACTAATTTATACAGCTGAGGAGCGATACTCATGGATTCCTAAATATTTTCTCTCATTTTATCCCCTGATTCATTATTTAATATTTGTGTTTCTTTCTATCATTATTTATTCATTTATTTATTAAATATTATCTTTAAAATGAATGCCCTTCTGCCTCGATGCTCGTCTTAGGGCGTCAACTTTGGTTCTTAGCTTCTCACTGTGCCTCCATAAAAGAAATCTCTCCCAAGCGGCAGTAGAAACATCTTCACTTGACCATTCCAACTTGGAACTATTTGATATTTGTGTGACGCCAAAACAAGATATTCATTAGCTGGGTTCTGGAATAAGGCATTTGGAGATCTGTATTTCATTTTCCTCTATCTTAGTTTTTACAATCTCCATCGAAGTAAAAAAAAAATTGCATTGTGAAGCATGCTTCCATGAATAAGTGGTGCCCCTCAGATTTTTTTATACAATATATATCCCATTCCTCTATCATTATTCCAGTTAACGAAAATATCTTAGTCGATTTTAAAGCAACTGGTTAAATTTTCCTACAGAGCATTTAAGGTATATAGAGGAGTATAAAATATAATGATCAAACTATATGCAGCCGGACAAATGTTGGTATACGGACCCTTAAGGAAGCAAATCCTCCAAACGTCCAAAAGCAAATATAGTTATTTTCCCCCAAAATCACCCATCATTTGGAAAAGCATTTGATTCTAACAAAATAATCCCGTTATTTATATCCTGTAATAACTATCTCCAATTTTGCCATTTAGTTTCGATAATTATCAAGTTAATAAAGCACTTACGATAAAGATTGAATTAGCAATGTAGTAAAGATTTTACTATATATGTTTAAGATTCTAGTTCAAATGGCAATGCTAATCCTTCAAGGCCAAGATAGCAGACGGTGAGATGACAAAGCTCAACAATGGGAATGTAAAATAAATGATGAATAAAGGGAAAGTGGCTTAGAGTCTAAAGACTGAAACGGCGCATACCCCTGAATCTGAATAATTTGGGAAATGTTTTACAATAAAGTATCCTCACGTATTACGAAATGTTACATTCAATGAATATCTATAAACTGTAAGTAGTTTTTAGCATTCAATCTATCATCTGAAAAATAACGATAAGCTTTTGGGAGCATAATACAATCATTTGTATTGGATACATTGCATAATAATGACAAACAATATTTTGATATGCATAAATGTCTAAAAAGGAGTTTATGTGCTGTTACATTACTTCATTAACTAGAGTAAGCTCAAACCATTTGATCTCTCTCTCTCTCTCTCTCTCTCTCTCTCTCTCTCTCTCTCTCTCTCTCTCTCTGAACGTCCTTTATGTGGGTATAACTCATGTATGGTGTTTTTATTATTATTTCTAAACAGAGAAACACAATTGAAATTACTTTTTTCGTTCATCGGTAACTTGAACAAGACTAATGTTAAAATAATCAAATATAGCTGTTAACGGAAGGGGGTTCATAATATATATATATATATATATATATATATATATATATATATATATATATATATATATATATACACACATATGTATATATAGATATATATATATATATATATATATATATATATATATATACGTATATACACACACACACACACACATATATATATATATATATATATATATATATATATATATACTGTATATATGTGTATATATATACTATATATATATATATATATATATATATATGTGTGTGTGTGTGTGTGTGTGTATGTGTGTGTGTTTGTGTATTCAGTATTTGTAGTGGATATTTGAGACGTCAAATGATAACTGAGAATGAAATATGGCAACTCGATTTGTAACATTTCAATGCTTCTGCTAACAAAGGCAGCCGTTTACTGTCTTTAATTCACCAAGGTTGGAGAAGGCTCCGCCCATTTCATAGCAGTAGTAAGAGGAGCAAATCGCTGTCTGTTTTGTCATGGGAACACTAGAGACATCTGACGAAAGATTTCCCCTGAGTGTCGGCCTTCTTTTGATTCTAACTGTACACTATAAAATCTTTAACAAAACGAGAAGAAGAAAAATTAGATAAAATAGTGTATCCAAGTGTACCCTCACGCAAGAGAACTTTATCCTAAGATAGTGGGAGACCATAGTACAGAGTATATGGCACTAACCAAGACTAGAGAACAGTGGTTTGAGTTTGGAGTGTACGTCCCCTAGAAGAGCTGTTTACCATAGGTAAAGAGTCTCTTATACCATTACCAAGAGGAAAGTAGCCACTGAACAATTTCAGTGGAGTAGTTAACCCCTTTGGTAAAAAAGAATTGTTTGGTAATCTCAGTGTTGTCAGGTGTGTGAGGACAGGAGAATTTGTAAGAATTGGCCAGACTATTCAGTGTAGTAAGCAAAGGAAAAGTAAACCATAACCAGAGGGAAGGATCCAATGTAGTACTATCTGGCTAGTCAAAAGACCCCATAACTTTCTAGTGGTAATATCTCAACAGTTGGCTGGTGCCCTGATGAAATCACTGACCCCACGCTCTTTATCTTCACAAAGGCAAACGCTTGTGTATTATTGGGATTCCAGAAGTCATCACCCTTTCGATTGCTAACAATCATTTTTAAGGGATGAGGTCGCTGCACTCGAAACTGGTTTGTATGCGAAAGAAAACACTGAAATCGAGAGATCTACAAATAATGCGAAACGTAGCTATTCAAGTGTCATGTGATAAGCGCATCTTAATGCAGAGATGAGAATTCCCTTGTTGGTTTAGCTGCATCTCATGAATGTTCAAATCTCGAACGTTCATGGAATTGATGAGGACGACAATATTCAAATAAGGTTCCCAGGGAAAGGGTGACTTTTGCAAACCTTTGTACTGTAAGAGGATATAGAATATTCATTTAAGAAATCATTTGTTTGAGAGATAAAGAAAGAGAGAAAAAGCTTAATTTATGGTATCTTCCCACATTTATCTATTCATTAAGATTCATGTAAGCTAGTTTATGGCTTTGTTTGACTACCAAAATTCAAAAGAAAGAATATGTAGTTAGAATTCTAATTATAGAATAGTACTGATATAGGTGTTTCGGACTAACTTTGATTTTTCGTTAACATTCTATAATTAACTCTTTTTGTAATTGCTGATCAAGCTCATTTTATTTTGCTTTAAGATATCGTCTTTGGGCCAGATAAGAAATTGAGTCTCAAGGTTATTTTCACTGTCCTTTGCCACTGCCATTCATGAGTGACCTTTAAAACCTTTAAGGACTATTTGTTCAATATGTACTACATGCATTTCCATGAATGGAAAAGCTGATTAGTTACTCACTATGGTCTGATAGATAGATAGATAGATAGATAGATAACTTTAATGGTAGTATCTTCCTGTGTTGTGATGACCCCTCTTACACCCCCACTGTCCCCCTAATCACCCCCACCGTCCCCCAATCTCCTCTTTATGATGTCCTTTGTAGCTTTGATGTCTTTAACTTGTTACATTTGAAGTAAAGGAAAAGGTTTTATTGCAGATTGGAGTTTTAACGTCTACCTAAGAGTATCGTCCGAATCTAATTATAGGTTACACTGACGAAATTCTAAAGGTCCTTTGAAAGCTATTTCCAAATATACGGTTCTTTTACATTTAGGTTCTTTTTCTTCTGACTTTGAGGACTCAGAGTTTCTTCTCTGGCCATGTTTTGAATGACAACGTTCGCTCCCCTCTCTCTCTCTCTCTCTCTCTCTCTCTCTCTCTCTCTCTCTCTCTCTCTCTGTCTTTACTTTCATCAACATTTTTTTTATTATTTTGGAAAATTCTGTATTGTTTCAATTTACGGCATTCCACAGGAGCAGAACAGTCACTATTGGATGCTTCAGTGAAAGATGTTCCATAAATGTTAAGTAGACGCAGTCTCTTCTGAGGGGTTCACAACCCTGTCCACTAACAATTCTCCTCTGTTGGAACACTTAATAGTCTACTTCCCACATGTATGTATACATGTGCTAAAGGTGTTTTATAAAGAAAAAAAAATAGTTTCTTTACAGCAATAAAACCTCGCGAGAAATCCACACGATTTAAAATTTCCCAAAACTAAATTGCTTCACGATGTTACCCATATTGATGAGAGATGCATGTCGCAAAATCATCTTATGTAAAAGAATCGGCAATATTTAGTTGGAAAAAAAATTGTCCTTCAATTGGCAAAAAGATCTTTGAAATTCAGTCTGTGAGATTTCTCCCAAATGTATATTTTGTAGTCATCAAGGACCATCATCCACAACAAACTAAAGGGATTCTGAGTCTTATAGCAATGAAGTGAGCTATATCACATTGATAATAGATATGTGAAAATGTGTTTTGTATTTCGGGAACGTTGGGAAAAAGTAATCCCCAGAATAGTGTCTATAATAATAAAAAAATGATGATGAAGGTTAGATTATAAATCAATGAATCTGTTTTTAATGGAATAACATTTAAAAAGTGTAAAACTGTAAGGTTTATTGCAGTGACGGCAAAAATAAAAGATATAGCAAAACTGACATCAACAACAACCCCTTTCGTTAAATCATGGATATGGTAGAGACGTTAGTATTTCCTCTCCAAAAATACCATATTTTTTAATAATAATAATAATAATAATAATAATAATAATAATAATAATAATGTTATTAACAAAAAGAAGAAATAGAAGTCAGGAGGAGTAGACACTCGCAAATGAATTGAAATTGATAAAGAAATGATGGACTGATATTGCAAGATTGACTTATATTGAGAACACTGTCGACATGAACTTTGGCTTGTCTCTTTTTTTTTTAATTATAAATACTCAGAAGAAGAAGAAGAAGAAGAAGATTTAAACTTGTTGATTGAGAAGAAGTCAGAGATGACAGAAACTCGCAGACTTGTTGATTGACAGAACAGCGAAAGCTGAAGGTTCCCAGTGCTGCAATTGCTGGCTCCGCCAGGTATGTCTGCAAACAGTGTCCAATACGGGCAGCAAAAAAAAGGATAATTGCACCTGGGCGGTCCTTTAGTGAATAGGCAGCACCGAAAAAGGGAGGAAATGATTTCCAGTATAAGAAAACTAATTAGCTTGACAAACTATGATGTTCTTTTTTGTATTCTGTGATGTTGGAGGGCAAACTCCTGGCTGAGCTTTCGTTTTGATCGTTTCATTATTCATGTGGACAATAATAAGAAAAAACAAATGAAAAACTCGAAAAGCATTTACGCTATATTGAACTCATTATAATGTAGCAATTTGGCCGGAATCATTATGGAATTAAGCACATGCACAAAATGCTGTGCCTCTGCATAGAAAGGGTTTGCTAATTTAGTCATAAAGGTATAGATTCTATTAATAACTCTATTTCCAATTTGGGGATATTATAGTGTTACATAAATTGCATAAATAAATCACAGTTAAACGAATTCATGATTTCACCCCCGAGTTATAACTGCGATACCCCTCCTGCTCCCTTCCATCTCCGCTTCGGTGTTTGACAGTAGAATGTTCTTTTTACCTCCTCGCAATTATCACCAATAGCTAGTTTTATTGATTCGATGTTTTAGCATATTCTGGTATTCAAGATAAGTTTACAATAACATGTTTTTTCTTATGCTTAGTGTAGTTTATCTCAATTTGTGTCAAACTATGTGAAGAGTCACGCAATTATGCAACCTGCATCCGAAAACATGCTTCTGTCGTTGAATTTGTCGGGTGTAGTTACTAAATTTAGAATTATCATCACAGTACTTTATAATCTCCTTATTCGTTATTATTATTTATGGACAAAATATATATGCAAGGAAGAAATTCACGTTAGTAAATAAGTTTCCATTCTTGCAACCAATCAGCTACGAGGAAACTTTTCCGAGCTGAAAGGGCACCTTTGCGAGTGTGTACAAATTAATAAAAAGTAAGTTTATTTAAGTAGATCTTTCTTATTTATCACGAACAACTCTAACGGAAGTTGCTCAATGAACTTTTGCGAGTTTCAACACCCAAAATAAAACCCAACTGAATCAAATTACCATTGGATTTGGGTTGCTATCATTGAATCGTTCCCTCTTTCGCTTGCCGTGTTTGAATGGCCGTCTGGATGTGGCTCTCTCTCTCTCTCTCTCTCTCTCTCTCTCTCTCTTTCTTTACGTATTGGTTTCTCTCTCTCTCTTTCAGGTTATTGACTTTATATCAAAAGATATTTTCTTGTATTTGTCAACATTTCGGACGATTTGAAATCAAAAGCCCCGTATCGACGTCTGCGCTGATCTGACGCACACTATCCGATCTGTGCAGCGGATGGAGGATAATTCCTTCACTCGCTTCTCTTCACTCTTTCCTTTTAGCTTCTCGTTTTGTACTCAATCCTCCGAGGAAGAAAGTCGCGAGGGAAATTGACTCGAGTAATGCATTTCATGAGTTCTTTCATACCCGGCACTGATGCTTGTTATTGCCTACCGCTTGAAGCCGGGGACTATACAGAATTCAGGTTTCTTTTTATTCTGTGAAGTTTTTAGGTATTTTGGTAATATTCTCTTCCATCTTCTTCGTCTACTTGTGGACAAAACTTTATAATCACGTAAGTTGCAGAGCAGACATGTGAACGTCAACCAGAGGTACTCCTTCAATGGAGATGGTTTGGCGTATTGAAAACGTCCGTGCCTAAGCATTCTGCCAGACTGGTATTCGAGTCACCATTAAGCTTGATAGTTTCTTGTAGTGTCTGCAACCTCACCATCCTTGTGAGCCAGGGAACCTATATGTCTATCTGCTGAGTCATCAGCAATCATTGCATGGCCCTCACTGGTCATAGCTTGGGTGGAGAAGTGCTTTGACGCTGATCATATGATATATGGTCAGTTTCCTGAGCATTATCTGCTGATTAGGGCAATATGACTGTCCCCTGGCTTTGCCATTCATGAGTGGCTTTTAAACAAATCAAGAGTCAGTGAAATTAAATATATGTCCCTGAAATTTTGTTTTATAAGAAAATCATTACCGCTTAGCAATCCATGATTGCCAACGGTCATACTCATATAAGCGGATGAGCAACTTGGTGGAGTAATGAGAGCTTTGGATGTGGAGGAAATGCCACCCGGAATCTCCATGAAGTCACTGGCAGCAGGGTGATGGATTGGGTTTAAGGAGATGCACAAACTGAAGCTTCGGTTTTTACTCCTGATCCCTGGTGGTTGATCTTACTAGAATTAGTATGGACCAGCAGGGGTCACTTGCGTTAGTTAGATAGGCACTGAGTATCACAAGGAACTGGCTATCCTTCGATATATCTTGCCAATGAATCCTCCATTTATTAGTCAGTCATAGAAAGAGGACATGACAGAATGGCACCCAGTCCTGTGCGTAGTTGGGGGTTAAGAATCTCCCCGTTTATAAATAATAAAGAAATATTGACAACTGGTAATTGGAATGTTAGACCTATAAATCAGATTAGTAAGGAAACTTTAGACCAAGTATATATATATATATATATATATATATATATATATATATATATATATATATATATTATGAAGAACTGCAGAGGGTAATAGATGAGATCCCTGAGAGAAATATGAAAATTGTGATTGGTGACTTCAATGCTAAAGTTGGAAGAAATAATCAAGGGATAGAGATGTGATGGGGGTCGAGGGTCTTGGCAAAGTTGCAAATTAAAATGGAGCTTATCCCATAAGTTTCTATTCAGCAAACAATGTTATAGTCATTGGAGGTACTCTTTTTTTAACACACGAACATCTACAAGTATACATGGACTTCACCATGTGACATTTACGAAAATCAGATAGATCACATTATCATAAATAAAGAAACAAGGTCTCTGAGAAATGTAAGAAGCTATAGAGGTGCAAATATCGGTAGTGGTCACCAGGTCCTAATAGCCACACTGAAATTAAAAGTGAAAGCACCCAACTGAAAGATGGATAGAATACCTAGATTTGATACAACTAAGCTTTTAGAAGAAGAGCATACAGAAACATTTGCAACTGAATGTAGGAATCGATTTGCAGTCTTAAAAACTTCAAGACAAAGAACAGTCAATTAATGATGGATGGTGTTATTTTAAAAACATATATCAGTCAGTTGGCAGCGAAGGCTTAGGACACGCAGTTACAAAGAGAAAGCCATGGATATCAAATGATATTTGGGATACTATAAAAAGGAGACAAAGAGAAAAATTGATTGTTGAAAGTTTTCGAGGATGTAATGAAAATTACATGGTAGAGCATGCTAAGTATTCCAGTATTGACAGTGAGGTCAAAAGAAAAACCAGGGATTACTGGAGAAAATATTTAGACAGTAAAGCAGACGAAGCTGACAAAGCTATGAATTCAGGAAGTGGCTATGGTGTAAGAATTGCTCATAGAATTATTAATGAAAACTCGACTGGGGCAAAGAAGAAGAAACATATACCCATCAAAAAGAGAGATGATTCTGTTATAGCAACAGATGAAGAAAGACAACATTGGATGGAACACTTTAGCAAGGTTATGAATAGGAGATACGAAAGGAATCATTTTATTGATATACCTTAAAGAAATGAAAACCTTGATGTGCCCATGAATGAATTCAGTGTGTTTGAAGTCGAAGCTATCCTCAAAAAAACTAAGAGATGGAAAGCCCCTGGATACCATGGAATAACTGCTGAGATGATACTCTCCGAAAATGATTGACTTCTAGACTACTTACAAGATTATTTTGTAGAATGTGGCATGAAGTGGCAAAACCTGATAAATGGGAGTTAGGAGCGTTGGTGAAAATAGCACAAAAAGGAGACCTGATTGATTGCAAATTAAATACAGAGGCATAATACTTACGTCAGTTGTTGTGAAAATATATAGTATTCTAATTCTAAAGAGAGAGGAGAAAAACAGTGATGAAAAGCTGAAATAAACTGACCAAATTTTCATTTTGAGATATGTTATACAGCAATGCTGTTTGAACAAAGGTCTAACTGTGATTTTACCTTTCATGAAGTATTGTAAATGTTATAGAGGGTGTCTGAGCAAAGACCTGAATATAGAAATTCCCTTTTGATGCCATTTGTGAATTATGAAAAAGCCTTTGATAGTGCGCACCTGCCAATTTTGTGGAGAGCCCTTCGTTATTATGGAATTCCTCTTTGATATGTAAATTTGATTATTAATTCTGTATATGAGCATAGCAAGTGCAAAGTTAATGTTAATGGAGTCGTATCAAATGAATTTCCAGTGAACAGCAGAGTACGTACTTCTAGGAATGTGTTGTCACCTATGTTGTTTATCCTCATCATAGATTTTGTAATGTACAGTCAGTAGCAGACCTAGAGTATGCTGATGATGCTCTCCTTGTTAGCAGAATACCACAGGATTTGCAATGCTTGCTTACCAGAATACACGAAATATCACACGAGGTTGGGCTGAAGATAAATAAAAGAAAGACAGAGATGAGATCAGAGTATGCAATGGAAGATGAAATATCATTGGAAGGAGAAAGGATTAACGAGGTAGAATTCTTCAAGTATTTAGGAACTATGATCTCCAATACAGGGTCCATGGAAAATAGAGTTCAGTGAAAGCTTGAAATAAGCAAATCAGACAATAGCTAGGTTAAGTAAAATTTGGGAATCAAATCGCCTGATATTACATATAAAAATTAGACTATATATTAGTTTAGTGAGATCGGTGTTACTGTTTGGACATGAGTTATGGTATGACAATGAAACAATCTCCAATAGAATTAGTAAATTTGAGGAAAAAGCCCTCAGAAGGATATTGGGAGTTAAATGGCAGGACATGATTAGACATGAAACTATAAGAGAGATTACTTGAGTACCATATGTTGATGAGATCATGATGAGGGGTAGATGGAGATTGTTTCGGCATGCTATTCGCACTCCCGTAGAGAGATTAGTTCACCAAACGTTCACCTGTGGTCCACAAGGCACTAGAAAAGATGGCTGAGGACTATGAAGTGCAAAATAGGAGATGATGAATGGAGAAGTATTGAATTAAAAGCTCAAGATAGAGACGACGGGCGAAATCTAACCGAGGTCCTTTGCGTCAATAGGCGTAGGAGGAGATAAGGATGATGATGATGATGATGATGGTGAAGGAGAAGAAGAAACCATTACTGTTATCGTAGTTGATAAGGAGGTAGCAATATGTCTTGACAAGTTTCATAGCCATCGATTTGATGAAAGAACATAACGAACAATAATTCAATTGCTGAGTCAACAAAATAATGATTGTGTCTCTTCTCTCAAAATAAACACAGAATGATACTTTCATCTTTCATATTGTTACTCTTTTATGGAAGTATTACTGCAGAAGAGGATCTGGCGACCTTCGATGACAGGTAATTGATTGGCGACAGATTTTGTAGATCCATTTTTCTCCCACTCAGTTGTCCCATCCATAAATTGAAAAAATTGCTCTCTTTGCCTCTCGACCTATTTTTAACCGTTATTTTCTCAAGGCTTATGAGAGAGAGAGAGAGAGAGAGAGAGAGAGAGAGAGAGAGAGAGAGAGAGAGAGACTTCCCAATATCATCAACCATATACAAACTTTTTTGGATTCTTATTTGATGGAAATTCATCAATATTGTTTCACAATAATAAATGTATAATCAAATGTTGACAATTTTCTGGAAAATCATTCTGCTATCATTGGTATTGGTAGCGTAAGAGAGGGTCAAAATGACAGATCCTGTGTAGATACCTTCATTCTGCATACTTCAATGAGAGCCAGCAGTGAGAGAGTGTGGATAGGGCGTGTTGTATTACCGTAGACTACAGACAATGGTCTTGTTGTATAGAGATTAATATTATTCCTATTATACAATGTTATTATTCATGGAGCTTAAGAGTTTATTCACTTTACCTTTGCAATGTAAAGCCGTTTTCCATTCCCAAAGCCATTGAAGCTTTAAATGCTAAATAGTTCTGAAATCTCACACTCCATATAAGGTTCACCAGCACTGCATCGAACCCTTTCATACACATTGCACCATTTTTGCTCCTACATATCAATAAAACCATTTATTCACCTTTTATTCAACCTCAGCTAACAAGATGTCTTCCTCTGGTTTATCATCTTTTGCCAAGTTTTCACCAATTTTTCTTCGATATCAAGGACTGGAGAATCCTCCACTATATGGTGAAGAACAAGTGCTTGGCTATATGTGTGTGTGTGTGTGTTTCTTTCCTGTCACGCTGAGCGACATTGTCAAACGTATGGTTAAGACGACTCGGTCTCTCTCCGTTGCTTGGGTAGGGGGAGATGGTGTTTGTGCATTTCTATCTAAATATTTATCCACACTTTTTGACGAGTCACGTACATTACATTATATATTTAACGAGAATTAAAAGTATTATTACAAATAATGGGACGAGGAAAAGAGAGAGAGAGAGAGAGAGAGAGAGAGAGAGAGAGAGAGAGAGAGAGAGAGAGAGAGAGAGAGAGAGAGAGAGATGTGGGTGGGTGAAATGGAGTAAAAATATTTCTAAAACCACAATTTTTTTTCAGATTTCCTTTTGGAATTATGAGAAACATTTCTCTGGAAAAGGACGCTCGTCTTCAAATCGAGATTTAACGTTTAATCTCAGTGGGAATAATTTTAGTAAAAAAGGGAAACTTTCATTGTTTGGTTTGGAAGGGATGTGGGGAGTCATTGCTCCCTCCATCAGGACTTTATTAGTCTAAATATGTAGCAAAAGAATTTCTAAACTTATTTTGATTTTGATTCATAGCTTTTTTCTAATATTGTATAAGTTCATATTTTAATATTTTTATATTTTACTAATATGATAATTAAGCATATAACGTAAATTAATACAATTAAATTGTATTTTTATTGTAAAAGTTGAAAAAGGTTCCATTCATTAGAAATTTATAAAACTTTTGCTCCTGATGTATTCGGAAACAGTTCCAACTGGAGATCAGGAATACGAATGTCAGTGTTTGGTAATGCCACTGGACAGTTAATGGGAGTTTTATTCAAGAGATATTGACCATTACAATAATGTATGAATTGTAATCATTTAAATGGCACGCGAGGAATGCGATGGCCTTTGAAAAATACCTCTGACCTCATCGGGTTTAATAACAAAAAGGAAAATGAGTCCTCTCTGGGAGTGACCGAAGGGGGTCAGAGAGAGCCAGACAAAAGATAATCGCTCACTGAATTTCATCCTCTATTTCGAAAAAGGGTCATTTATGTTTGCGCAAATGGTTTCCAATTTCCACCTGCTTTCAATTTTATTTCCCTTTCCCGAGTGCCACAAGGCACCTCAGTTATTTATCCAAAGTAAGAGCAATCTGGATGCAAAAATGCAATAGCAAATGCAACCGTTTCTAGTCCACTGCAGGACAAAAGCCTCAGACATGTCTTTATTCATGTCTGGGGTTGGGTCAGTTTTCATCACCACGCTGGCCAGTGTGGATTGGTGATGTTGGGAGAATTTAGTATGTTTGCTTACAGCAAACCAACCTAGTATGGGTTTCCCTGACTACTACAGCTTTGCTGCTCATGGTGATATGGAAACCCTTTCATGCCGTTAAGGCATCCCTACTTAGAAAGGGGCATCATCATCATCATCATCCCCTTCTCCTGCGCCTATTGACGCAATGGGCCTCTGTTAGATTTCACCGATCGTCTCTATTTTAGCTTTTAATTCAATACTTCTCCACTCATCATCTCCCACTTCACACTTCGTAATTCTTAGCCCTGTAGGCCTGGGTCTTCCAACTCTCCTAATGCATTGTGGAGCTCATTTGAACGTTTGGTGAACTAATCTTTTTTGGGGAGTGCGAATAGCACGCCCAAACCATCTCCATCTACCTCTAACCATGATCTCGTCCACATATGGCACTCGAGTAATCTTATAGTTTCATTTATAATCCTGTCCTGCCATTTATCTCCCAATATTCCCTTGAAGGCTTTGTTCTCAAATATACTAAATCTGTTGGAGATTATTTCATTGTTATACCATGACTCATGTCCATACAGTAACACCAATCTCACTAAACTGATATATAGCCTGAATTTTATATGTAGTTTCAGGCGATTTGATTCCCAAATTTTACTTAACCTAGCCATTGTTTAGTTTACTTTTTTCAATCTTTCACTAAACTCCCATTCTAATGACCCTATATTGTAGATTATAGTTCCTAATTACTTAAAGGATTCTACCTCATTAATTCTTTCTCCTTCCAATGATATTTCATCTTTCAATGCATATTCCGTACTCATCATTTATGTCTTTCATCTATTTACTTCAGCCTAACCTCGTGTGATATTTCATAATGGTAAGCAAACATTGCAAATCCTATGGTTTCCTGCTAATAAGTGCAGCATTATCAGCATACTGTAGGTCAGCTAATTTCTTATAACCAATCCAGTCCAATCCTTTTCCACGATCTCCAACTGTTCTTCGCATTACAGAATCCATGAGGAGGATATACAACATAGGCGGCAACACACTCCCTTGGAGTACTCTGCTTTTCAATGGAAATTCATTTAATAGGACTCCACTAACATTAACCTTACACTGCTATGCTCTTGAACATACCTAATAAAATTTACATATTTAAGAGGAATTTCATAATAACGGAGGACTCTCTACAAAATTGGCCGGTGCACACCATCAAAGACTTTTTCATAGTCCACAAATGCTATCAAAAGCGAATTTCTATATTCTATTAATTGTTGTACCCCGTGTCTTAAAATTAAAATTTGATTAGTACAACTTTTACATTTTCTAAATCCTGCTTCTTCATCTCTTAGCTTTTCATCAATCTTTCTCTCTAGTCTTTTTAGAATAAGCATAGTATATATTGTCATGACAACTGATGTAAGTGCGATGGCTCTCTAATTATTGCAGTCAGTCAGGTCTCCTTTTTTTTATTTTTGCAAATTTCACCAACACTACTAATTCTCATTTATCAGGGTTTTTCTCTTCATGCCATATTCTACAAACTAAACTTGTAATTATTCTGGGAGTCACTGTAAAGGTTGAGAACCTAGTATTCTACATGCATTAGTATTAATAAAGTTAAGTTTTTATTCTGAATTACATATATGTTTACATACTCTACATTTACTTGATCCTGCATGAGTGGAACTCACCTTACTAGCTGGCTATACATCTCTTAAATACACAAATGAAATATGTGAATAAAATAATCTACTCTCATGTTAGACCAGCTTCGTAAGATAGCTCCCCCAAAAAGATTATTTATCCGCAGCCTTAATCTAGCGATTCAGCCCGAGATAAACAATCTGCATCCACTTTCTCCTTTCTTGAAATATGCTTTACATTAATACAATATGGTTGGAAACATAATGAACCTCTAGTTAATCTTCGATTATTATTCTTCATTTTATGAACAAACGGTAAAGGATTGTGATATGAATAAACCATAATTTCTGCCTTCTGTGGTCGATTTACATAAACTTCAAACTTCTATATTGCTGTGATTAGCGTTAGCTGTTCATTTTCAACTGTTGAGTAGGCCCGTGTAGTCTTCTTCAGCTACGATAGCAAACAGAAAGGGTGAAGAATTCCTTCCTTGTCTTTTTGCAATAAGACAGCTGCAATCCCATAGTCCGACGTATTCAATTGGATAAGGTTTTTCTTTTTGAAATCCGGTGCTTTCAATATCAGTTTCGAAGTTAATATGGTCTTCATCTTGTCGAAGGATTTCGGCCACTCGCAAGTTCATACAGACTTTCTCTTTTGGCTTGTCAAATCTGTCAAGGGTGCGACCACAGCTGAAAAATTCGGGGAAATCCGTCTGTAGAATCCCGCCATCCCTAAAAATCGTTGTAATTGTTTCCTCGTGGGGGGTATAAAGTCCTGGAGTTTCGACAACGTATTTCCCGTCACTGATCTTATCCAAAATCCGGAATGGTCCTTCGAACTTCTTGGTGAGAGGGAATTACCTTATCGGTAAGAAAACCAACACCTGTTGTCCTACTGCAAACTGTCTTTCTTAATTTTCATACCAAACTTTTTCTTCATTTTTCCTCAGTCATTTTCAGGTTTTCGAGGGAAAGCTTTGTTATCTCGCTGATCCTTTTCCTTAAATTCTTGATATATTCTCCATCCGTTTACTCTCCAACTTTCTATTTTTCTGCCAATATTTTATATCGGTCCTTTTACTTCTCGTCCAAACACCATTTCTTTCGGGCTACATCCCATGCTTTCTTGATAAGCATTGCTTACCTCAAATAACATCAAAAGTAGTCTGATGTCCCATTCATTTCCTGTTTCGTTGGAGTACTTTGCTAACATACGCTTTAGGTTTTGATGAAACCTCTCTAATGCACCTTGGGTCTCTGGGTGATAGGCAGTAGACAGTTATTATCTGACATCCAATAGTTTCATCACGTCCTGAAACAATTTTGACGTGAAATTTGTTCTTCGGTCACTGGGAATGATTTCCGGAATACCAAACCTGGTAAAAAAGTATATTAACTTCTCAGTTATTACTTTAGCACTGATGTTCCTGACGGGTATGACTTCTGGGTATTTTGTCACTGGACACAGTAAAGTTAACATATATTCGTGACCTTTCTTTTTCTTGGTAATGGTCCCACTATGTAAATCATTACCTTGCTGAAGGGTTCTCCTCGTACTTCAGTCGGGTGTAAGGGAGCTTTCTCGATGTACTCGTTAGGCTTTACAGCCATCTGGCAAACGTGACATGGACGGCAAAACTGGGTCACGTCCTTATGCATGTCAGACCAGAAAAAGTGTTTCATAATCTTCTCCGTTGTCTTTTTTATTCCCATTGGTCCCGTCTCATGCACCATGGCAATCTTCTGTCTACTCAACAGTGCGTGAATCAATATCTGACGGTATATGCCTCATTCGGCATTCCCAGGGATATCGGTGGGTCTATGCATCCTCATAAGCAATCCATCCTTGAGTTAATAACATGTTGGAGACTGCTGACCGTCTGTCTCATCCACCACATGGTACATTAATTCTGTTAATGTGCCATCCTTCCTTTGCAATCCTATCAGCCTTTTCCGACTAACTTGTCCTACTTCTAAAGCTGAGTTTTCTATTTCTTCCAAATCCATTGCTTCCTTGTCTTCTTGTTCATTCATCTGTCGTTTCTCTTCTTTAGGGCTCTCTAGGGAGCCCGCCTCTTGCGTAATATCATGGGAAACCTCTTCTTCTGTAAATAAATCCTTCAAGTTCATCATTTCTTTAGTTTCTCAGTGTTCTTCTACAGACATATCCTTCGTCATACTCCCAGTCGTAACACAACCAGGAAACAGATACAGGTAGTCTTTATCGAGTTCAGTCATAGGATTATACTTCAGTGGTTTCTCCGTTACAATGGGACAAGGCACGAACGGCGCTCCACCACCCTCATTTCCTAATAGGACTTGTACTCCTTTGGCAGCCAATGAATCCTTTACCGCAAAATCAAAATGACCTGTCAGCAACTTGCATGACAGTTTCAAATGGGAGAAACTTTCTTACCTCCTATTCCCTTCATAAGGACCGAATCTCCTGTGGGAGACTGTTCCAACAACAGGTGTACACTTCGTGTCACATGTCGCGCAATATCTTGAGCTTGATATGCTTGCTCCCATCTAGAACGGCTAACATACCTTCATAAATATATGGTTTAAAGGCATCGATGTTTGTTGTGTAAACATTAGCTCGTTTATTTTCCTTGTCAGCCTTTCCCGTTTGATTATTTGTCCTCGTATTTTGTGGAGTTGTATTATCCTCAATTACTTGGGTGACTGCTTTCGGTTGATTCGACCAACATTTTTTTACTGATATGGCCTTTTTTGCCACACTTATTACAGATGATATTAATCTTCTGCACATCTCTCACAACAATTCGATGATTTTAGTTGTGGTATTATCATATTCTGCACAATTTGCTTTGGAATAGTACCAGTGGTACTTCTGATGTAATTATTGAACTTGTTCCCACAGTTATTACTGAACTGGTTTCCCTGGTTCAGCGAATACTTGATATTCGGTCAGAACGACGGTTGAAACTTCTTACCCGAGGGGTGTTTACAATTTATATTATAATCTTTACTCCGCAAAGCAGCTGTATCGAGTTTTTCCACCTTTCTTTCTCAAGTACGTTGAAATATGTTCAGAAATTGCTCGTAAATATTGTTCCAGCACTATCAGTTCTTATAAATCAGCCATCTCTCTCACTTTGGCAGCCTCTGACCATCTCTTTAAACATCGTCGTACCTTATAAGCGTAACCCAGGCAAGATACGCACTGCATCCTTTTCCAATAAGGACACTCTGCAATAGCACAGACCATTTATCTTCCGACCATTTTATCATCAACGCGACTGTTTCAAAATGATTGAAGAACTCATTAGGAGCTTGTGCCGTGAATTTTATAATCAACCTCTGTGCCTTTGCTACATCAAACATGAGATCATGCATAGAAGGGGTCACACCTGTCTGAGTTGACGACAACCTTTCACAAGCATTCAACAGTTCTAAATCCCTGGCATGTCTTGCAATTTTTCTTGCTTATCCTCTCTCTCTTTCTTCACATCTTGCCTCTTCTCTCTCCCTTCCTCTCCGTCTTGTGATTTCTCTTGCATCCATTTTCCTTGTATGTCTTGCAATTTCTCTTGCCTCTTCTTCCTGTTCTGCCATCATCTTTATCTCAATCAAATTCTCTTCTGCTGCAATTCGTCTAATCTCAGCTTCTACATAAATTTCTGCTTTCATTCCTTCAGCTTTTGGGTCATCTGCTTCACTACAAATTCTGCTTCAGCTTCTCCAAAACATCGTGAGCTGCTAAAATATCTTCTTCTGGCAACTTTCCTGAGTTTATCAATGCTTCTAAGGCTAGACACTTGAATTGGATTTTAATCATTTCATTAATTGCATAGCCACCACATGCCATTAAAATAGTAAGCCACTAGCATTAGTTACATCAGCTTCCAACAATTCATGAACAATTGTTTTCCAAAAATTCCTGTACATTTAATTGCGTCATCTTGTACTTTACAAAAAACTATACCTTACTAAAAATATAGCTTATCAATACACAAAATCCTATCAACACCAAAGTGATCAAACCTTTGATAAAAAACACAACCCTGATATCATCAATATTCAAAACATACTTGCTCGATCCCAGGGTCTGGGCACCAAAAAATATATGTTACGACTACGACTAGCGAATTACGTAAACTCCCAACCTCCCAAACTCGCCGGCTTTTTATTACATAATATGATACTCAAGAGAATATCTCCGAGGTCTGAAAATAATATGCAACTCCCAGATGATATTATATAAGAACACTTAATATCTAAAGGTCTCTTTACGTTACACTCAAAACAAAAACTGTGTTATTACTTTACTTTTAACGGGAACTATTCTTAAATCAACCTCTTACTTCAGTTCTTAGTAAGGGGATACGAGCAAGTTACTGAAATAATTATTGGTGATCGAAATAATACACACTTTACAAAAAAATATATATTCTATAAAAATAACAATTCATAAAATAATACCAAAAATAAATCACTCGAAATTTAAATCTGAACTAGACCTTAGACTTAGGAAAAATGTACATTTTAAGAATGATACAATCACTTGTTTCACTAGAAAATATTTAATTTTGACAAATAATGAAAAAACTTTGATACTTTAACACTAGTAAATAAACAGTAATTACACTTACACATACGTAACTGTTACTGTTACGTCCTTAGGGCTCTCACAAGGTTACCGAATGGTTGAGCAAAAATAAATATATTTCATTTTTTAACCAAATCTCACAGGTCCAGTCACAAAATACAATTAATAATTTTTACAACCTAAACTGTATTCACAAATACACTTCACTTCTCCAAAATAAAATATTACAAACACTATACACATTTGAGAGAAAACACTATGCATTTTGGGAGGAAACACTATGCATGTTGGAAAGGAAATACGTAGTGGCTGGATAAATGCTGGAGAGAGGACTGGCGGATGTTGGGTCTTTCAGAGGGTCAGGCTGGATCACTGGTTCCTATGTATTGCTAGGCCCTATATACATCATCTTATTTCATTCTGGAATCTTCCAGTTCAGCCTTCTGGAAACGTGGGGGCATTAAAAAAAGAATTATTTTAAGCCTAAAACCTTTATGCATTTTCCAACCACGTGGAAACATGACGAAATCCCTAGAATTTGTCATACAGCATGCCTCCTGTGTTTCATATATTATTTAACAATATTACTTAAGAATTCTTAACAAAACTATGTGAAATAAGCATTTAATTATTTAAAAGGACGTAAACTTATATATAGGGAACTGAATGAAAATACTACTAGAGGAATGACGACAGTCTTATGTAATTTACATGCATTTACTTAATCCTACATGAGTGGAACTCACCTTACGAGCTGGGTATACATCTCTTACATACACAAATGAAATACGTGAATAATGTAATCTGTTCTCATGTATATTATATCAGCTTCGTGAGGATATTATATATATGTATGTATATATATATATATATATATATACATATATTAAATATATATATGTATATATATATATATATATATATATATATATATATATGTGTGTGTATATATATATATATATATATATATATATATATATATATATATATATATATATATATATATATATATATATAAAGAGAGAGAGAGAGAGAGAGAGAGAGAGAGAGAGAGAGAGAGAGAGAGAGAGAGAGAGAGAGAGAGAGAGAGATGTATCCCCACTCAGATATTGATTTTTATAAATGCCTGTAGAAATCAAATCATGTTTCTGAAAAGGTGGGTATGAAATCGGTAAAAACGAAACAGTTGACGCAATTAAGAATAAATAAACTTTATTAAATTTCATTACATGTAGAATACTAGGTTCTCGACTATTGCAGGATTGGTAAATGTTAAATTCCTCATTCGATTATCTGAAAACAGTGTTTGCTGACACTTAATGAAGATATTGTTGTACCGGACCCTCCCAAAAGGGAACCGGGATGATGAATGTTTTATACTAGTGTACTCGAGTCGTCCAAAATGATGTCTAAACACTTAGATAGAAATGCCCACACAGATTCAGCCCTTCTAATCCATTCCCACCTTCCCAGCTAATACTCCCTGGTTTGGCGTTTTGTGGGAGAGTTGAGTTTGGTTCCGAGCGTACCCCTCTGTTTATCCTCGTCATCAAGGTATGACTACTTCCACTCCCTCCTAAGCGTGACAGGAAATATATACATATATATATATATATATATATATATATATATATATATATATATACTGTATAATTGTTCATTGGGTACTTTCCACCTGGTATGAACAGAAGTGGCTTTAGCTATGGTAAGCAGCTATTCTGGGAGAAGGGCACACCAAAACCAAAATAGTGTCATAGCCTCTGGTACCATGGTTTTGCAGTATCTTGGGTTACAGTTCTCTTGCTTGAGAGTACAATCAGGCACTCTATTCCATCTTTTTCCTTATTTCCTTTCCTCACTGTGATATTTTCCTATTGGTGTCCTTAGGCTTATAACATCCTTCTTTTCCAACTGGAGTTGTAGCTTAGCTAATAATAATGATTATAACAAAATATGCATTAATACATGTATATATAAATATATACACATATGCATGTATATAGTGAATATATGCACTGTAAAGAATAGAAATGTAGTATCGTATTTTGCTTAGTTTTCATGTTTACTTCCCTCACAATATTTTACGTAACGATGCGGCCTATTGACATCAACTCGTCCTTTTTGCCTTTTGATAATTAGCAATGTTGTGTTGTGTTCCCTCTTTTTTCTTCCTTTGTTACTTACTGGGGATATTTAACCCGTGAAAGCGATCAGCGCTACATTATTATTCCCGTGATATTCATCTCTCTCTCTCTCTCTCTCTCTCTCTCTCTCTCTCTCTCTCTCTCTCTCTCTCTCTCTCTCTCTCTCTCTCTCATGTATATATATATATATATATATATATATGCATATATATTGTATGCATATCTTTCATATATTTATATATATATATATATATATATATATATATATATATATATTATATATATAAATAATATATATATATATATATATATATATATATATATATATATATATATATATATATATATATATATATATATATATATATGCATATATATTGTATGCATATCTTTCATATATTTTTATATATAAAAATAGAAGGCAACTATTCAAAATCCAAAATCCTAAGCAGTATAAAAATCTATAAGAAGCGAGAATATCTCAAAACGCGATTACGAGCGATCCCCTCCATAGCTTGTCTTCAGAGAATATCCAAATAGGGTTAAGGATTTTGGTTTCAGATTTATTTCTCTTAATTCATCTCTATTCATCTTACAATACGTCTTTCTTCTCTCTTTAGAATATAGTAGTATTTTTTAATAGAGAAATCCACTAACTTGTCTATTGCCAGTTAGTGTGTACTTAATTAACGTTGCATATTTAAATGAATGTCGATAATCTATCTCAGTTGAGCAGATAGATTCAGTCGATTAGGGCTCATGGATGTTAACGCTTGATTTTAGCAAAAAATAAGTGCTTTAGAATGTAATTTGTTTTCATATTAAAGACCAAGTGTCTAGCGAATGTTTTTTATGTGGAACAGACTGACACAAGTCTCTCTATATAGTTTATATATGAAAGATTTATTTTAATCTTGTTACTGTTCACAATATATTTGACTTTAATTGTTCCTTACTCCTCTCATAGTTTATTTATTTCCTTTCCTCACTGGGATATTTTTCTTTGTCGAAGCACATATATATATTTTTACATAATATATATGTATATATATATATATTCATTCCGGTCACGGGGAGGGGAAGTAGTTATACCCTGGTGAGAGGGGATGTGTAATGTGCGTGTGTATGTATATCTGTCTGAATATTTATCGGTCATTTTTAACGGGTGGCTTATACTGTCATTTTTAGAACAGAAAAAAGGATTAAAACCAAACCATGGGTTTTGAATAATAAAAATGCTACACTTTTAATACTTCTAATTTGGACACAAGACTAATAACATAATCAGACTATACCACCATTTGAAGACCACTAAAATGTATAAATGCTTTAGGAGAATTACTAAGAAAGGTCTTGGATAAAGTGCCATTCATACAAAGCAGAGACCTTAAACTATTAATATTCATTTTCATAAAAGACTATCTCAACCCGACTCAAGTCTGCATGACACTAACAACACTAGAAAGTAAAGAATAAGACACAGAAGTACTGCAAGGGTAGTCCAGTGTGTTGTCATAATCATATAGCAGCAAGATCTGACAGCCTCTTGACAGCACATCCTGCTTTTCCAACTAGGATTGTAGCTTAGATCATGGTAATAGTAATAATGATAATAATAATAATAATAATAATAATAATAATAATAATAATAATAGTAATAATAATATTCAGATCTTGCATCTCATTATGACTACTATTCATGTTTACATTTTCATAAGATTGACCACGGCAGTTTACAATACTAATATCAATTGCTTAACCCTGCATTAATGCATGTTAATTGTTCTTATATGTTGTTCCTATTGATGTCTTGGCTATAATGGCAACAACCTAAACATTATCGAATATCTAAAGTAAATTAGATATGATAGGCTACATTAGACCTAAACTATTTGACACTAGGCTATCCCTGGGGCTTGCTTTTCTTAGGCTAATTTTGTTAACTTTATATAGCTATACAAGACTATCATATGAAATATATGTGTTGCATATAACAACCTTGAATAGATAAAATAATAAGATAAATTGAATTAAATGACAGTGTTGATAAAGACAATAATCCGTAATTTTCAAAGGCAGTATAAGTATAAGTATAAGCTTAACTCCATGCTTAACATAGAAAATAAATCGATTTTGCTTTATGCAAAGTACACCATATCCTTATATTCCCTAACCTAACCTAATGTTACTCAATAATACTGTTTAATTATAGTAAGACTTACAGGTTCAGTTAAGAAATACAAAGTGGCCTAATATACGAAAATGAACTTCACTGTAAACTTCAAAGCAGGACTATTACTTTCCAATTTCAGTAATTTGCAAATATCAGTAATAATCAAGTTAACATCTATTATTCTGTTCCGGTAGCAAATACATTTTGCTTCGTAGAATAGACCTGTGTTCTGCACTAAGCTTTGTTAATGATATGAATGAAAAACATAACTACACTAGATAAGAGTCCAACGGATTTTCAGACAAGCAAAGCAGTCGACGAGTATTGGACATGCAAGCCGACTCAGAGTTAAGGGATTGAGGTATCTCGGGAAAACAACTATTATAGATAGTAAGGCTGGGATTGGGGTGGGGGTTGTAAGCCAACAGTTGTACCATTGAGAAGGGGAGTCGAGAGAAGCATTCTTTTTCCACTCATAGAATACTTGTTCAACATGAATTTAATTGTTGTAGTTCTAGATTTATAACATCTCTTGGTTTTACCTTTTTTTGTTTGAGTTGGAGGCTAAATATGAGGGACAATTAGCTACGATGGTGAAAATGGGTTGATTTCAATTCTAAGTACAAAAAACCTGAATTCGACAGGTATAAGTACAGAAGAATTTTCATTGACTTTAGTCTTTCTTCGTGGCCAAGTGGTAAGTCACTGTCTATACAAGTTTGCCAGACTAGGGTTCAATTCCCGGCCGGTCACAAGCTCTTGTCTTTGTGTGATTTCGCCTGGGGCTCTGATCCCGAGGTCATTAAGAGAATCCAGACATTAATGTATCAAAAATATATGGCTTATTTGAATATGAAAAATACGTCTAAATGTGCAAAATTTATCATTAATTGAATGCCAAGTCACAAACTACCAATTAGCTAATATAGTGAAGATGGGTTGATTTCAATTTTGAGTACAAAAAACCTGAATTCGACAGGTATAAGTACAGAAGAATTGACATTGACTTTTATCTTTCTCTGGTGCCAAGTGGTAAGTCAATGTCCATACAAGTATGCCGGACCAGTGTTCGAATCCCGGCCGGTCACACGCTCCTCTGTGTGATTTTGCCTAGGACTCTGGTCCCGAGGTCGTTAAGAGAATCCAAACAATGTATAAAAAATATATGGCTTATTTGATAATGAAAAACACGTCTAAATGTGCAAAATTTATCATATATATATATATATATATATATATATATATATATATATATATGATATATGTATATATATGTACATATATCTATTTATTTATTTATTTATTTATTTATTTACTAGCAAGGTTACCCGCACTCCACAGTGGTAAAGAAAATAAAAATCAGATTTATGCAAATAATTCAATTGTTAATTTAGCATTTTTGTACAATTGTTTAAAGTACAGTAATTTCATTTATTCAAATTATTTGCTCATAATTGAAGATATGAAGAATTATCACATTTTTATTTCTGTAACAATTTAGAAACTAAATTTAATGACTTTACTTCACAATTAAAGGTTTCAGATTTATATATATTCCTATTACAGAGCTTCACAATAAACCACATTTCTGGTTCTCTTGTTGGAAGCCTTGAAGTACAGATTATTTCCAATTCCAGTCCTTGAAACAGAAACGTAGAACATTTCATGTGTCAAGTAATCACTGGAGAGATCATTACCAATTGCTTTCAGGTGTTTATCCCTGTGCCTTGTTGATGGTAAATGCAAGACAGGGCTTAAATGTGAACTGGAGTCGCTCAATTGAAAGGGAATTTCACTAACAGATGGGACTAAAGGTATTCTTGAAAGGATGACAGTTTTATTCTTTAAAGGGCCTGTTGAAATCATTGCTTCAATAACATTATCTTGTAGTCTCGTGACAATGCAGCGAGTCCTTTTTTATCGTTTTTTGGTGTACCAAAGATCTCAAGACCATGATGGGGCTGCCAGGTTTCAAGGTTAGCTTCTGAGAGGGTAACCTAGCCAACTCAAGGAAATTCAGAAACAACTGGATTCTGTACTGCTTCTCCATCATTTATAGCTGTAACAATTGATTTGTACTCCCTGCCCTCTCCAGGAAATTCAGACATGATCAACTGGTATATTCAACTGGTATACACTGCTATTCAACGGGAAAATGATGGCCCGCTCACTCAGCCATTCTTGGCTTGTGACATTTGTAGTCAGCTTCGGGTAAACCTTTGCTTTGAGATCTTCAAGGCTCTGAACACATTCTCCAAGTTCTCAAGGAATAGTAATGACATCTGGTGGTGTAGTTAAAGGAAACTTACCATCTCCAAAATCAATCAGTAATTTCGCAAATTCGTCACATCCAGTATTATCACTCAGAAGGGCTCGCATGTTTGTTGTTATTTTCTTAATTATGACATTATTCCAAAGGTAAGATGTTTTTAGACTGGCATTCACTATATTTGCCCGAGTTTCATTCTTCTCATCTGGATTATGGCGATTTCCAGCAACGACAGGCTTTGCTTATGGGATGTAATACAATGTCTTGAAATATTTTCTCTCTCTCTGCTATACATAGACTATCATTCTTTAACTTGGAATTACATGGATCGCAGAAATCCTTAACGCGAGGAGGGGCGACAAATGCGGACAAACACTTTGCTTTAAATATACATAGATATATATATATGCATATATATATATATATATATATATATATATATATATATATATATTTACATATATATAATATAAGTATATATATATATATATATATATATATATATATATATATATATATATATATATATGTGTGTGTGTGT
>NC_090759.1:11277525-11300025 GCF_036898095.1 Palaemon carinicauda | reverse complement strand
AGTCTTGACCTCTGATGCATGTCTGGTGGTCGGTCTCCGTGGATTAGCTTCTTAATGATAGGGTTGAGAAGAGTATTGTCCACTGTGTCAGCTTTCCATTGGCCCCCAGATAGGTTTATTGTGTTTGATTGATTTATGATGGCTGATTCCAGGATTTTCCTTCTGTACGGACAGGTACTCTTAAAAAGCAAAGACGACTCACTCCAGTTAATCTGGTGCCCTAAATCCCTAAGGTGAATGAAAATCCCCGAGTTTTCATACCCATATCTAACAGATCTTTTGTGTTCGGATAATCTTTGAGATAGCGAACGGCCAGTTTGCCCAACGTACACTTTTTCACAGTCCCTACATGGTATTTTGTAAACACCGGCTTCTATTTCTCTTTTATTTTGATAAACATTAATAAGGGCGCTTCCTATGGTCTTTGGATATGAAAAAACAAAGGGGTTCTCAGTTTTGATATGATTTGTTATATTTTTAATACCTTCTATATATGGGAGTTTTATCTTATTTTTAAAATCTCTTTGGTTAGTAACATCATGATCTTTATAATATATCGTGTTGGCTTTGTTGATGGCCTTTTCTATGACATACGTCATAAATCAATCAAACACAATAAACCTATCTGGGGGCCAATGGAAAGCTGACACAGTGGACAATACTCTTCTCAACCCTATCATTAAGAAGATAATCCACGGAGACCGACCACCAGACATGCATCAGAGGTCAAGACTTCCTCCAAGCGGCTCAACAATAAGAACACGCACCTGGATGTAATTAAATTTGGCTAATCCTTCCAGCAATTATAACAACTATAGAACAATTGAACACACCCTTTTGCTTTCATATATAAACCGTCACTCTCCACTGTATTCCTTACTTTTACTTTACATCCTGAAGAGGGTCGATGTTTATTGACCGAAATATAGCGTCATTTTTCATATTTCCTGTGTTTCTTTTATGGGCCTTTTTGAAAAAACATGTTAAACTGTTCGATTACAGTTATAAATAAGACATATATATATATATATATATATATATATATATATATATATATATATATATATATATATATATATATATCTTTCCAGTCACGCTCACTGGCATTGCCAGACGGATAACTACTCGGTCTCCCCATCCATCGAATGGGGAAAGAAGAAGTAGTCATACTCTGGTGAGAGTGGTTGTAGTAAGACAAGGGGAGTGGGTGAGAGGGGTTGATTCTCTCTAAATGTTTACCCCGTTATTTTTGACGGGTCAAAATACTAGTCATATATGGATTTTTCATTTGCTTTCTTTGTGTGTGTTTGAACTCTGAATAGACATATCACAACACACATACGGGCATGCACGCTCACATATTTTCTTTCTTTATTCAATTTTTCTTCTTTTGATAGTATTGACTATCTCATTTCTATTTGCAAGTATTTAAGATGTGATATTGCTAGACCTACACCCTATTCCTTGAATATGTGTGTATATATATATATATATATATATATATATATGTATATATATATATATATATATATATATATATATATATATATATATATATATATATATATATATATATAAGTAAATATATATATATATATATATATATAAATGTACATATATTTATATATATTTATATATATATATATATATATATATATATATATATATATATATTTATTTATTTATTTATTAATGAGTAGACAATGTCTTATTGGCGTACAAAAATCTAAGATAGTTTCTCTCCGGACAGACTGTCCTTCAGATAGTTTTCATGATAACAGTAGAAATACATTTAATTTTCTCCATTTATTGTTTGGTGTCGAAACGTGTTTCGAATCACTTCATGATACTTCTTCAGGACTACTTTGAGTTTTGGCACTACACCTTAATTTAAAAGTTATGGTTGTGGAAGTTTGATACAAAAATATTTGGAAATTCGGAAGACATTCAACAAAAATAGATAAATGAAAAACTTAGATTCTTTGGAATATAAACACTAAAATTTATATGAATACATACACACACACACACACATATATATATATATATATATATATATATATTTGTATATATATGTATATATATATATATATATATATATATATATATATATATATATATATATATATATATATATATATATAAGTATGTAGATATATATATATATATATATATATATATATGTATATATATATATATGTATATATATATATATATATATATGTATATATATATATATATATATGTATATATATATATATATATATATATATATATATATATATATATATATAGCAACAATACATGCTTTAACTGGTGAAGCATGGATAACCAACGGATAATCATTTATGCAGAAAACTTTTGCAACGTTAGCCTCTTCGCGTGCTTAAACTATTCTCATATAGTGGAGGATCAAATTTCTACGTATATTTTGTCCTTTGCTTTTTGTTTTTGCCAAATCCTTTTGAGAGAGAGAGAGAGAGAGAGAGAGAGAGAGAGAGAGAGAGAGAGAGAGAGAGAGAGAGAGGACTAGAAGAAAGTCATCTTCTGAGATCTTGGAACGAAGTCTGCCTCTTTTTGAGAGCTCTTCATCGTTCTAGATCAAAAGTATCCAGTGTATCCTTCTACGCAGAAGATAGTGGCCGAAATTTGACATTTTGAATAAGGTGGAAGGGACGAAGTCTTTCGAGAGGTTCAGCTTTTAATTAAGATCCCGTGTTTCAGATTAAAGAAATTTAGTTATTCATCAGGATTGCTATGAAAAGCAAGGTGCTTTTAAGGTTTTTATGCCTCTGTGGGCAATGCAGGGAATGGTGTACATGGTCGGTTGTTAAAGATAGTTGGTCGATAACTAGATGATTAAAAGGACAAAGATGGGACCTTAATGTTTGTATATATTATTATTATTATTATTTGTTAAGCTACAACCCTAGTTGGAAAAGCAGGATGCTGCAGGCCCAGGACCCCAATAGGGAAAATAGCCCAGAGAGGAAAGGAAACAAGGAAAAATAGAATATTTTAAGAACAATAGCAACATTAAAATAGATATTTCCTATGTAAACTATAAAAACTTTAACAAAACAACAGGAAGAGAAATTATACAAAATAGTGTGCCCAAGTGTACCCTCAAGCAAGAGAACTCTATCCCAAGATAGTGGGAGACCATGGTACAGAGGCTATGGCACTAACTAAGACTGGAGAACAGGGGTTTGTGTTTGGAGTGTACGTCCCCTAGAAGAGCTGTTTACCAGAGGTAAAGAGTCTCTTATACCATTACCAAGAGGAAAGTAGCCACTGAACAATTACAGTGGAGTAGTTAACCCCTTTGGTAAAAAAGAATTGTTTGGTAATCTCAGTGTTGTCAGGTGTACAGTATGAGGACAGAAGAATCTGTAAGAATAGGCCAGACTATTCGGGTTATTTGTAAGCAAAGGAAAAGTGAACCGTAACCAGAGAGATGGATCCAATGTAGTACTGTCTGGCTAGTCAAAAGACCCCATAACTTTCTAGCAGTAATATCTCAACGGTTGGCTGGAGCCCTTATGAAATCACTGACTCCGCGCTATATTCTTAACCAAAGCAAACGCTTGCGTATGTTTGCGATTCCAGAAGTTATCGCCCTTTCGATTGCTAACAATCATTTTTAAGGGATGAGGTCGCTGCACTCAACACACTAGTTTGTATGCGAAGGAAAACACTGAAATCGAGAGATCTACCAAGAATGCGAAACGTAGCAATTCAAGTGCCATGTGATAAGCGCTATCTCAATGCAGAGATGAGAATTCCCTTGTTGGTTTTGCTGCATCTCATGAATGTTCAAATCTCGAACGTTCATGGAATTGATGAGGACGACAATATTCAAATAAGGTTCCCAGGGAAAGGGAGACTTTTGCAAACCTTTGTACTGTAAGAGGATATAGAATATTCATTTAAGAAATCATTTGTTTGTGAGAGATAAAGAAAGAGAGAAAAAACTTAATTTATGGTATCTTCCCACATTTATCTATTTATTAAGGTTTATGTAAACAAGTTTAGGACTTTCTTTGACTCCCAAAATTTAAAAGAAAGGTTATGTAGTTAGAATTCTAATTATAGAATAGCACTGATATAGGGGTTTCGGACTAACTTGACTTTTCGTTAACATTCTATAAATAACTCTTCTTGTGATTGCTGATCAAGCACATTTTATTTTGCTTTAAGATATCGTCTTTGGGTCAGATAAGAAATTGAGTCTCAAGGTTATTTTCATTGTCCCTTGCCACTGCCATTCATGAGTGAACTTTATTTGTTCAATATATACTGCATGTATTTCCATGAATGGAAAAGCTGATTTGTTACTCCCTATGGTCTGATAGATAGATGGATAGATAGATAGATAGATAGATAGATAGATAACTTTAATGGTAGTATCTTCCTGTGTTGTGATGACCCCTCTTACACCCCCACTGCCCCCCTAATCACCCCCACCGTCCCCAAATCTCCTCTTTATGATGTCCTTTTTAGTTTTGATGTCTTTAACTTGTTACATTTGAAGTAAAGGAAAAGGTTTTATTGCAGATTGGAGTTTTAACGTCTACCTAAGAGTATCGTCCGAATCTAATTATAGGTTACACTGACGAAATTCTAAAGGTCCTTTGAAAGCGATTTCCAAATCTACGGTTCTTTTACATTTAGGTTCTTTTTCTTTTGACTTTGAGGACTCAGAGTTTCTTCTCTGGCCATGTTTTGAATGACAACGTTCGCTCCCTCTCTCTCTCTCTCTCTCTCTCTCTCTCTCTCTCTCTCTCTCTCTCTCTCTCTCTCTCTCTCTCTCTCTCTCTCTCTCTGTCTTTACCTTCATCAACATTTTTTTATTATGTTGGAGAATTCTGTATTGTTTCAATTTACGGCATCCCACAGGATCAGAACAGTCAGTATTGGATGCCTCAGTGAAAGATATTCTATAAATGTTAAGTAGACGCAGTCTCTTCCGAGGGGTTCACAACCCTCTCCACTAACAATTCTCCTCTATTGGGACACTTAATAGTCTACTTCCCTCATGAATGTATACATGTGCTAAAGGTGTTTTGTAAAGAAAAAAAAAAGTTTATTTACAGCAATAAAAACTCGCGAGAAATCCACACGATTTAAAATTTCCCAAAACTAAATTGCTTCACGATGTTACCCATATTGATGAGAGATGCAAGTCACAAAATCATTCTTTAAAGGCCAGGTAATCCCCACAGAAGAGAATCAGTGATATTTAGCCAATAAATGTCCTTCAATTTGCAAAGATATATCTGAAATTCATTATGCAACGCATATTGATGAGAGATGCAAGTCGCAAAATCATCTTAGAGAATCGGCAATATTTAGTTGGGAAAAAATTTTTCCTTCAATTGGCAAAGAGATCTTTGAAATTCAGTAGTGTGAAATATCTACTAAATATATATTTTGTAGTCATCAAGGACCATTATCCACAACAAAATAAAGGGATTCTGAGCCTTAGAGCAATGAGGTGAGCTAAATCACATTGATAATGCCACTTTCCTTCAGTGAAATAGATATGTCAGAATGTGTTTTGTATTTCGGGAACGTCTGGAAAAAAAATCCCCAGAATTGTGTCTATGATAATAAAAAAATGGTAATGAAAATAAAATAATAATCAATGGAGCTTTTGTCAACCGAATAACATTTAAAAAGTGCAAAACTGTAAGGTATGCAGTGACGGCAAAAATAAAAGATATAGCAAAACTGACATCAACAACAACGCCTTTAGTTAAAGCATGGATATGGCAAAGACGTTAGTATTTCCTCTCCAAAAATACCATATTTTTTTTTAATAATAATAATAATAATAATAATACCAAAAAGAAGAAATAGAAGTCGGGACGAGTAGACACTCGCAAATGAATTGAAATTGATAAAGAAATAATGGACTGATATTGCAAGACTGACTTATATTGAGAAAACTGTCGATCTGAACTTTGGCTTGTTTCTTTTCTTTCGATTATAGAAGAAGAAGAAGAAGACGAAGAAGAAGTTTTAAACTTGTTGACTGAGAAGAAGTCAGAGATGACAGAAACTCGCAGACTCGTTGATTGACAGAACAGCGAAAGGTGAAGGTTCCCAGTGCTGCAATTGCTGGCTACGCCAGGTATGTCTGCAAACAGTGTCCAATACGGGCAGCAAAAAAAAGGGATAATTGCACCTGGGCGGTCCTTTAGTGAATAGGCAGCACCGAAAAAGGGAGGAAATGATGAAATGCAATTTTTGAATTTCAGAAGAGATCCATTAGTCATTTTACTTGACATGTGATTGCTCTACAGATCTTTTAAAGTCTGAGTTAATAATTTCCAGCATAAGAAGAGTAATTAGCTTGACAAACTATGATGTTCTTTTTTGTATTCTGTGATGTTGGAGGGCAAACTCCTGGCTGAGCTTTCGTTTTGATCTTTTATTATCCATGTGGACAAAAATAAGAAAAAACAAATGAAAAACTCGAAAAGCGTTTACGCATATTGAACTCATTATATTCTAGCAATTTGGCCGGAATCATTATAGAATTAAGCACTTGCACTAAAAGCTGTGCCTCTGCATAGAAAGGGTTTGCTAATTTTGTCGTAAAGGTATAGATTCTATTAATAACTTTATTTTCAGTTTGGGGATATTATAGTGTTGCATAAATTCATAATTTCACCCCCGAGTTACAACCGCGATACCCCTCCTGCTCCCTTCCATCTCCGCTTCGGTGTTTGACAGTAGAATGTCCTTCCCCACCCCCCCTCCCTCAAATATCACCAATAGCTAGTTTTATTGATTCGATGTTTTAGTATATTCTGGTAATCAAAGTAAGTTTATAATAATATGTTTTTCCCATGGGAAGTGTAAATTATCTCAATTTGTGTTAAACTATTAGAAGAGTCACGCAATTATGCAACGTGCATCCGAAAACATGGTCCTGTCGTTGACTTCGGCGGGTGTAGTTACTAAATTTAGAATTACCATCACAGTACTTTATAATCTCTTTATTCGTTATCATTATTTATGGACAAAATATATATCCAAAGAAGAAATGTGCGTTAGTAGATAAGTTTCAAATCACAATATATGGTAATATCCTGAAAACAATGATGCTATTCGGTCAAAATACTTGCAACGAATCAGCTACAAGAAAACTTTTCCGAACTGAAAGGGCACCCCTGCAAGTGAGTGCAAATGGGCCTTTTTGAAGAAATTGTATTTACTTAGATCTTTCTTATTTATCAACTACATCTCTAACGGAAGTTGCTCAGAGAAATTTTGCAAGTTGCAACACCCTACTTAATATATATATGGTTCCCCAAAATGAAACCAAACTGAATACAATAAACATTGGTTCTGGGTTGCTATCATTGAGTCGATCCCTCTTCCATTGCCATGTTTGAATGACCTTTTGGATGCATCTCTCTCTCTCTCTCTCTCTCTCTCTCTCTCTCTCTCTCTCTCGTTATTGACTTTATATCAGAAGATATATTCTTGTATTTGTCAACATTTCGGACGAATTGAAATCAAAAGCTCCGTATCGACGTCTGCGCTGATCTGACGCACACTATCCGATCTGTGCAGCGGATGGAGGATAATTCCTTCACTCGCTTCTCTTCACTCTTTCCTTTTAGCTTCTCGTTTTGCACTCAATCCTCCGAGGAAGAAAGTCGCGGGGGAAATTGACTGGAGTAATGCATTTTATGAGTTCTTTCATACCCGGCACTGATGCTTGTTATTGCCTACCGCTCGAAGCCGGGGATTACAGAATTCAGGTTTTTTTTTTTTTTCTGTGAAGTTTTTAGGTATTTTGGTAATATTCTCTTCCATCTTCTTCGTATACTTGTGGACGAAACTTTATAATCACATTAATTGCAGAGAAGAAATGTGAACGTCAACCAGAGGTGTTCCTTCAAAGGAGTTAATATGTCTTTTTGAACACGTCTATATTTGGCGTTCTGACTGACTGGGGTTCGAGTCACCCTTAAGCTTCTTGTAGTGTGTGCAACCTCAACATCCTTGTGAGCTAAGGAACCTATAGGTCTACCTTCTGGGTGGAGAGGTGCTTTCACGCTGAACGTATGATATATGGTCAGTCTCTAGCACATTATCTTGCTAAATAGGGCAATGTGACTGTCCCTTGCCTTTGCCATTCATGACATGTATTTAAACCTTTAAAAATTGAACGAATGAAGAGTCAGTGAAATGAAATAGATATCCCTAAAATTTTATTTCATAAAAAACCATGACTGTCATCGTAATTGTTAAGGAGAGAGCAAACATGTCTTGAGAAGTTTCATAGACATCGATTTGAGGAAAGAACATTCCGAACAATAATTCAATTGCTGAGTCAACAAAATAATGATTGTGTCTCTTCTCTCAAAATAAACACAGAATGATACTTTCATCTTTCATATTGTTACTCTTTTATGGAAGTATCACTGCAAAAGAGGATCTGGCGACTTTCGATGACAGGTAGTTGATTGGCGACAGATTTTGTAGATCCATTTCTCTCCCACTCAGTTTTTCCCATCCAGAAATTGAAAAGATCGCTCTCTTTGCCTCTCGACCTATTTTTAAGCGTTCTTTTCTCAAGACTTATGGAGAGAGAGAGAGAGAGAGAGAGAGAGAGAGAGAGAGGGAGAGAGAGAGAGAGAGAGAGAGAGAGAGAGAGAGGAGAGAGAGAGAGAGAGAGAGAGAGAGAGACTAACCAATATCATCAACCATATACAGACTTCTCTGGATTCTTATTTGATGGAAATTCATCAATATTGTTTCACAATAATAAATGTATAAGCAAATGTTGACAATTTCCTGCCAAATCATTCTGCTATCATTGGTATTGGTAGTGTAAGAGAGGGTCAAGATGACAGATCCTGTGTAGATACCTTCATTCTGCATACTTCAATGAGAGCCAGCAGTGAGAGAGTGTGGATAGGGCGTATTGTATTACTGTAGACTACAGGCAATGGACTCGTTGTATAGAGATTAATATTATTCCTATTATACATTGTTATTATTCATGGAGCTTAAGAGTTTATTCACTTTACCTTTGCAACACAAAGCCGTTTCACATTCCCAAAGCCATTGAAGCTTTAAATGCTAAATAGTTCTGAAATCTCACACTACATATAAGGTTCACCAGCAGCGCATCGAACCCTTTCATACACATTGCCCCATTTTCGCTCTTACATATCAATAAAACCATTTATTCACCTTTTATTCAACATCAGCTAACAAGATGTCTTCCTCTGGTTTATCTTTTGTCAAGTTTTCACCAATTTTTCTTCGATATGAAGGAAAGGGGAATCCTCTCCTATATGATAAAGAACAAGTGCTTGGCTATATTTGTGTGTGTGTTTCTTTCCTGTCACGCTGAGCGATATTGCCAAACGTATGGTTATGACGACTCGGTCTCTCCCCATTCCTTGGGTAGAGGGAGATGAGGCAGTCATACTCCGGTGAGCGCGGGTACCCTAAGAGGTACACTCGGAACTCAGAATGGGGGGTTAGGAAGAATGGAATCTGTGTTTCTGCATTTCTATCTAAATATTTATCCACAATTTTGGACGGGTTACGTACATTAGCATTATATATTTAACGAGAATTAAAAGTATTATTACAAAAAACTGGCCTATGAGGAGAGGAGAGAGAGAGAGAGAGAGAGAGAGAGAGAGAGAGAGAGAGAGAGAGAGAGAGAGAGAGAGAGAGAGAGAGAGTCATGTGGGTGGATGAAATGGAGTAAAAATATTTCTAAAACCACAATTTTTTTCGGATTTCCTTTTCGAAAAATGAGAAACATTTCTCTGGGAAAGGACGCTCGTCTTCAAATCGATATTTAACAGAGGAACGTCGATGGTTGTGACGTTTAATCTCAGTGGGAATAATTTTAGTAAAAAAGGGAAACCTTCATTGTTTGTGTCTGATGGGGAGGGGGGGGGGGGGGTGAGTCATTGCTCCCTCCATCAGAACCTTATTCTAAGTATGCAACAAAAGAATTTTTAAACTTATTTTGATTTTGATTTATAGTTTTTTTTCTAATATTGTAGAAGTTCATATTTTTATATTTTTATATTTTACTAATATGATGATCAAGCATATATCCTAAATTAATACAATTTAATTGCATCTTTATTGTCTTCCATTCATTAGAAAATATAAAACCTTTTCTCCTGATGTAATCGGAAACAGTTCCAACTGGAGATCAGGAATACGAATGTCAGTGTTTATTAATGCCAATGGACAGTTAATGGGAGTTTTATTCAAGAGATATTGACCATTACAATAAAATATGAATTGTAATCATTTAAATGGCAAGCGAGGAATGCTATGACCTTTGAAAAATACCTCTGACCTCATCGGGTTTAATAACAAAGAGGAAAATGAGTCCTCTCTGGGAGTGACCGAAGGGGGTCAGAGAGAGACAGACAAAAGATAATCGCCCACTGAATTTCATCCTTTATTTCGAAAAAGGGTCATTTTTGTTTGCGCAAATGGTTTCCAATTTCCATCTGCTTTCAATTTCATTTCCCTTTCCCGAGTGCCACCAGGCACCTCAGTTATTTTACTTCTAGGCGTTAATTGATCTGATGCTGTAGACTGACGTTGCAATGAAAGTATTTCCCTGCACTGGATATACAGTAGATCGTTATTTATCCAAAGTAAGAGCAATCTGGACGCAAAAATGCAATAGCAAATGCAACTGTTTCTAGTCCATTGCAGGACCAAAGACTCAGACATGTCATTATTCATCACTGGGGTTCGGTCAGTTTTCATCACCACACTGGCCTGTGGGGATTGGGGATGTTGGGAGACTTTAGTATGTTTGCACACAGCAAACCAACCCAGTATGGGTGTCCTTGACTAATACAGCTTTGCTGCTCATGGCGATATACAAACCCTTTCATGCCGTTAAGGCTTCCCTACTCAGAAAGGGATACCATCATCATCATCATCATCATCTCCTACTACGCCTATTGACGCAATGGGCCTCGGTTAGATTCCACCGATCGTCTCTATTTTGAGCTTATAATTCAATACTTCTCCACTCATCATCTTCCACTTCACACATCATAGTTGTCAGCTATGTAGGCCTGGATCTTCCAACTCTTCTAGTGCATTGTGGAGCTGATTTAAACGTTTGGTGAACTAATCTTTTTTGGGGAGTGCGAATAGATACCATGATCTCGTCCACATATGGCACTCGAGTAATCTTATAGTTTCATTTCAAATCCTGTCCTGCCATTTAACTCCCAGTATTCCCCTGAAGGCTTCGTTCTCAAATATACTAAATCTGTTGGAGATTGTTTCATTGTCATACCATGACTCATGTCCGTATAGTAACACCGATCTCACTAAACTGATATATAGCCTGAATTTTATATGTAGTTTCAGGCGATTTGATCCCCAAATTTTACTTAACCTAGCCATTGTCTGGTTTACTTTTTTCAATCTTTCACTAAACTCCCATTCTAATGACCCTATATTGGAGATTATAGTTCCTAAATACCTAAAGGATTCTACCTCATTAATCCTTTCTCCTTCCAATGATATTTCATCTTCCATTGCATATTCCGTTCTCTTCATTTATATTTTTCATCTATTTATCTTGAGCCTAACCTTGTGTGGTATTTCATTATGGTAAGCAAACAGTGCAAATCCTATGGTTTCCTGCTAATAATTGCAGCATTATCGGCATACTCTAGGTCAGCTAATTTCCTATAACCAATCCAGTCCAATCCTTTTCCACGATCTCCAACTGTTCTAAGCATTACAGAATCCATGAGGAGGATAAACAACGTAGGCAGCAACAGATTCCCTTGGAGTACTCCGTTGTTCAATGGAAATTCATTTGATAGGACTCCACTAACATTAACATTACACTGCTATGCTCTTGAACATAATTCCATAATAACGGAGGACTCTCTACAAAATTGGCCGGTGCACAGTATCAAAGATTTTTTCATAGTCCACAAATGCTATCAATGTGAATTTCTATATTCTATAAATTGCTGTACCCATGGCTTAAAATTAAAATTTGATCAGTACAACTTTTACATTTTCTAAATCCTGCTTCTTCATCTCTTAGCTTTTCATTAATCTTTCTCTCTAGTCTTTTTAGAATAAGCATAGTACATATTGTCATGACAACTGATGTGAGTGCAATGGCTCTCTAATTATTGCAATCAGTCAGGTCTCCTTTTTTTGTTTCGCAAATTTCACCAACACTACTAATTCCCATTTATCAGGGTTTATCTCTTCATGTCATATTCTACAATCTAATCTTATAAGTATTCTGGGAGTTGCTGTAATAGTTGAGAACCTAGTATTCTACATGCATTAGTATTAATATAGTTAAGTTTTTATTCTGAATTATGTCCACGTTTACATACTGTACATTTACTTAATCGTGCATGAGTGGAACTTACCTTACTAGCTGGCGATACATCTCTTTAAATACACAAATGAAATATGTGAATAAAATAATCTACTCTCATGTTAGACCAGCTTCGTAAGATAGCTCCCCCAAAAAGATTATTTATCCGCAGCCTTTATCTACTGATTCAGCTTGAGATAAATAATCTGCAACCATTTTCTCTTTTCTTGATATATGCTTTACATTAATACTATATGGTTGGAAACATAATGAACATCTAGTTAACCTTCGATTATTATTTTTCATATTATGAACAAAAGTTAAAGGATTGTGATATGAATAAACTATAATTTCTGCATTCTGTGGTCGATTTACATTAACTTCAAACTTCCATATTGCTGTGATTTGCGTTAGCAGTTCATTTTCAACTGTTGAGTAGGCCTGTGTATGCTTCTTCAGCTTTGACAGCAAACAGACGGGGTGAAGAATTCCTTCCTTGTCTTTTTGCAATAGCACAGCTCCAATCCCAATCCCATAGTCCAACGTATTCACTTGGATAAGAAATTTTTTGTTGAAATCCGGTGCTTTCAGTATCAGATTTGAAGTCAATATGGTCTTCATCTTGTCAAAGGATTCCTGGCATTGGCTGGTTCATACAGACTTTTTCTTTTGGCTTGTCAAATCTGTCAAGGGAGCGACCACAGCCGAAAAATTCGGGGAAAACCGTCTGTAGAATTCTGCCGTCCCTAAAAATCGTTGTAATTGTTTCTTCGTGAAATTTTCCTTTTTCCTGGAGTTTCGTTAACGTAGTTCCGGTCACTGATCGTCTCCAAAATCTGGAATGGTCCTTGGAACTTCTTGGTGAGAGGGGATTTCCTTATCGGTTAGAAAACCAACACCTGTTGTCCTACTGCAAAATGTCTTTCTTAATATCCATACAAAACCTGTTCTTCATTTTTCCTCAGTTATTTTCAGGTTGTCGAGGGAAAACTTTCTTATCTCGCCGATCCTTTTCCTTAAAATCTTGAGATATTCTCCATCTGTTTCCTCTTGATCTTTCCATTTTTCTGACAACATTTTAATCGGGGCTATTACTTCTTGGGCTACATCCCATGCTTTCTTAACCCTGGATAGGTACGCTCCTCGGACACCCCTTTAAGGGTATACTCGGACGCGCGCGACCCCGACGCCAAAAAAAATTCTTGAAAAATCAGTTTTTGCAGTAACCTCCTTTTTTCTTTTGCCAAAAAAAACTTCAATGAATGCTTAAAACAACTGTAAAGATAAATACTACTCATCTGCAGAAAAACTATTTATTATAAATATTTTAAAAAATTAAGTAGAAAAAAAAGACCTTACATAAAAATTCATAAAAAAAAGTTTATACATATATACACAAATCCTTTTAGGAATTGATTCTTGAATGTTTAGGACACATCTTGATGTATTTTGGATGAAGTCAGACCCATGGAGGTGAAGATCTAAAATGAGAAAAAAAGGGTAACTTTTTTTTGGCCAAAAAAATTTGTCCAAATTTCATGAATTTTTTTGGGTACCCAAATGAAATAGGAAGTGGCTAATTTTTTTAGGGAATAAACATATGTTATCCTAAAATAGAAATATGTAAAAAAATCTTCTTTATTTTTTAAATTACATTTATATCAGGTGCCATATCTAAAGGTAATTTTTTGAGTACTTAGAAATTTCGTAAAAAAATACATATATTTAATATATAATATGATATTTATGCAGGTAAAAATTTACCAAAATATCACAAATTCTATAGGGAACAAGAATATATATAGATAGGGCAACTTACGCTTCGGATATGTCCACAAAATGGCCGCCAACCACACTGACTCAGACTCCCTAATCTGCCACTTGAAATGTAGGAAGGGTATGTCAATTTCAAGGTGTTATTTACTAATCTAATTATTCTTGGATATGCATAAAAATTGTATGGTGGGTTGCTGGATAATTGTAGATTATTTTACGACTATAAAATTAAAATTCCGACCCAGAAAAAAATTTTTGAAGGGAAATAAAATCGAAAAAAAAAAAATGTAAAACAATATAATATTTTAGCTAAAAAAATTTGATGATATTCAATCAAAAAAGAAGTAAACAAAATTTTCCGACAAATAAACATCTAGAGGAATCATTACTCTGTGATAGTTCCTTAGTACGTAGTAATTTTGAAAGAAATGGGAAAAAAACGAAAAGGTGGCAATCGCAGGAAAATCGAACACATACCTATATATACGCCATATCTGGCTAAAAAAAAGATAGGCATGGGTAGCCAGATCATCTAGAAACACTTTCCAACACTATAAAAATACAAGTTTTGCGACACTACTTGCCAATTCCTTACGGTAACATGACTAAGCAAAAAAATGCAAAACAAATAAAAAGGGGCACTCGCGGAAAAATGACCAACATTCTAATATACGGCATTTCAGAAGAAAAAAAATTTCAGCCACGTACTAGGCAAACCATCAAGGCACATTTTCCGACAAATAAACATCTAAATGAATCATTACTCTGTGATAGTTCCTTAGTACGTAGTAATTTTGAAAGAAATGGGAAAAAACGAAAAAATGGCAATCACCGGAAAATCGAACACATACCTATATATACGCCATATCTGGCTAAAAAAAAGATAGGCATGGGTAGCCAGATCATCTAGAAACACTTTCCAACACTATAAAAATATAAGTTTTGCGACACTACTTGCCAATTCCTTACGGTAACATGACTAAGCAAAAAAATGCAAAACAAATAAAAAGGGGCACTCGCGGAAAAATGGCCATTCTAATATACGGCATTTCAGAAAAAAAAAAATTTCAGCCACGTGCTAGGCAAACCATCATGGCACATTTTCCGACAAATAAACATATAAATGAATCATTACTCTGTGATAGTTCCTTAGTACGTAGTAATTTTGAAAGAAATGGGAAAAAACGAAAAAATGGCAATCACAGGAAAATCGAACACATACCTATATATACGCCATATCTGGCTAAAAAAAAGATAGGCATTGGTAGCCAGATCATCTAGAAACACTTTCCAACACTATAAAAATATAAGTTTTGCGACACTTCTTGCCAATTCCTTACGGTAACATGACTAAGTAAAAAAATGAAAAACAAATAAAAAGGGGCACTCGCGGAAAAATGGCCAACATTTTATTATACGCATTTCAGAAAAAAAAAAAATTCAGCCACGTGCTAGGCAAACCATCAAGGCACATTTTCCGACAAATAAACATCTAAATGAATCATTACTCTGTGATAGTTCCTTAGTACGTAGTAATTTTGAAAGAAATGGGAAAAAACGAAAAAATGGCAATCACAGGAAAATCGAACAGATACCTATATATACGCTATATCTGGCTAAAAAAAAATAGGCATGGGTAGCCAGATCATCTAGAAACACTTTCCAACACTATAAAGATATAAGTTTTGCGACACTACTTGCCAATTCCTTACGGTAACATGACTAAGCAAAAAAATGCAAAACAAATAAAAAGGGGCACTCGCGGAAAAATGCCCAACATTCTAATATACGGCATCTCAGATAAAAAAAAAGACATGCACGTGTTAGCCCAACTATCAAGGCACACTTTCTAACACATAAACATGAAAAAAAAATCAATAATATACGGCAATTCCTTACTACGTAGTAAATTTTTACAAATATTGAAAAAAAACAGAAATTGGCAACCGCAGTTAAATACCCAATATACCAATAACTACGTCGTATCTGACAAAAACAAAGTCACGCATGGGTAGCCAGATCATCTAGACACACTTTCCAACACTAAAAAAGCAAAAGTTTTACGACACTATTTGGCAATATCTTACGGAAAAATGACTTGGCAAAAAAATGAAAAAAAATGAAAAAGGGGCACTCGCGGTAAAATGCCCAACATTCTAATATACGGCATCTCAGATAAAAAAAAAAAGACATGCACGTGTTAGCCCAACCATCAAGGCACACTTTCTAACACATAAACATGAAAAAAAAAATCAATAATATACGGCAATTCCTTACTACGTAGTAAATTTTTACAAATATTGAAAAAAAACAGAAATTGGCAAACGCAGTTAAATACCCAATATACCAATAACTATGTCGTATCTGACAAAAACAAAGTCACGCATGGGTAGCCAGATCATCTAGACACACTTTCCAACACTAAAAAAGCAAAAGTTTTATGACACTATTTGGCAATATCTTACGGAAAAATGACTTGGCAAAAAAATGAAAAAAATGAAAAAGGGGCACTCGCGGTAAAATGGTCCTCGTGGTGATGAACGACCTTTTAACTAAAAAAAAAAATCATGCATATGGTAGCCAAACAATCCACCAAGACTTCCCACAACTGATAACCTATACAAGTTGCACCATTCTACGACAATTTCATAATACGTAATAACTTTGATAATTATGCAAATTACCTTAGAAGGGTAAACCCGGTCGCGCTCGACCCCGACGCGTCTCAGAAATCGGGGAAGGAGTACAGCTACAGCAATGCACATCTGGACACTACTAGAGCGTGTAGGCGAGACACCAACTGCAGGTCGATCACCCACAAATTCAGTCACGGGGGTGAGTCACGTGAGAAAAACCTCTTTTTTTTTTACGCTCGGGGTTAATAAGCATTGCATACCTCAAATAACATGAAAGGTAGTCTGATGTCCCATTCATTTCCTGTTTCATTGCAGTATTTTTTTAACATACTCTTTAGGTTTTGATGAAACCTCTCTAATGCAGGGTCTCTGGGTTATAGGCAGTAGACGGTTATCATCCCACATCCAATAGTTTCATCACGTCCTGAAACAATTTTGACATGAAATTTGTTCTTCGGTCACTGGGAATGATTTCCGGCATACCAAACCTGGTAAAAGTCTATTAACTTCTCGGTTATTACTTTAGCACCGATATTCCCGACGGGTATGGCTTCTGGGTATCTTGTCACTGGACACATTAAAGTTAGCATATATTCTTGGCCTTTCTTTTTTCTTGGTAATGGTCCTACTATGTATATCATTATCTTGCTGAAGGGTTCTCCTCGTACTTCAATCAGGTGTAAGGGAGCTTTCTCGATGTACTCGTTAGGCTTTCCAGCCATCTGGCAAACGTGACATGCACGGCAAAACTAGCTCACACGCTTATGCATGCCAGACGAGAAAAAGTGTCTTAAAATCTTCTCTGTTGTCTTTCTTATTTGCATTAGTCCCGTCTCATGCACCACGATGATCACCTTCTTCTCTACGGTGCGTGAATCAATATCTGACGGTATATGCCTCATTTTGCATTCCCAGCTATATCGGTGGGTCTGTGCATCTTTATAAGCAATCCATCCTTGAGTTAATAACAGGTGGGAGACTGCTGACTGTCTCTCTCATCCACCACACGGTACATTAATTCTGTTAATGTCCCATCCTTCCATTGCAATCCTGTTAGCCTTTTCCGACTCAGTTGTCCTACTTTTAATGATGAATTTTCGATTTCTTCCAAATCCATTGCTTCCTTGTCTTCTTGTTCATTCATCTGTCATTTCTCCTCTTGCGTAATATCATGGGAAACCTCTTCTTCTGTAAATAAATCCTCCAAGTTCATCATTTCTATGGTTTCTCAGTGTTCTATCTACAGCCACATCCTTCATCATACTCCTAGTTGTCACACAACCAGAAAACAGATACAGGTAGTGTTTATCGAGTTCAGTCATAGGACTGTACTTCAGTGGTTTCTCAGTTACAATGGGACAAGGCACAAACGGCAGCTAATGTTTAATCCTTTACCGCAAAATCAAAATGACCTGTCACCAACTCGCATGACAGTTTCAAACGGCAAATAGGAGTAACTTTCTTACCCCTATTCCCTTCAAAAGGACCGAATCTCCTGTGAGAGAATGTTCCAACAACAGGTGTACACCTCGTGTCACCATACTATGATTATAACCCATGTCACACAATATCTTGAGCAGGATATGCTCGCTTCCATCTAGAACGGCAACATACCTCCATAATGATATGGTTTAAAGGCATCCACGTTTGTCGTGTAAACATTAGCTGGTTTATTTTCCTCGTCGGCCTTTCCCGTTTGATTATTTGTCTTCGTATTTTTTGGAGTTGAATTATCTTCAATCACTTGGGCGACTGCTTTCGGTTGATTCGACCAACATTCTTTACTGATATGACCTTTTTTGCCGCACGTATAACAGATGATATTAATCTTCTGCACATCTTTCCCAACGATTCAATGATTGTAGTTGTGGTATTATCACATTCTGCACATTTTGCTTTGGAATAGTACCAATGGTACTTCCGCTGTAACTATTGAACTTGTTCCCATATTTATAACTGTACTGGTTTCCATGGTTCGGCAAATACTTGATATTCGGTCAGAACGACAGTTGAAACTTCATACCGGAGGGGGGTTTACAATTGATATTATAATCTTCACTCAGCAAAGCAGCTCTATCAAGTTTTTTCACCTCTCTCTCTCAAGTACGTTCGAATATGTTCAGAATTTCCTCGTAAATATTATTCCAGCGCTATCAGTTCTTATAAATCAGCCATCTCTCTCACTTTGGCAGCCTCTGACCATCTCTTTAAACATCGTCGTACCTTATAAGCGTAACCCAGGAAAGTAATTTTCTTGCCATTCCGTGAATTTCTGAATCTTTCATGATAACATTCAGGGGTCCTCTGTTACACTTGCAGTGCACTCCTCTTAACTTCTTGATACTCCTTCCTCTGGTCCTGAGACAAGGCAAGATACGCATTGCGTCCTTTTCCAATAAGAATACTCTGCAATAACATGGACCATTCATCTTCTGGCCATTTCATTATTGACGTGACCATTTCAAAATGATCAAAGAACTCATTGGGAGCTTTTGCCGTGAATTTTGGGATCAACCTCTGTGCCTTTGCTACATCAAACATGGGATGATGCATAAAAAGGGTCACACCTGTTTGAGTTGACGACAACCTTTCACAAGCATTCAACAGTTCTAAATCCCTGTCATGTCTTGCAATTTTTCTTGCTTCTCTCTCTCTTTCTTCCTATCTTGCCTCTTCTCTCTCTCTTTCTTCCCGTGTTGTAATTTCTCTTGCTTCCATTTCCCTTTCATGTCTTGCAATTTTTCTTGCCTCTTCTTCCTGTTCTGCCATCATCTTCAACTTAATCAAATTCTCTTCCACTGCAATTCACCTAATCTCAGCCTCTACATAAATTTCTTCTTTCATTCCTTCAGTTTGTGGGTCATCTGATACTTGCTTCTCTACAAATTCTGCTTCAGCCTTCTCCAAAACGTCGCGAGCTGCTGAAATATATTCTTTTGGCAACTTTTCTGAGTTTATGAATGCTTCTAAGACTAGACACTTGATTTGGACTTTAAACATTCCACTAATAGCATGGCCACCACATGCCATTAAAATAGCAAGCTGGTAGCTTTAGTTACATCAGCTTCCAACAATTCATGAACAATTGGGTTTTCCAAAAACTCCTGTACACTTAATTGTGTCATCTTGTACTTTAGAAAAAACTATGCCTTACCAAAAAATATAGCTTATCAATACACAAAATCCTATCAACACCAAACTGATCAAACCTTTAATAAAAACCACAACCCTGTTATCATCAATAATTAAAACATACAGCTCGATCCCACGGTCTGGGCACCAAAAATTATATATTGTGACTAGTGAATTACGTAAATCCCCGACCTCCCAAACTCGCTGGCTTGATATCACATAATCTGATACACAAGAGAATATCTCCGAGCTCTGAAAATAATACGCAACTCCCAGATGATAAGAACACTTAATATCTAAAGGTCTCTTTACGTTACACTTTAAACAAAATCTGGGTGATTACTTTACTTCTAATGGAAGCTATTCTTAAATCAACCTCCCACTTCGGTTTTAGTAAGGGGAAACGAGCAAGTTACTGAAATAATTAATGGTGATCGAAATAATACACACTTTACAGAAATATATATATTCTATAAAAATAACAATTAAAAAAATAATACCATAAATAAATCACTCAAAATTTAAATCTGAACTAGACTTTAGACCTAAGAAATATGTACATTTTAAGAATTATATAATCACTTGTTTCACTAGAAAATATTTGATTTTGACAAATAATGAAAAAAAACTTTGACACTTTAACACTAGTAAATAAACAGTAATTACACTTACGCATACGTAACTGTTACTGTTACGTCCTTAGGGCTCACACAAGGTTACCGAATGGTTGAGCAAAAATAAATATATTTCACTTTTTAACCAAATCTCACAGGTCCAGTCACAGAATACAATTGATAACTTTTACAACCTAAACTGTATTCACAAATACACTTCACTTCTTCCAAAATAAAAGATTACAAAACACTATGCACATTTGAGAGAAAACACTATGCTTTTTGGGAGGAAACATTATGCATGTTGGAAAGGAAATACGTAGTGGCTGGATAAATACTGGAGAGAGGACTGGCGGATGTTGGCTCTTTCAGAGGGTCAGGCTGGATCTCTGGATCCTATGTATTGTTAGGCCATATATATATATATATATATATATATATATGTATATATATAAATATATAAATATATATATATATATATATATATATATATATATATATATATATATTTATATATATATATATATATATATCATCTTATTTCATTCTGGAATCTTCCAGTTCAGCCTTCTGGAAGCGTGAGGGCATTAAAAAAAAAATAATTTTAAGTCTAAAACCTTCATACATTTTCCAACCACGTGGAAACATGACGAAATCCCTAGCATTTGTCATACAGCATACCTCCTGTGTGTCATATATACTATTTAACAATATTATTTAAGAATTCGTAACAAAATTATGTGAAATGAAAATTTCATTCTTTAAAAGGACGTAAACTTATATATATGGAACTGAATGAAAATACTACTAAAGGAATGACGACAGTCTTAGGTAATTTACATACATGTACTTAATCCTACATTAGTGGCACTCACCTTACGAACTGGCTATACATCTCTTACATACACAAATGAAATACGTGAATAATATAATCTGCTCTCATGTATGTTATAGTAGCTTCGTGAGAATATATACATATATATATATATATATATATATATATATATATATATTATATATATATATATATATATATATATATATATATATATATATATATATATATATATATATATATATATATATAGAGAGAGAGAGAGAGAGAGAGAGAGAGAGAGAGAGAGAGAGAGAGAGAGAGAGAGAGAGAGAGAGAGAGAGGCATGGCCCCACTCAGATATTGATTCTTATAAATGCCTGTAGATATCAAATCATGTTTCTGAAAAGGAGGGTATCAAATCGGTAAAAACGAAACAGTTGACGTAATTAAGAATAAATAAACTTTATTAGTTTTATTACATGTAGAATACCAGGTTCTCGACTATTGCAGGATTGGTAAATGTTAAATTCCTCATTCGATTATCTGAAAACAGTGTTTGCTGACACTTAATGAAGATATTGGTGTATCGGACCCTTCCAAAAGGGAACCGGGATGATGAATGTTTTATACTAGTGTACTCGAGTCGTCCAAAATAACGTCTAAATACTTAGATGGAAATGCACACACAGATTCAGCCCTTCTAATCCATTCCCCCTTTCCTAGCTAATACTCCCTGGTTCGGCGTTTTGTGGGAGAGTTGAGTATGGTTCCGAGGTACCTCTCTGTATATCCTCTTCATCAAGGTATAACTACCTCCACTCCCTCCTGAGCGTGACAGAATAGATATATATATATATATATATATATATATATATATATATATATATATATATATATATATGAATTGGGTACTTTCCACATTGTACGAACAGAAGTGGCTTTAGCTATGGTAAGCAGCTCTTCTGGGAGGACACACCAAAACCAAACCTTTGTTCTTGAGTCTCGGGTAGTGTCATAGCCTCTAGCAGGGTTTTGCACTATCTTGGGTTACAGTTTTCTTGCTTGAGAGTATAATCAGGTACTCTATTCTATCTGTTTCATTATTTCCTTTCCTCACTGGGATATTTTCCCAATGCTGTCCTTTGG
>NC_090759.1:11252525-11272525 GCF_036898095.1 Palaemon carinicauda | reverse complement strand
ACTTAATGTTTATTTTGATTTGACGCGACATTCTTTCGTAGCTTAAATATTATTAAGAGACATAATGGTGTATATATATATATATATATATATATATATACACTGTATATATGTGTGTGTGCTTGTTTGTATATATATATATATATATATATATATATATATATATATATATATATATATAAATCATTAAATCATCTGAAATTACATATAAAAATCAGGCTATATATCGGTTTACTGAGATCTGTGTTATTGTATGGACATGAGTCGTGGTATGGCAATGAAACAATCTCCAACTGATTGTGTAGATTTGAGAACAAATCCCTCAAAAGAATATTGACAGTTAAATGGCAGGATAGGATTAGAAATGAAACTATAAGAGAGATTACTCGAGTGCCATATGTGGATGAAATCATGGTGATGGGTAGATGGAGATGGTTCGGGCATGCTCTTTACACTTCCCAGAGAGATTAGTTCACCAAACTTTAAACTGGACTCCACAAGGCACTAGAAGAGTTGGAAGACCCAGGCTTACATGACTGAGAACTATGAAGCGTTAAGTGGGAAATGATGAATGGAGATGTATTGATTTAAAAGCTCAAGATGGAGACGACTGGCGAATTCATACCGAAGACCTTTGCGTCAAGAGGCGTAGGAGATGATGATGATGATGATGATAAATACAGCATATATATATATATATATATATATATATATATATATATATATATATATATATAGTATATCAAGGTCTTTTAACCAGGTATTTTATTTGGCAAGACAAGTAAAAGGAAAAAGAAGCTCTGGAACAGAGGAATAAACTCTACTGTATCTTGAGGGAAATAGATGTAAAAAAAATATTTTATTTCAACCATTATTTCAACCATGAATGCTCTCTCTCTCTCTCTCTCTCTCTCTCTCTCTCTCTCTCTCTCTCTCTCTCTCTCTCTCTCTCTTCGTTATTTTTTTTTGGTTGTAATTCAATTTATCGACATTTTTTAAAACTTTTATTAAAATCTTGATGTTCCCTTTCTGCTGCCAACCAAAGAGGACGTAAAACATAACACATATTTCAAAATGCCGGATCTCATTTTGATCTTTAATGCTACGACAGGGAACTGTCTTCTTGGATAAGTTTTAGCTGTAAAATCCCTCCTTTGGGATTTACTCCGTACATAAACCCACCCCCCTCCCTTAACCCCCCTAGACACTGGTATAAAATATGGATGCACATATGGCTTCAAACCCCCGAGACAACACTCTTATCTTCAAAGATAAAAGTTAAAGGGGTAGCAGTGGGATCTTATAATCTTATTTAATGCTATATTCCTCTTTGGTATTTTCTGGTGAAAATCATACTAAAAGCCCATTTTTTTGGCGTTTTTTCTCTTTACCAAGGATTATATTTCACACTTTATCTTTACCAAAAGCATCTCCTTTTTACACTTACTCTCTTTCAAATGCCTACCTATCTTACACTTTCTCTTTACCAAAAGTGACTTGTACACCTTTTTACGGAAGGTCCCTATTTCACTTTCTCTTTTTAAAAAAAAAATTTCATCTTGCTCTTCTGCTTTACAAATAACCTCTCTATTTTACAACGCCTTAAAAAAAAAAAAGCTTTTATACTTAACTTTCTCTCTGCAAGAAGTCTCTCTATTTTACAACAACTTGCCCAAAGCCTTTGTAATTTACTTTACAAAAAGCATTTTCATTTTGCTCTTTGGCTTTACCAAAAACTATATTTTACACCATATTACCAAAAGCCTTTCTATTTTACTTTCTCTTTACAAAAGTCTCTCCATCTTACATCTCATTACCAAAAGCCTTCCTATTCTACTTTCTCTTTACAAAAATCTCTCCATCTTACATCTCATTACCAAAAGCCTTCCTATTCTAATTTCTCTTTACAATTAGCCTCAATTTTACACTTCCTTGTCAAAATCTTTTCTACTTTTTCTTTACAGAAAGCCTCTTTATTTTACACTTTCTCAATACCAAAAGCCTTACCATTTTATTTTATATTTTTACAAAAAAGCCTCTCCGTTTTGCTCTTTGACTTTACCTAAAACCTCTTTATTTTACACATCATTACCCAAAACTTTTTTTTTTTACTTTCTCTTTACAAAAACCTTGTCTCTTTTCCTTTTTTCGTTATCAAAAGCATCTGTATTTTGTTCTTTCTCTTTACCAAAAGCCTCTCTGTTGTACACATTTAGTTTGTTTTCCTTGTGAAAGATCCTGAGTGACTCAAATTATTCCCGGAACCTTCCCTTTTGAAACTTCTGAAGGTCTTGCATAAACCAATATCATTCTTTGTGAGAAAGGCATTTCTGTTTTCGACATGAAATGATTGTGGTACGGTTCACCAGAGAAATTGTTTCATCTTCGTACATCGTAATAGATTAGGCTTTGTAGTTATAAATTATACCATTATTCACAACAGTTTATGATTCCAACCAATAGGATATCCAAGTTAATTCAAATCTCTTTGAGGCTCAGTTGGACTCAGGAATTCCTGGCTCACCTCGATCGGAGAAAGTACACCCTGTCACGCCCCTATTGCTAGACGAGTAACCAAACAGATAGTGCAGGGAGAGATGGCATCAGTGATTGGCGAGGAGACACAGCAACTCTCCTCTCAGTGCGGGTGTGATAGGGTGCACTCCCCCAGAGTGATGTGTGCCAGGAATTCATGTGCCCAACTGCAAAATAAAGAAACTTCACGTTTCATTAATAGGAACAGATTAAAGGCCGATTCACACGACCCGTTTTCTTTCCGACAGGCAGGATGGTGGCTAACCTCCGTCGAAATGTTGTACATTCACACGAGGCGTTCCGTATCCGTTTACCAACGCTCGGTTTTCATTGTATACTTAGAATCTGTTACGTGAACACCGAGTAAATTACGATAATTTTGATACTATAAGATGTTGTTTGATAACTGTGTTGATAAAATAAGTGAGGCAACTTCATTATACTTGATGCACCATGCCAAGAATATTAAAATTATGATAAACTCACCTGTTTAATGCCTCTCCAGTCATTTTCCAAATCTTTTATTTATGTAAATTATTTCTATACATCTTGTTTGCCATGTCAAACATCTCATACCCTTGAAAAAGTTCAATTAACCTCTAATACAAGGTGTCAACAACAAACTAACTAATTTCTATGACTATACTATGAGGAAGAGTCGGGGTTGTAGGCCACGAAATGAACGGGTACTATACAGGTCCTGGTTCACACAAAACATCATCCACCCGTTGGTTGGGACAGATGGCTAACGGCCGTCAAACCGGACGAGGTTTCTTGGAAAAGCCCCCCTGACACTTGCACGAATTTGTGGCACGCACTGGCACGCATTGTGTCGTGAACTGGCGTGAACGATGCGGGAACTGGCGTGAACTTGACGTGAATGGTGCGTGGCATGCGTGCCATGCGTGCCGAGAATTTTGAAATGTTCAAAATTTGTGGCACGCATTGTCACGACAAAATTGGCGTGAACTTGTCGTGAACGATGCGGGAACTGGAGTGAACTGGAGTGATCAGTGCGGGACGATGCGGGAGGATGCGTGCCAGTGCGTGGCAATTAAATCAATGGATTTATCCCTACTGAGGGACGATGCGGGAGGATGCGTGCCAGTGCGTGGCAATTAAATCAATGGATTTATCCCTACTTCCTCATAATCATCAAAGAAAAAATCTGTATAATGACAATATATTCTTTCACCTCTCCCCTTTCCTTATTTAATTGAGAGAGAGAGAGAGAGAGAGAGAGAGAGAGAGAGAGAGAGAGAGAGAGAGAGAGAGAGAATAAGCTTCAATATTTTGATGTATCATAGACTAGGGAACATAAAAATTGATAGCTCTCTCTCTCTCTCTCTCTCTCTCTCTCTCTTGGTATTATTATCAGCAAGGATTTGAAGTTCACCAAACAGAGCATAAAAGCTGAAAAGAAAGCACAAAACATAATAGGATACATAAAGAGACAATTCAAATACAGAGATATCGACACTGTAGGCCTACTACAGCTGTAGGCCTATACAGATGCACCATTAAATAAATACATTTCAAATTCATCTATTCCGCTCTTTTATAATATATTAAAAACTTTTTCTTTATTCTCCTACACTATCTACAACTTTACCCTTTGAGTAAGTCTATCGGCAAAATTGTTATTCACACTTACACTAACGTAGGCCTAGGCGCGAATCTAAGGAATTTGCACTTGATTTTTCACTAACTTTTACCCCCTGCACTCTTTTATCCCTTGGGAGAGAGAGAGAGAGAGAGAGAGAGAATTATTGATTTTATAGCACAAAAAGAGGACAGAAGTTCTTTAATCCCTTCATGAGCAGGTGTAATACTTGAGAGAGATATATTTTCTTCATTTTGCTTGTGGTTTATTGAATGTGTATACACACACACAAACACACACACACACACACACACACACATATATATATATATATATATATATATATATATATATATATATATATATATATATATATAGCCTATATATATATACAAACAGGAAAAGTTACAAAACAAAAAAAGTTCACAACTGCCATTTAAATAAGGGCGACTAAAGAAATTTACCCTGGCGAGAGACTTCAATGCTCACAGGGCACCTAACCAACCTAATATTTTTAGAGATAATATCTTTTCTGCCTCAGTTTCAATGATATTAGTTCACAAACGATACAACAAAATAATGAATGGAATAGTCATCTTTCAATTAAATTCTAAGATAATGTAAAGCGGGTTCCAAAAATCTGATCAGCATATAACTGCCATAAAATATTATTTTTTCAGTAAATTATAAAGCTTAAAAATTATTCAAACCAGCTAATTACCTATAATAATAATTAAATAATAAAATATATACTAAATAGAAGTATAATTGTTACAAATATCTATAAAGATAACCCACACATTAATACAGGGGATATTAATCAAAGATTAGCACAAGAATACGCTTTTGATAAAAATCATGTAGGAAGCCCCGTCTTTATATATGATTTGGCCAAGTCGTGAACTGGCGTGAACTGGCGTGAACGATGCGTGAACGATGCGGAAAGATGAGTGAACGTGTCGTGAACAGTGCTGGAACTAGTCTCGCCATTTCGTGCCATGCCGTGAACGTGGCGTGAACTTGTCGTGAACTATGCTTGAACGTGTCGTGAACAGTGCGGGAACCTCCCAGTGCGTGCCAGAAATGCGTGCAAGTGTCAGGGGGGCTAAAGGAAACCGAGCCGACTCGGACAGCTGACGTCCGAGGGCCGCCGTCAGCCTAACGGGTCGTCTGAACAGTTGCATTTGAATACACGTACTGAGGAAATTATACTTATATTTTTTCGACCTCAGCAGTGAAGAATTCGATATATATAATCCCATTTTTTCATCAAAATAGTCAAATAACATAAATAAAACGTTGGATGACTAAGCAGAAATAAAATAGTTAAAAGTAAAGAGCAGAGAGTTGAGTTAGTTTGAACCTCAGGGAAGTTGCAAAAAGCTTATGCTTCAGCTTACGTTGTACCAACAAGGCACACTTTGGGCGGCGTTTCTCACCCTAGTACCGCCACCTTCTCACCTCATATGAAAAGTGGCAATTAGAATGCGGGTTGGAAATATGAGATTATAATGGCTATTAAAAGGCCATTGGATGAGGTATTATCCTGCTAATGGAAGGACAGGCAGGAAGATATCAACAATCGTGAATAATACAGGAAACCCCACACTCGTACTTCTTTTATAAGGAATTATTATGATATACTGCAATGGATGATTCAAAGAAAAACTGGAAAAGAAATTACATTGTCAAAGTTGATATATTATTATTATTATTATTATTACAAGCTAAACTACAACCCTAGTACATTATCGATGCTGTGATTCGGATGTTGAGGAGCCACTGTCATCGATCTACTTTCAATCATACTTTGAGCTTCATTAGGTTGGAAAAGCAGGATGCTATAAGCCGAAGGCCTCCAACAGGAAAAAAATAACCCAATGAGTAAAGGAAATGAATAAACTACGAGAGAAGTAACAAACAATTACAATGAAATATTTTAAGAAAAGTAACAATATTAAAATAGATCGTTCATATATAAACTATAAAAAGAGACGTATCATATTGTTTAACATAAAAACGTTCGCTGCAAGTTTGAAGTTTTGAAGTTCCACCGATTCGACTACCTGATTAGGAAGACCAGTCCACAACTTGGCCACAGGTGGAATAAATATTCTATAAAAAAGGAGACCCACATATTTACATGGTTTGTAATTAGTGTAAGCGGTAGAACGAAAGGGCCTCTGTATCTAAATTGCTGGAGAAGTTCAAGGTAGATATGAATGGTACGTTAGATGAAATGGCTGAAGAGGTTTCTTGTGTTTGGGAAAATGTTTTTTTTTTTTTCATAGATTTTTATTGCTTGAACGTTCAAGTGTCGGTAAATGAATTTTGATCTTTAGTTTAGCGAACAATAATAAGATATTAGCTTCTTTCCTTATGAAACAACACGTCAGGTTTTGTATATATATATATATATATATATATATATATATATATATATATATATATATATATATATATATGTATATATGTAAATATATTTATTTATTATATATATATATATATATATATATATATATGAATATATATACGTATATATACACACACATATATATATATAATATATATATATATATATTTACATAAATATGTATATTTATATATATTTGATTAATTTATTTATTTATATATATGTATATATATATATATATATATATATATATATATATATATATATATATATGTATATATATAAATATATATATATATATATATATATATATATATATATATATATATATATATATATATACATATATATATATACATATATATATATATATATATATATATATATATATATATATATATATATATATATATATATATAACGTTGTGACAGGGGTTGCGTATCGCCATGATCGGCAAAAGTGTAGTAGTCAGGACCACCCTTTCTAGGGTGTTGATGAAAACTGGCTAAACCTTTATCCTGCAGTGATTATTGTCTGTGTGTATATATATATATATATATATATATATATATATATATATATATATATATATATATATATATATAAATCCGAAATTAGGAGAAAACGATGAAATACAATTTCTAATTTCATCTTTCAGTCGGAGAGATCAATTAGGAATTTTACTTAAAGATCTGGGCCATTAACTTCCAAAGTAAGAAAACTAATTAGACTGAAAAACAATAATGGCGCTTACTGTCGGGATGATTAAAGGCCAAAGTCAAACTGAGCTTTCGGTTGATTGTCTTCACGACTGGACGCGTCTCTCGAAAAGCCTTGGAGCTAATGATAAAAAAGAAACGTCATTAAGGCAGTTATTATGCTTCTGGTCACTAACCGAAATACTAATTATGCAAAATTACACACAGACATAAGCAAACTTGATTAATTAAAAACAGCATTTGTGAACAGGTTATTAAAAATATTTGTTTCCAATAAACTCCCCTACATACTAAAGTGCAAGTTTCGGAATATATATATATATATATATATATATATATATATATATATATATATATATATATATATATATATATGTATATATATATGTATATATATATGTATATATATATATATATATATATATATATATATATATATATATATATATATATATATATATATATATATATATATATATGTCCCATGTTGACGGATAATGAGACATCGGAACATAGGTTTTTTTTTTCACTTTATTAGAAAGGGTTGGGTAGTACACCATACACAGCTACACTCTCTCAGTTGAGAGCCTTGTCTACTCGAGCGCCCAAAGGCAACTAACTACCCCTTGCTATCAAAATGGAATCTTGCTACAACAACATGCTGATTAGTTAGATTTGTGGAATTCTCATGATTATAGAGTTCATTTACCTTGACGTACAATGCATATATTCATACAAGAATTAGGATATTACTCCCCCCCCCTAAGCCCCTCACTTAGGGAGGAGGTGCGCACTCGCCCTCACTAGTCTATGACATATGGAGGACACTCCGACCCGAAATAGGCATGGCATGTATTAAGAGATATGCAACATAAGATATATATACATATATATATATATATATATATATATATATATATATATATATATATATATAATATAAATCACCCCAAAAAATTACACGTCTTCCACAAAAACAGAAAAAATAAAATATTGTATGTAATGTACACACAATATAAATAATTCCACTTATTTTTTCTTAAGACCTCTGCAAATGAAATACAGAATACCCAAAGTGAAAAAAATCATATCAACATCAGTCTTACACAATCTCATTAATAACCTCCCTCTGGTTGCGGGCAATACAGGCTTTTTGGGTGGGACAGGGGTAGGAATAGATATTCCTTCATCCCTCGATTTTACTTGTCCAGGTTTATGGCACAATGACGCAACACAACTCACCACCACCGTTTCACCATTCATTTAAAATCACTACTACACTTGCACTTTCAACTATCAACCAGTGGTCACTAGCCGTTTCCCCGAGAAAAATCATTCATCTTCCTGCCCTTCTCTTATAAAATTAAGTATAAGGTGCTCACATCTACACATTCTCTAACACTGCCTATCCTCAAGGCTGAACTTTAATCCCGCAGCCACTTGCCATTCGGGAACCGACCCGGCCCCAGCAACCAGAACTCATATAAATACATGAATAATACAGCATCCGCCTGACGGATCTCACCTGACCTATTCAACCTCTGATTGTTTGTAGGTTCACTCAACAGTATGTGATACGTATTGCCATACTCAGCAAAATTACCACAACACTTTACGTATACATTAAGCATCAACATAAGAACACATTATTATCAGCAAGTTTATTTAAAACACATCAAAAGAAGAAATGATGTCTGTTCAAACAACAGCAAGAGCAAAGGAAAAATAAAATTCTACTCATCAACTCGAGGAATGTCACGTATGCAGGGGTAAGGAGGAACACTTTGATTGACACTTTTGATAACTACCTCTTCAGGCACCACATGTATGTGTGCCTGATGATGTTCAGACACTGCACCATTAATAATGCTTTGTATCACAACTGTTTTAGATTTAACTATATTTACTCGGTACAGAGCTAAATACGCTGGCTCCAGTTTGTGTGTTTCCTAGGTTGTAATCATTTCAAATACACACAATCGCCCACAAATACTTTTACTGGTGCGGTTTTGAACCGACCATCATACTTTGAGCTGTGTTTTTCATTAGCTCTTTTCAAAAACCTTTCAGTGGTGTTCTTTACTCTCCTCAAAAGATTTAATAAAAATACACAGTATTGCTCAGTTGAATAATTTGGCAATTGTTGCGAATTAATGAGTACCGTATATGGTAACACAGGATCCTGTCCATACACTAAAAAGAAAGACTTGTCCCTGAGCGAAGCATTATATGCAATGTTCAAAGGTAGCTCAGCTATAGGAAGCATGGCGTGCCAATGAAGGGGGTCATCAGCCAATAAGTAACGTAAAATTCGCACTACTTCCCTATTATGCGATTCCACTTAGCCATTTGCTGAATGCCTATATGCGGTCACCGAAAAGTGTTCAATTTTCATCAAGTCAGTGACCGATTTCACCACCTTATCAATAAACTCGAGACCACTATCACTTATCAAAATTTTCAGGCAACCAAACTTAGTAATGAAAGAGCACAGCGCCTGGGCTAATAAATTGGCTGATTTATCCAAAATTGCGTATGTATGAGTGTACCGGGTAAATGCATCCACAAATACACATATATACTTATGTTGTGTTGAACCAGTAGGAAATGGTCCTACCACATCCATATGCACTCTATAAAATTTAATAGGAATTATAGGACACTTTCTGGCTTCTTGTACAGTGTTTTTATATTCTTTGAAACAGTTACAAGCATGACAACCAAAAGAAGGATTCACATGCTCTCCTTAATGTTCTATCAATCTCTAAATGCCCTGCATACAGACTTGCATGTACAATGTGGATGGCTTGATTAATTAAAGAGGGAGGGAGAATTACCCGTGCACAAAATTCCCCTCCCCTCTTCTAGTAAGCACAATATAAGATATTATTTTCTATGAGAACATTTTCACTAGGGACATTCAGAAACGACGGATAACTCTCTGATTCCCCTTTAATCACTGCTCGCACTCTTTTTTTCTGTCCCTCTCGGACTTCTTTTATGTCCCAACCTCCCAAGTCAATCACACCCACATCGTCAGGGCATTCATTCTGGACACCCCTGGTCATGTCTCGGCCACCCACATATATTCACCTTCACCGCTCATCTCTCTCTCTTTCCCTAATACTTGTAACTCTCTCCCTCTCTCTCACTCCTCTCTCTCCATTCCCGTATTCTGAATGCTCATCGGGAGAATTCACATCCCGTTCTGTATTTTCTCTATTTTGATGGGGGTCTTCAATATTTTGGTTACGTTCTTCATTCCTCTTTTGTGCCCTAGTTGTTACTCCTATTACTGCACCACTAGAGAGAGCATCAGCTACCTTGTTAGCTTTACCTTATATGTGGTGAAAACCCTTTATATTAAACTTTAACAATCTCTCAATCCATCTTGCTTGTCGAGAGGTCAAATCCCCTTTGAAAAAGAGGACACTCAAGGGACAATGATCACTTTGCAACTCAATCGACTGACCTAATAAAAAGAACCGATGCCTCTCTAGAACCCAAAGAATAGCCAAAGTCTCACGATCGAATGTACTATAACTCTTTCTACCCCTTTTAATGCCCGGGAAGCAAAACAAATGGGTCGCTCTCTACCTCTTTCATCTCGTTGGGAGACTACGCCACCAATAGCTACGCCACCAATAGCTACGCCACCAATAGCTACGCTACTTGCATCTGTTGTCACTAAAAACGTGCGATCAAATCTAGGATATGCGAGTAATTCATTGCTAGTTGAGGCAGCTTTTAAATGGTTAAAGGCCCTTTCTTCTTCCACTCCCCATTTTAATCCTTTTTGTTTCTTTAAAGCATCTAAGGGTCTCGCTATCTCTACAAAACCTCTTATGAATTTATGGTAATACCCAGCAAGCCCAAGGAACCCAGCTACTTCCTTAGAGTTACATGTCCTGGGGAAATCTCTAATAGCTGCTACTTTACTGGGGCAGGGTTGGATACCTTCTGGGGTTATATGACCTAAAAATTCAACTTGTTTATAGAAAAATTTGCACTTTGACTTTTATTTTCATACCATTACGTCACAGTGCTAAAACTTTACAAATATTATTATTATGTACGTCGGCCGTTTTCCCTGTAATTATGATATCGTCTAAATAAACAAGAACATTATGGCCAATTAAGGGAGACAAAACTGCCATCATTACTCCAGAGAAATTACTTGGAGCATTTTTAACACCGAAAGGAAGAAAATTAAACTGGAATAGTTGATTGTTAGCTATAAATGCCGTTTTACATTTACTGTCTTCCTGGATGGGTATTTGATAGTATCCAGGTTTTAAATCAACAGTTGTAAAATATTTATTATCCACTACCTTCACAAGTAATTCTTCGATCGAGGACAATGGAAATGCATTATCCTTAGTGACTGCATTCAACTTCCTATAATCAACACAATCCTACTGAGCCATCCTTTTTTCTAACAACTACAATTGGAGAAGCCCAGGGGGATTCGTTCTCCTCAATTATCCCTTGTTCACATAATTTATTAATTTCCCTTTCTATCTCTCCCTGGAAATGAATGGGCACCTTATAAGGCCTTGACCTGATTGGCTCTGCCTGCCCAGTTTCAGTGCTAAAGGGAAATCGATCAATCCTCCCGGGTGGCTCATCTCCAATTGCAATTACATCAGAATAATTATTGACAATGTCAGTAACTTAAGGTTGATGTTCTGACGGACATAGTTTTTGTGCTTGCATAATCAAATTCTGACTGTTTGTATGTGTGGGCTTGAGTTGTGGCTCCCAACATCATATTATTAGCAATTTCACATAATTCTTATTCACACAAAGAATTACTTCCTAACACAACTCTTTTATTTGACAAATTAACTATCGTTATGTCAACTCTGTTCTGTTTAATTTCTGATAAGCCCTCTAAAATTATTTGCACCCAATTGTCATGGGGTTTAACAACGACCTTGGTTCCTTCCGGAATAGGCCGACATGTGGTCACTGATATGCTTGTAAGTATCTGAGGAGACAACACTTCTCCTCTCTCAGGTACAGCTGTTACCTTTCTTAAATGTCTCTCCATGCCCACACAAGCACTTACTCTCGCATGACTTTCTATCGGCAAAATGCACCCTCCTGCTTTTACTGTTATTGTATCTTTTCCTCCAAAAATGCATATTTGATTACTAGAAATGGAATCAATTCTTAAAATAGCCTCAATTCCTGGAATTCCCAAGGTGGGCAAGACAAAAAAAATCATGTGTAAACTTCACAGATCCCACCTTAAAGTTGATGATCGTTGTATGGTTTATGCATATTTTATTTCCTCCTGGCGTGTTAAGGATGAGGGATGCTCCTGACTGTAGTGGATTTGAGGAGAATCTTTTTTAATCAGCAAAACGCTGGCTCCTGTGTTGATCAGTGCTCAAATGGATTTATCTGGCAGGTCAATCCTAACTGCTAATATCCCTAGCCGGCCATAATCATATATGGGGCACGGCCCAATGACCTCAGCTGCAATGCCGTTGTTCCCTAGTGCTGCGGGGGTGAGGTCGGGGGTACTGATGGAGGCCCTAGTGCCTGCTCTAAGTATGTCGTCGTTGGGAGCGCTGCCTCGGCTGCTGCTTGTGATGGCGTGTGGTTGGGGCCATAAAACTCCCTCGTCTTCCCCTTCCTCTGTTTCTTTTTCCTCAGATGTTGGGCGGGGGGAGTTGTGCATGTGCCACAGCCCTCCCGCCATCAGCACTTTTTGCTGGGCACTCTCAAGATAAATGATCGTAGGTCTGACAAGTGTAACAGCGTGGGGATCTTTGGGTGGGGCACTCCACTCGTCGGTGCCCCTCTCCCCCACACTGCCAGCATCTGAAGACTCTTCTAACCTGCTGACTGCATTCTCCCCTACCCTGCTTTGGGGGTTGATGAGTGCCTCTCATGGCTGCCAACTTCTCGGAATCGGGCCAGTTATTCCCAGTCATTTTTTTCTCTGGAAAACTGTCTAAAATGTTTTGTATCACGCTCACAACGTCTGCTGACGAGCGATTGTCATCGAACAAATAACCACATAAATACAGGTATACTAATTTGCGAATATGTTTACGGGCAATTTTTAACACCTTCATGGAGATTGGCACTCTGGGTAGCAAACGAATCGCAATCCCGAGAAATGTGAGTTGCAAAACTAAGAACAGATTCACCTTCCAAATTTTGGGTTTGTAATTTTCTTTTAGGTCCCCCTTTCTCGCATCAAACGTCGTTTTATTTCAGTATAACTTCTTAAACTGTCTTGTGGCCAACACATTATCTTCATTGCAGGAGCATCTTTCAGCAATCTAATTACTTGAATAGCTTTTTCTCTTTCCGACCACCCATATTTGGCCACTTCGAAGTCTCTTAAAAACACTTCAGTCGATTGAAACCCTTCGTTAGGCCGTTGATCATCAAAAGGCCTAACACTTGCCTGGAGTTCTGGCAACTTTTGAACTATGATTTGCGTATTTTCCCTCAGCTGTGCATGTGTACTTTCACTTGTGTGCGTTTGGACTTCGTTCATGTGCGTCGGATGTGCTGTGGTTGCTCACCGCTCCTCTTTTCATTCAACCAAGAATCTGTTCATTAACTGTTCTAAATTATCTACCTTATTTTCCAATTCTTGCATTCTAATTTTTTGTCTATATTCTTCATTGGCAACGCTATACACTGCTCCTCCGTTTTCATCTCCCGCAGTAGCAGTGTCTGCTACATTAGTTCTCGCTTATCTAGGCATCTTGAACTTTTATTTTACCGGTTCAAAGAACAACTTCGCTGACAGCATACAGAAACAGACGTAATTTTACACCTGGCACCAATATGTCCCATGCTGACGGATAATGAGACATCGGAACATGGTTTTTTTCGTAAGTGCACCGTACACAGCTACACTCTCTCAGGTGAAAGCCTTGTGTACTTGAGCGCCCAAAAGCAACTAACTACCCCTCACTATCAAAATGCAATCTTGCTAAAACAACATGCTGAATAGTTTGATTTTGTGGAATTCTCATGATTATGGAGTTTATTTACCTTGACATACAACACATCTCTTCATACAAGAATTAGGACATATATATATTTTTTTCCATGGCATGCTGAGTGTCATTCCCAAACGTATGACTACTCGGTTTCCCCCTACCATCGAGAGAGGGACGTGGAATAGTCATACCCTGGTTTAGAGGGTCCCACAAATTACTTAAACAACTGTGTTGTAATTAGGAAAGAGGAGAGAGGTACTGGGAAGGGTTGAGTCTGTGCGTGAGTGTGTTTGTGTGCATATCTATCTAAATATTTAGGTGACATTTTTGCCGGTAGCGTACACTATCATGAAATGATCACGGAAATGGAGCTCTGGTGACCTTAGACCTTCAGGAGCATCACAGAGAAAGAAAATGAGAAATGTCAGAATCACTCCAGAGAGAGAGAGAGAGAGAGAGAGAGAGAGAGAGAGAGAGAGAGAGAGAGAGAAACGCAATTGGATGGAAGGAGTCAACGTTACAGGTAAAATGTATTCCCTCAGTATTGATCTCCAATTACCGGAAAAGAAAATTCTCATGGAATCTAACATTTTATTTCAAAATACCTTGAAATTTCTTCTTTTATTCAGAAGAATCATTCCAAGAAATGGTTTCTCTTGCCACTCTCACTTTACATAAAAGAAATATTCTTTACGCTCTCGAGTCACTCCTTTCCCAATATATCGTTTTGGGTCACGGGATTTCAATACTGTATCCTATAATTTCATACTTTTATTCCATCATCTTTTGTTCTTCTTGTTATCAAATATGCTAAGTTAAGTAGTATTGAAGATGAAGCTTTTGAGTAGATTTCACACCAGTTGAGATAATACTTCTAGAGAGGCATTGGATCTTTCGAATGGCCAGACAGTACTACATTGGATCTCTCTCAGGTTAAGGCTAATTTTTTCTTTGCGTACACATACACCGGATAGTCTGAACTAGTCTTTACACATTCCCCTGTCCTCACACTCCTGCCAACACTGAGATTACCAAATAATTCTTCTTCGCTCAAGGGATTAATTACTGCAATGTAATTGTTCGTTGGCAACTTTCCTCTTAGTAAGGGGAGAAGAGGCTCTTTAGCTATGGTAAGCAGCTCTTCTAGGACACTCCAAAATCAAACCATTGTTCTTTAGTCTTGGGTAGTACCATAGCCTCTGTACCATGGCATTCCACTGTATTGGGTTAGAGTTCTCTTGCTTGGGAGTACACTAGGGCACGATGTTCGTCTCGTTTCTCTTCCTCTTGTTTTTTTTTTAATTTGTTATAGTTTTTGTGACGGATCTAGTTTAATGTTGTTAATGTTCTTGAAATATTTTAGTTTGGTTGTTTATTCTTATCTTGTGGTTTATATATTGTCTTGTTTCCTTTCCTCACTGGGCTATATCTCCCTGTTGGAGCCCTTGGGCATATATCATCTTGCTTTTCCAACTTATGTTATATCCTAGCTTGTAATAATAATAATAATAATAATAATAATAATAATAATAATAATAAGATAGATAACCATTTTCTGCCATGATTTAGTGAAATTATGAGCCAGGTGCATATTGTTAACGCAAAAAGTCTTTGGAAAAATAGAAACTATTAATATTTAAACTCCTTTCTTTTGCACAGTAAGTCCCTTCGTTAGGCATTATGTTTCAAAAGTGCAGCGCACAAACTTATGTATACACACACACAAACATATATATATATATATATATATATATATATATATATATATATATATATATATATCCTTTCTGATTGGAGATATCTTAACGGTGTGAAGGTTTTGTGTATGTCCATGATCGGCAAAGCTGTACTAGTCTGTAATACTCATATTAGGTTGGTTTGTTATGAGCCATCAGACAAAAGTCTCCCACCATCATTAATCCTGAAACTGCTCCCAGCGGGGTAATGAAAATTTGCCGAACCTCAGATATCAATAAATTCATGTCAGAGGCCCTTATCCTGCTCTGAACTAGAAACGGCTGCAATTGTTTCATATATATATATATATATATATATATATATATATATATATATATATGTGTGTGTGTGTGTGTGTGTGTGTGTGTGTTGTGTGTGTGTGTGTAACATGGGTTCAAGTGTATGCCTGTGATTGTGTTTGTACTATGAACCAAGCATAAATTTTTCACAGTCATGTTATTCTAGTTCCCACAAAAATGATAAAAATAGACTCAGCATATACAGACGTGAACTCTCATGACAGCTTCAAAAGCTGAAGAGTTTCTCCATTTGAATGTGGCGCTAAACACTTGACTCTTATTAATGATGTGAGTTGTCGAAAGTGACTCAGTAAATTGGCTCTTTACTTTGTCACTCTTGCAAATTAATGCTAAATAACCCCAGAAAATGAAATTCATATCGAATTTGGAATTGGATGTTGCTATTTAGGGTCTTCTTTATATCACCCTTTTCTGAGTGGGGATACCTGAACGTGGCGAGATATTTGTGCATTGAAATGATCAGCAAAGATGCACTAGTCAGGGCCAACCATATTAGGTTCGTTTGCTGTGAGTTCTCCGACGAAGATCTCCCACTAACACAGTGTGGTGATGAAAACTGGCCAAACCCTATACATGAATAAAAACATGTCTGTGGCCTTTGTCCTGCATTGTTGTTGTTGTTGTTTGAACCTGACTGGAGTTAGTTTGATATTAAGAGTGGCATCACCTGGCTAATTGAAATTCTTGTTTTCAACGTCATGAAAACTCCCTCTTGAATGTGCTACTTCACAAAAATATTACTGCAGACAACTATGGTTTGAATCACTTGAAATTTGTGCGGGCAGCAAGCTCAGAGGTTCTGACACGTAAGGCAGAACTATCAATGTGAGTCTTTAGAGTAACTGAGATGAAGACGCCGCTAATACGGAAATGATGAGCATGGTCTCGAATCCCCTCTCCGGATGGAATTGTACGTAACTCACTGTAGTTAGTTCAAAGGTCATAATATGTACCAAATAATTATCCTAGAAGTATAATACTCGTCAGATATTCAGGATAAGAGAATGATTTTCAGTACCCGTGGATATAGAATGGAATTCTATATTAAATTCATCCGTGCCTCTGGAGTATTTCAAAAATCTGCTTAGATGAGCATCCAATAATCATCTTTTTCATCTCGAGAAACAACAAATGCCAATGACACTGGAGAACTTTGTCTTTAACTGAATTTATAACTAGAGTAATAAAAAACTATACTCAACTCAGCGAAAAATAGCCGATAGAGGAAGACACTTAGTTTTAAATGGATTCCCCCACTGTTGCCACATCACAGATAACTGGCCAAGTCTCCAAACCCTTCCCCTTACTCTGTATCTTCCCTATTCTCTGATTTATCACCAATTCTCTCTGCTTATCCCTTCTATCACTCGTCCATTCATATATTGATATTACTGTTTTTATAACTGAAATAGCAATTAGAGGTCCGAAAAGACATACAAAGAATAACATTTGTGGAAAGTATGTTGTTATAATACCCTTATAAAATGTTCGGGGTATGCCCTAAGATAAAGTTGGTCCTCCATTGTTTCATACAGCTGGTAGCAAGAGTTGAAACGTGGCTGAAGAAGCTTGCATCATGATTTTCTTTATTACTATTCGCCATATGCAGATATTACCACTATGCCTGTCTTTTTATAGTAATAATATTGATAACAAGAGCAATCAGATTTCAGACGTCCGGTATTGAATATTACCAATATTTTACTCAAGTCTACGGAAGAAACACTTCTTTTGTCATATGCTGAATATGGATAAATCTATTGTAACATTTAAGTAAAATCTACGGACATCGCACCCTCTTTTCATATGATGACTGCATATGGAGAAAAATACAAATGCAGATCCGGATCTGGATCATTTCCAAATCTTAATGGAGCTGATCACGAACTAATATATACCTGTGGTGAAAATTTCGTCAAAATCCGTCTAGTAGTTTTGACATAATCCTGTCCATAGACACACAGAAACGCAGAAAAATGAATAGATAAATGAATAAATAAACCGACTCGACTTTATAACTTCCTTGGCTTAGTTACTAATACAAAATTTCAGTCTCTGAGGCTTTTAACGAGTCACCAATTGTGCAGTTTTATTTTTGTGTTACAATTTTGGGGTTAACTGAACATCGAGGGCATCCAACACTTGTTGTCTGGTGATAGATTTTAACGCGTTAGATAGACTTGTTTGATCCAGTTAAATGTTTGTCTCTTGAGAATAAGTTTGGTTTTTCAGTATACTATAAACCTTCCCTCTTTAAGAAATGGGATACATCCTTGGGTAGCATATATCTCGCCGTTGTCGCATCACTGAAATGCTTGACTTTTACATAACTTGAAAAACTTTTAATCAAAGAAAATCTTTGGGAAGTTCTTTTTTCATGTCGCCCTGTCAAAATCGTGCAAAATTGGGGATGTCGTGGCCTATTGGCAGCTCTGTCTGGTGATCACCAGGCTGGGGTTCGAGTCCCACTCTAACTCGTTAGTTTCTGATAGCGTTTGGAACTTCATTACCCTTGTGAGCTAAGGAAGGGGTTTTGGGGGAGCACATAGATCTAACTGCTGAGTCATCATCAGGTATTGCCTGGACCTCCCTGGCCCTAGGTTGGGTGGAGAGGGGGCTTGGCCACTGATCATATGTATATATGGTCAGTCTCTGGGGCATTGGCTTGCTTGCTAGGATAAAGTCACTGTCCCCTGCCTCTGCCATTCATGAGTGGGATATAAACCTTCTGTTCTCATAGTGAAAAACTAGAAATTGAGTGACCTAAATGGCAATTAGGATAATGAAAAATTTACCTCACAATTCTCTTTATTTTTTGTATGCATTACATGAACAGGAATTGCTCTTTGAATATTTAATATTTTTGTTACGTTAATTATTTTTAAACGGCCTAAATGTTATAAAGTCCATAATGGGTTATACTAATAGTACAATTTTCTTGGTGTTTTGTTCTGCATCCAGTTTGTTTTGCCAGTAACCTTTTTTCTGTTATTATTATTATTATTATTATTATTATTTTATTATTATTATTATTATTATTATTTGTTGTTGTTGTTGTTGTTGTTGTTGTTGTTGTTACTAGCTAAGCTACAAGCCTAGTTAGAAAACCAGGATACCATAAGGCCAAAGGCTCAAACAGAGAAAAAAATAGACCAGTGAGGAAAAGATATAAGGAAATAAGTAAACTACCAAAGAAGTAATGAACAATGATTTTTTTTTTTTTTTTTTTTTGAGAACAGTAACAACATTAAAACATTTCATGTATAAACGATAAAATGTCGTATGTCAGCCTGTTCAACATAAAAAAACTTGGTGCAAGTTTGAACGTTTGGAGTTCCACCGATTCTATTGAATTATATGATATTATTATTATTATTATCATTATTAGCCTAGCTACAACCCTAGTTGGAAAAGCAAGATGCTATAAGCCCAAGGCCTCCAACAGGGAAAAATAGCCCAGTGAGGAAAGGAAATAAATAAATGATGAGAAGAAATTACAATATATCATTCTAAAAACAGTAACATCGACAAAACAGATATGTCCTATATAAACTATTAACAACGTCAAAAACAGATATGTCATATATAAACAATAAAAAGACTCATGTCACCCTGGTCAACATAAAAACATTTGCTCCAACTTAAATAGAGATGGAGAATATTTTTTTTTTTTCTGTTACAAATACCTAAAGTGTAGT
>NC_090759.1:11237285-11244785 GCF_036898095.1 Palaemon carinicauda | reverse complement strand
CTCAAAGTGGATTTAGTGAATCATTTTTTTCTGATGTTGGACTTTGTGAATGATATTTTCACAAAGCGGATTTAGTGAATCATGTTTTCTGATGGTGGACTTAGTGAATGAAGTTTTCTCAAAGTGGATTTAGTGAATCATGTTTTCTGATGGTGGACTTTGTGAATGAAGTTTACTCAAGGTGGACTTTGTGAATGATGTTTTCACAAAGTGGATTTAGTGAATCATTTTTTTCTGATGTTGGACTTTGTGAATGAAGTTTACTCAAGGTGGACTTTGTGAATGATGTTTTCACAAAGTGGATTTAGTGAATCATTTTTTTTCTGATGTTGGACTTTGTGAATGAAGTTTACTCAAGGTGGACTTTGTGAATGATATTTTCTCAAAGTGGATTTAGTGAATCATTTTTTTTTCTGATGTTGGACTTTGTGAATAAAGTTTACTCAAGGTGGACTTTGTGAATGATGTTTTCTCAAAGTGGATTTAGTGAATCATTTTTTTCTGATGTTGGACTTTGTGAATGAAGTTTACTCAAGGTGGACTTTGTGAATGATGTTTTCACAAAGTGGATTTAGTGAATCATGTTTTCTGATGGTGGACTTTGTGAATGAAGTTTACTTAAGGTGGACTTTGTGAATGATGTTTTCACAAAGTGGATTTAGTGAATCATGTTTTCTGATGGTGGACTTTGTGAATGAAGTTTACTTAAGGTGGACTTTGTGAATGATGTTTTCTCAAAGTGGATTTAGTGAATCATGTTTTCTGATGATGGACTTTGTGAATGAAGTTTACTCAAGGTGGACTTTGTGAATGATGTTTTCACAAAGTGGATTTAGTGAATCATGTTTTCTGATGGTGGACTTTGTGAATGAAGTTTACTCAAGGTGGACTTTGTGAATGATGTTTTCTCAAAGTGGATTTAGTGAATCATTTTTTTTTTCTGATGTTGGACTTTGTGAATGAAGTTTACTCAAGGTGGACTTTGTGAATGATGTTTTCTCAAAGTGGATTTAGTGAATCATGTTTTCTGATGGTGGACTTTGTGAATGAAGTTTTCTGATGGTGGACTTTGTGAATGAAGTTTACTCAAGGTGGACTTTGTGAATGATGTTTTCTCAAAGTGGATTTAGTGAATCATGTTTTCTGATGGTGGACTTTGTGAATGAAGATTTCTGATGGTGGACTTTGTGAATGAAGTTTACTCAAGGTAGATTTTGTGAATGATGTTTTCACAAAGTGGATTTGGAGAATCAAGTTTTCTGATGGTGGACTTTGTGAATGAAGTTTACTCAAGGTGGATTTAGTGAATCATGTTTTCTGATGGTGGACTTTGTGAATGAAGTTTTCTGATGGTGGACTTTGTGAATGAAGTTTTCTGATGGTGGACTTTGTGAATGAAGTTTTCTGATGGTGGACTTTGTGAATGAAGTTTACTTAAGATGGACTTTGCGAATGATGTTTTCACAAAGTGGATTTGGAGAATCAAGTTTTCTGATGGTGGACTTTGTGAATGATGTTTTCACAAAGTGGATTTAGTGAATCATGTTTTCTGATGGTGGACTTTGTGAATGAAGTTTTCTGATGGTGGACTTTGTGAATGAAGTTTTCTGATGGTGGACTTTGTGAATGAAGTTTACTCAAGGTGGACTTTGGGAATGAAGTTTACTCAAGGTGGACTTTGTGAAGGAAGTTTACTCAAGGTTGACTTTGTGAATGAAGTTTACTCAAGGTGGACTTTGTGAATGAAGTTTACTCAAGGCTGACTTTGTGAATGATGTTTCCTCAAAGTGGATTTAGTGAATCATGTTTTCTGATGTTGGACTTTGTGAATGAAGTTAACTCAAAGTGGACTTTGTGAATAACGTTTTTTCTTGTGGGACTTTGGAAATGACGTTTCTTCAAAGTGGACTTTGTGAACGACGTTTTCTTGAAGCAGACTTTGTGAATGACGACTGTTATACAATATTCTGATTCTGGGTATATTAGATAGCCTTTTTTCTATTTGAGAGCTGCAGCAAGACCTCAGCAAATCCAGATACGTGATTTTTATCATATCAAGGAGATTATAAATCTAATGGATAAAAATAATTATATAATAATTCAAATATAAATAGTAAATTAATATATAAAAATCTATGACAAATGTAAATTTAAATTTCATTTATGAAACCAATGCTTTTTGAAAACGTTAGAATATTAAAAACAGAGAAATTCTCAGAATCCAGCAAACTTTTCTGCTCAGAACATAAATATCTTTGTCTTCTAAAAATTTAACAATCACAAAAAGTTTTCAATATCTTAGGTAAAGAGGGAAATCTTAATTACCTCTGTGTCGACTGCCTCTCAGAGATTATCATACTCCTCTATGCAAAAAAAAAAAAAAAAAAAAAAAAAAAAAAAAAAAAAAAAGTGAGAGATCCGGTATGGAATCCAAATGACTTAGAACGCGGGATTAATCTGTTTCTTATCCGAGGTTAAGCATATTCTTTTCCCTAAGGAAGAGTTTGATCAACATCTCATATTTTCAACAACAACAATTTTTTTTTTATTTCCAGCAACAACATATTCTATTTCTAGCAACAACAACATCTACTTTGAGTAAAACAACAACTGCGAGTATGAATATAGCAACAACATAAATAACTTCTACTCGGTTTATTCAAGGGAAAGTAAAGACTTCATGAATCCAGCACTCGAGAATTTCATAGCAAAATGCAAAGTTCTATTTTCCACAATAATGTAAAAGTACTTACTGCAGTTGTGCATCCAAAGTATAAAACAAAACAAGAATGAGAGAGAAAAAATTATATTGTGTGCGATTAACTTTATGAAAAGCTGATGGAAATCCACATAAAATATATGTGAAGATAATTCAAAAATTTCTGATGACTATCTATTGAATATTCGTAAGGATATATTAAGTAATGACAGGATATTTTTCCCCAACCAATATTCTCTTTCCTAATCAGTTAACATATTTCGAATAAGTCTCCGTGACTAACGAATAGCAATAAAGTATTTCTCAATCATAAACGCAATTCCTATTCAAATTAATAATATTCATTCATGCAAATTCACTTTTGAGTTCTCTCTCTCTCTCTCTCTCTCTCTCTCTCTCTCTCTCTCTCTCTCTCTCTCTCTCTCTCTCTCTTCGCATTCGCATTCCCCAACTAGATACAATTTTTCATTCTCATTCTTTTGCCTTTCCCTTCTTTGCTTCACATTTCAATATATGTTTTCTTATTTTCCATCTCATCCCATCCTCTCCCCTTCATCTGTTCCGATATACATAGAATTTTGATTTATTCTTTTCTTTTATCTCCTTCTAAAGTTTCATCTCATCTGATTAATTTCTTTGCTATTCATTACTTGATCCTTAGCAATCCTGAATCAAAGACGAAATCTCTATGTATAAAACTTCCGAGAACCTACGCATAAAACTCCCACTATTTCTCTTATGATCTATCTCGAGAACCTCCCGAACTCATCTTCACAGATTTCTGTTGTAAATATGACTTATCGTTTTCAGATCTATCTCCACTGCACAAAATTTCTATATATTAGAAAGAAGCTGAGGGAATTTTATTTTATAAAAGGTTTATCAAATAAGTTTTTTTGTCATAATGGAAATTAAGGTTCTCTATAAAAAAAAGTATAGGTAAAATAAATACTCTGATAATATATGTTTCCTCATTAGAGACTACATGTCTCATAAAATGTAGTCAATACGTTCCCCATAAAAAATTATTTCATTAAAATGTAATTTTTCTATTTCATGAAAGAATAACTATATACAAATCCAATTAAAGATCTATAAAAACACAGTTTTCTGTTCACAGATAAAAATCGCAGCTCAGTAAAAGTGAAAAAGAAAAAACTTTCAATTGTTTAAAATTGGTTTCCGAAACGTTTTACTGGATATGTGACCCAACACCAACTTCGTAGCCCCACACTAAAATGCCACACGAGTAATTAGTTATTTTACCCAATGATAAACAAACACACCCACCTATTTCTAATTTTGAAAAGTGTATGTGAAAAGAATCCCAAACAGGTATAAACAACTTTCTTTGGGGGGTAATAACACCTCTATTCGTACATTGTGAGGTATTTTCTTTTTTAATTGTGTATCTCGCTTTACAAATCACAGTTAACTGATGTGTTTGAATTTTTGTGACCTTCTTCCATTGAAGGTCTTGTATATAAGCCCGTTGTCTGTTGAAATACAGTTAATTGCATTCACCTCACCTATTAGTTACAACCTAACTGCACACTCACACATTGGTGACCACCAGACTGACCGCTCCCTCCCGTCTGCCCCTCACTGCTGTTTGAAGATGCCACTCACAGAACGTGCCTCTTTGGCATACGTTACTTCAATGAAGCTGCCACCCTTTACCAACGGAGAAGTGTTCGCCAGGTTCCAGCGTGCTGAAATCCAGCTTTGCATCAAGAGTGTGACTCAGTCAAGCACTAAAGCAGATTAAGTGCTCGGGGCAACCCTTGAAGATACTTTTCTGGAAATCTCCGATTGGCTTTGTGAGCAAGGGAACACCCCAATAGTGTGCAACGCCCTCAAAAACACCTCCCTGAAAAGTACTCGCCATCGGAAGCTGCCCGCACAGCCAAACATTTTCAACTCTTACAACAACCATTGCGGGATTAAAAGGGTTTGCTTGCCCTCAGAGAAACAACAGGTATCGCTCGCCTGCAACCTGCCACAGACAGCTCTCTTCATGAAGTGAATCTACTTCGTGTCCTTTGGGTATGGCACCTACCCGAACCTATTCGTGCTGCCATTCCCGATATTTGATATTTTGCCGATGAAGGATCTGATGACCAAAGTAAATGCCCTTACGGACAGCCACTTCACCACCTACAAGACCTCCATCAACACCTCCACTCCTGACAAAGACAATAATTATTCAACATCAACTAAAGCTGAAGTGAATGCGGTAGGACACAGATGGCCACCCCATGACTTGTTGGAGCAGCGACAAAACCGCGAACCACCCACCACTCGCTCACGCCCCAACCAACGACCTCTACAGCCACTTACTGAAGCCCACCAGCTTCAGTTATGCTATTACCACTCCAGATTCGATGCTACTGCGATGAAATGTTCGAACAGTTGTCTGTGGCCGAAAAAAGTGTAAGAGGGCCATCCCTTGTGGCGGTGTCCTCCCATGTTAATCTTTTCTTTTTACATATGTAAGTACGAGCATGCAATTTTTGGTAGACACGGATCCTTGCTGTTCTCTTCTGCCAAGGCCACTTGCAAGGATATGACTATAATCACCGTTTCCTGCTAACCATTGCCACTACTCTTGGTCCCCTCTATTCCTCTCTTAGGGCAAGCCAAAAGACCTGAAGTAGGGTCCCCTTCAAGAACTGGCCTTCTGCAACGCAAAGAAGGCCCTATCAACCACTATTGCTCTCTCTCTTTCTGTGCCACATCCACCTCTCCTTCTCTCCACCGATGACAGCGACGTCGCTATAGGTGCAGTACTCGAGCAGGTAGTCAACGGCTCCCCCCACCCTTTGGCCTTCTTCAGTATAAAACTGTTCAGGGTGGAATCCGACCACTCTATTTTCTACCGTGATTGCTAGTGGTGCACTTGGCTGTCCGTCACTTTTGCCACTTCTTGAAAGGTAAGATCTTCGTCACTCGCACGGACCACATGCCTCTGGTGCATGCCTTCACTCGACAATACGATGCCTGGTCCACCCGTCAACACCGACATCTCTTTGCCATGGCTGGATAAGATTGCATCTTTCAATACATCCACAGGAAAATAAATTCCGTTACTGATACGCTGTCAAGACACACATTGGCTGCCATTTATCTGGGATTGGATTACAATGCCTTGGCAGAAACTCAACGAAAAGATTCAGAGACCAAGCAAGTAGGACATCCTGCACATCCCTCTGTTGGGAAGACGTCCATCTTGATGACTCCAACATCACCCTCCTCTGTGATGTCAGTACTGGTAGACTTTAACCGTGGATACCTGCTCCCATGCGCTGACCGGTGTTTGGTTTTATTCATGGTCTTTCACATCCCTCGCGCCAATCTACTGCATAGCTACTGAAGACGAAGTTCATTTGGCACGTCATTACAAAGGATGCTAAGGATTGGGTCCATGCCTGTACTTCATGACAAACTTCAACCTGTTTACCTTCATTGACTGCTCCACTCTTCAGCCTGAAGCCATTCCCATGGACACTACAACGTTTGCCTCATGTATATTCACCTTACTCTCAGGATAGATAGCGAGATTTAGAATTAATGAGCAGATTACTTCTGACAGGGGTACCACTTTCACTTCTCAATTATGAACATCATTAGCGAATCTCCTGGAAATCGCCCTACATCAGACAACCGCCTACAGCCCTGCTGCCAACGGAATGGTTGAATGTTTTCTTCACACTCTTAAAGCAGCTGTGATGTTCCGATGCAAAGAACCCCAATAGATTTACTTTGTTTACCTGGGTTCTCCTGGGACTAAGGACCACTCCTAAAGATGCCCTGGATGTCTCGACAGCTAAAATGATATATGACACCCTTTGGTCGTACCTGCTGAATTTTTTCCTTTTTTCCGCCTGCAACCTCCTCCAACAATCTCCAGCGCCTACGTCGCCAGACTTACAAACTACCAGATCTGCTCACGGCAACGCACATTTTCCTGTGCAACGACACTAGCAAGCAATCACTAACGGCCCCTTTCCTCGTGATCCGTCGTACGCCGAAAGCATTCTTAATTAATAAACGTGGAAAAGAAGACTTGGTCTTCATTGATCACCAAAAACCTGCATATCTCTTGACAGATGACCCACCTATAGTACGCCTCTCAAGAGCAGGGGGCCCTATTTCACATATATGTCCTTTTTACGGGGAGAGTCATGTACCTCACTTGTTTCACACACACTCATACATTCTAATGGTCTTTTCTCTTATATTGTATATGTCTCTCTAAACCTCACTGTTAATAGAACTGGTTTCATGAGTTGATGTGTTTTAATTATTTTACCTTCTTTTTTATTATATATGACCGTCGTCTGTTGAAATATAACCAGTTGCGTTCATCTCACCTCTCAGTTAGAGCCTACCTGGACGCTTGCACAAAGATCTTGAAGGCAAGGGAAAGGACAATGCTATGTAGACTGAATGTTTATACATTAAACACTGTACCACATATACAGTATATATGCCAAGCTCCCAAGACCCCTCGTCACCCAACTTGGCCAGTTAGGGCCAGACAATGGCTGCTGATGACTCAGTATTATTATTATTATTATTATTACTTACTAAGCTACAACCCTAGTTGGAAAAGCAGTATGCTATAAGCCCAGGGGCTCCAACAGGGAAAATAGCTCAGTGCGGAAAGGAAAAAAGGAAAATAAAATATTCTAAGAAGAGTAACAACAATAAATATCTCCTATATAAACTATAAAAACTTTAACAAAACAAGAGGAAGAGAACTCTAACCCAAGACAGTG
>NC_090759.1:11192285-11232285 GCF_036898095.1 Palaemon carinicauda | reverse complement strand
ACATATGTTATTCTGTAAATTCTTTCAAAGTGTTGTAATTTATATAGAATACATCTATTTTCGTAAAGAGTGTATTATTCCAATCATCATTATTCAGAGCCAGATACGCTCTTATCCTGTTAAGAACCACAGTAAGTTTTGAATACGTCTTAATAATACTTAACAGTAATTACCCAGTTTTGTTTTGAGTGTACTTAAGAGACCTTTGGATATTCAGTGTTTTATATATTGCTTTCTGGGAGTTATTTAACGGTCTCAGAATTCGATAATTAATGTTTTAATGTGTAGCAGTTTTAATGTAAAAGCAAACAAGGGAGTTTGGAATTTGATAGGTTGATTAACTTACCAGACGTAGTATATATAATATTGTATGTTTGGTTCCCAGTCACGAGCCATAGTATAATATATTTTTAGTGCTCAGACCAGGGAGCCATTATTATTATATAATATATAGTCATACACTTCCTCTTTATTATATTTACTTGCTAAAAACGCCTTCTAGTTATTTTCTCTCACAAACAAACAAACGATTTACCAACAAACCAACAAATTACAAACGTTTTCTGCTTTCATATCTCCCCGAAATTTCTCTTCTTTGTAACTTGATTTTTCAACCTCTTTTGCATTTTTTTTTCTTTTTATTGGTAGAGAAACGACTTTTGCACAGAACCAGCTTTTCCTCTTGGGTCTCCATTGAAAAATCGTCCCAAGGATGTTTGCTATTCACTTCAGACTCGTAAAAGTGACGCTTACCAGATGAGAATCAATATCTACATTGGATGATTGTGAAGGTGGACTCAGCGAAGACATTGTTTTCTTTTCTTTTCTTTTAAATCTTGTGTAGCAAATGAAATTCCAAGAGCAACAGGAAGAAACTGACAGTTATCTCCTCCTCTTCAACATCACCGAGGATACAAAATATACAAAAGGAATACTTGGAGATTTCAGTCTCAATATCCCACCTAAGCATAGTAGATTCTACGAATTAAGATTAAATTTCAATTTATACAGAGTAGAAGTTTTTTTTTTTCAATCATTCGATGAGGTACAGTGAGCTACCAAATAAAACGAAAGAATTAGATTTTGCGATGGATTTCAAATCAAGGACTACAAAACTATCAAGTTTTATTGTTTCTGTAATTAAATTTTATGTGTTATTTTTTCTCATTACTCATTGTATTATTTGAAAACCTACAAGGCAACTTGACTACCTTTATGGCTTTTCAATTAGTTCATCTTTCATGTTTAATATTTGGGTGTTTTCATTACTGACCCACTTTCTGTTTTAATAGGAAATAATTCTTATACATCACGACGACCTCTACATACCTGAGGATTTAACTGTATAGGTAACAATGGAAATGAAGAAAGAGGCCAGCCTTGCTTGTTTTCAAAGATTATTTCAACTTATATCCTTATTAGAATCAATCGTCATACAACTTTTCTTTTAAGCTAGGTTCTGTTTTACAATTCTAGAGAGATCGGTAAGCTTTTGATCGAAGATTTTCCGATGCGAAGGGTATGTATTCACACCTGGCGTCATTTGTTTATTCACGAGCAACTTTACACAAAAACTACAGTACCGATTTTGACCAAAGTTGGTCGTGATGTTGGGTATGATCCAAGGATGATTCTGTAACGTTTTGGATAAAGTACATCAAAGCACAAGTATGCAATAGTACTTTGAAAATAATCCCATTGTTAAGAAAAAGGAAAATATTTTGTTAGCCTATTTTTTGTTTGTGAATAGCACTGTGCAACCACTACTGAAACAATATCAACGAAGCTTAGTGAACATGTGGGGTATGACCCAAGGACAAATCCATTAGCTTTTGAAGAAAATACATTGAAGTACAAGTCCGCAGTAGAGCTAAGAGCAAAATAAGACTGCTTGGCATGGTGGGGGCATGCTCTCTACTGAGTTCCCCTCTAGTTTTACTACGCTATACTCAACACAGAAAAACATCCCATACAGAGGAGCAACTGGTTTTAATCGAATTCCCCAACTAGTGCCACATCTCCACAGATAACCGGCTTGCCTTCATTCTCCATCCCTGCTCCACCTCCTTACCCTCTGTCCCAGTCTTTCTCTGTCTCTCCCTCTGTTTCGATATAGGTTGGTTTATTTCCTAAATTGTATAAAAAATTATTCTATCTTTCATTCAAAACCCACATTATGGTAAAATCCATGGTGTATTTTCTGTATAAACACTTTCCTTTATCCTAACCATGGCATATGAGGTGGAACCCTCCCACGCGTAAGTGCCAGATGTTGCAGCTACACACCCACTCTGTGATAGCACACTCTCATGACGAATTAAAGAAAGAGAATGTTTCCCACCAAGCAAGGGAAATGTATGATGGTCTCTGGGGTGGGAGGGGATGAGGCAGGTGTTCTATGGGCAGGGAGGCCCAAGGACGGTGAGCAACAACAGGTCTTTAAGAGAATGAGTGGTTGAGGAGGCAAAAGCCTACGCTAATTTGAAGGGATAATATAGGGAAAAAAAGTCTATGATAAAAAAAAAAAAAAAAAAAAAAAAAAAACAGCCATGTGGGCGGTCAGCTAGACGCTAGAGTGATGTGAAGGTTGGGGGGGGGGGGGGGTTGAGGGGGAAAGATGAAGGTGAGGGGTTGGTGGAGGGGAGCAGAAGGTGCTATTCGAGTGATATCATGAAAAAAAATGTGTAATTAAGAATGAAAGGGAATTGAGATAATAATAATAATAATAATATTATTATTATTATTATTATTATTATTATTATTATTATTATTATTATTAGCTAAGCTACAACCTTGGTTGGAAAAGCAGCATGCTATAAGCCCAAGGGCTTCAACAAGGAAAATTTCTCAGTAAGGAAAGGAAATATGGAAACATAGCATAGTGTCATAATGTGCCTGATTGTAGCCTCAAGCAAGACAACACTAATCCAAGACAGTGGAAGACCATGGTCAGAGGCTATGGCACTAGCCGGGAATAGAGAACAATGGTTTAATTTTGGAGTATCCTTCTCCTCGAAGAAGTGCTTACCATATCTAAAGAAAAATGAGCCATATCCAACTCTATACTTGGTGGTAGAACAACGTTTCAGTGGATTTTATGAAACATTGGTGTGGTTGGTATTTAGATCTACGAGAAGAAAATTTACAGCGAAACTAATTTAACTACTGTAACATATGTAAACAAACACACACACACACACACACATATATATATATATATATATATATATATATATATATATATATATATATATATATATTTATATATATACAATATATATATATATATATATATATATATATATATATATATATGTATGTATGTATATATACATACATATATATTAGTTATTCTCATTATTATACCTTTAGCTAATCACTTATATAGAGATCTTCTCTGAGAGAGAGAGAGAGAGAGAGAGAGAGAGAGAGAGAGAGAGAGAGAGAGAGAGAGAACTATTAATAAACTAAAACAGTTCATTGTTCCCGGTTGAAAGAATAAAACATGAGCGAGAAACCTATTCATGTGGTTAAGACTAATTTCAACGAAGAAAATAAATTTCTTCGAGAACAACAGAAGGCAGTTCAGTTTATCTTAAACATCCAATTATACACATTTGGTCCATGGAAGCCTCCATTTTCTGTAACCTCATAAATCTTCCCTCCGTCTACTGACGTTAAACTACACTTTAGGTATTTGTAACAGAAAAAAAAAAAATATTCTCCATCTCTATTTAAGTTGGAGCAAATGTTTTTATGTTGACCAGGGTGACATGAGTCTTTTTATTGTTTATATATGACATATCTGTTTTTGACGTTGTTAATAGTTTATATAGGACATATCTGTTTTGACGATGTTACTGTTTTTAGAATGATATATTGTAATTTATTCTCATAATTTATTTATTTCCTTATTTCCTTTCCTCACTGGGCTATTTTTTCCTGTTGGAGCCCTTGGGCTTATAGCATCTTGCTTTTCCTACTAGGGTTGTAGCTCTGCTAATAATAATAATAATAATAATAATAATAATAATAATAATAATAATAATAATATCATATAATTCAATAGAATCGGTGGAACTCCAAACGTTCAAACTTGCACCAAATGTTTTTATGTTGAACAGGCTGACATACGACTTTTTATCGTTTATACATGAAATGTTTTAATGTTGTTACTGTTCTCAAAAATAAAAAAATAAAAAAATTCATTGTTCATTACTTCTTTGGTAGTTTACTTATTTCCTTATATCTTTTCCTCACTGGTCTATTTTTTTCTCTGTTTGAGCCTTTGGCCTTATGGTATCCTGGTTTTCTAACTAGGCTTGTAGCTTAGCTAGTAACAACAACAACAACAACAACAACAATAATAATAATAATAATAATAATAACAGAAAAAAGGTTACTGGCAAAACAAACTGGATGCAGAACAAAACACCAAGAAAATTGTACTATTAGTATAAGCCATTATGGACTTTATAACATTTAGGCCGTTTAAAAATAATTAACGTAACAAAAATATTAAATATTCAAAGAGTAATTCCTGTTCATGTAATGGATACAAAAAATAAAGAGAATTGTGAGGTAAATTTTTCATTATCCTAATTGCCATTTAGGTCAATCAATTTCTAGTTTTTCACTATGAGAACAGAAGGTTTATACCCCACTCATGAATGGCAGAGGCAGGGGACAGTGACTTTATCCTAGCAAGCAAGGCAATGCCCCAGAGACTGACCATATATACATATGATCAGTGGTCAAGCCACCTCTCCAGGGAGGTCCAGGCAATACCTGATGATGACTCAGCAGTTAGATCTATGTGCTCCCCCAAAACCCCCTCCTTAGCTCACAAGGATAATGAGGTTCCAAACGCTATAAGAAACTAACGAGTTAGAGTGGGACTCGAACCCCAGCCTGGTGATCATCAGACAGAGCTGCCAATAGGCCACGACAACCCCAATTTTGCACGATTTTGACAGGGCGACATGAAAAAAGAACTTCCCAAAGATTTTCTTTGATTAAAAGTTTTTCAAGTTATGTAAAAGTCAAGCATTTCAGTGAAGCGACAACGGCGAGATATATGCTACCCGAGTATGTATCCCATTTCTTAAAGAGGGAAGGTTTATAGTATACTGAAAAACCAAACTTATTCTCAAGAGACAAACATTTAACTGGATCAAACAAGTCTATCTAACGCGTTAAAATCTATCACCAGACAACAGGTGTTGGATGCCCTCGATGTTCAAATAACCCCAAAACTGTAACACAAAAATAAAACTGCACAATTGGTGACCCGTTTATAAGCCCCAGAGACTGAAATTTAGTATTAGTAACTAAGCCAAGGAAGTTATAAAGTCGAGTCGGTTTATTTATTCATTTATCTATTCATTTTCTGGGTTTCTGTGTCTATGGGCAGGATTATGTCAAAACTACTAGACGGATTTTGACGAAATTTTCACCACAGGTATATGTTAGTTCGTGATCAGCTCCATTAAGATTTGGAAATGATCCAGATCCGGATCTGCATTTGTATTTTTCTCCATATATAGTCATCATATGAAAAGAGGGTGCGATGTCCGTAGACTTTACTCAAATGTTACAATAGATTTATCCATATTCAGCATATGACAAAAGAAGTGTTTCTTCTGTAGACTTGAGTAAAATATTGGTAATATTCAATAGCGGACGTCTGAAATCTGATTGCTCTTGTTATTAATATTATTATTATAAAAAAGACAGGCATAGTGGTAATATCTGCATATGGCGAATAGTAATAAAGAAAATCATGATGCAAGCTTCTTCAGCCACGTTTCAACTCTTGCTAGCAGCTGTATGAAACAATGGAGGACCAATTTTATCTTAGGGCATACCCCAAACATTTTATAAGGGTATTATAACAACATACTTTCCACAAATGTTACTCTTTGTATAAGTCTTTTCGGACCTCTAATTGCTATTTCAGTTATAAAAACAGGAATATCAATATATGAATGGACGAGTGATAGAAGGGATAAGCAGAGAGAATTGGTGATAAATCAGAGAATAATTAAGATACAGAGTAAGGGGAAGGGGTTGGAGACTTGGCCAGTTATCTGTGATGTGGCAACAGTGGGAGAATTCATTTGAAACTATCGGTTATTTTTCGCTGAGTTGAGTATAGTTTTTTTTATTACTCTAATTATAAATTCAGCTAAAGACAAAGTTCTCCAGTGTCATTGGCATTTGTTGTTTCTCGAGATGAAAAAGATGATTATTGGATGCTCACCTAAGCAGATTTTTTAAATACTCCAGGGGCACGGATGAATTTAATATAGAATTCCATTCTATATGCACGGGTACTGAAAACCATTCTCTTATCCTGAATATCTGACGAGTATTATACTTCTAGGATAATTATTTGGTACTAATTTGAACTAATTACAGTGAGTTACGTACAATTCCATCCAGAGAGGGGATTCGAGACCATGCTCATCATATCCGTATTAGCGGCGTCTTCATCTTAGTTACTCTAAAGACTCACATTGATAGTTCTGCCTTGCGTGTCAGAACCTCTGTGCTGGCTGCCCGCACAAATTTCAAGTGATTCAAAGCATAGTTGTCTGCAGTAATATTTTTGTGAAGTAGCACATTCAAGAGGGAGTTTTCATGACGTTGAAAACAAGAATTTCAATTAACCAGGTGATGCCACTCTTAATATCAAACTAACTCCAGTCAGGTTCAAACAACAACAACAACAACAATGCAGGACAAAGGCCACAGACATGTTTTTATTCATGTGTAGGGTTTTGCCAGTTTTCATCACCCTACTGTGATAGTGGGAGATCTTCGTCGGAGAACTCACAGCAAACGAACCTAATATAGTTGGCCCTGACTAGTGCATCTTTGCTGATCATTTCAATGCACAAACATCTCGCCACGTTCAGGTATCCCCACTCAGAAAAGGGTGATATAAAGAAGACCCTAAATAGCAACATCCAATTCCAAATTCGATATGAATTTCATTTTCTGGGGTTATTTAGCATCAATTTGCAAGAGTGACAGAGTAAAGAGCCAATTTGCGGAGTCACTTTCGACAACCCACATCATTAATAAGAGTCAAGTGTTTAGCGCCACATTCAAATGGAGAAACTCTTCAGCTTTTGAAGCTGTCATGAGAGTTCACGTATGTATATGCTGAGTCTATTTTTATCATTTTTGTGGGAACTAGAATAACATGACTGAAAATTTTATGCTTGGTTCATGGTACACACACAATCACAAGCATACACTTGAACCCATGTTATACACACACACACACACACACACACACACACACACATATATATACATATATATATATATATATATATATATATATATATATATATATATATATATATATATATGAAAAAATTGCAGCCGTTTCTAGTTCAGAGCAGGATAAGGGCCTCTGACATGAATTTATTGATGTCTGGAGTTCGGCCAATTTTCATTACCACGCTGGGAGCAGTTTCAGGATTGATAATGGTGGGAGACTTTTGTCTGATGGCTCATAACAAACCAACCTAATATGAGTATTACAAACTAGTACAGCTTTGCCGATCATGGACATACGCAAAACCTTCACACCGTTAAGATATCTCCAACCAGAAAGTATATATATATATATATATATATATATATATATATATATATATATATATATATATATATATGTGTGTGTGTGTGTGTGTGTGTGTGTGTGTATAACTTTGTGCGCTGCACTTTTGAAACATAATGCCTAACAAAGGGACTTATTGTGCAAAAGAAAGGAGTTTAAATATTAATAGTTTCTATTTTTCCAAAGACTTTTTGCGTTAAGAATAGGCACCTGGCTCATAATTTCCCTAAATCATGGCAGAAAAGGATTATTTATCTGATTATTATTATTATTATTATTATTATTATTATTATTATTATTATTATTATTATAATTATTATTATTATTATCACTATTATTATTATTATTATTATTACAAGCTAGGATATAACACATAAAAGCAAGATGATATAAGCGCAAGGGCTCCAACAGGGAGATATAGCCCAGTGAGGAAAGGAAACAACGCAATAAATAAACCACAATATAAGAATAAACAACCAAACTAAAATATTTCAAGAACATTAACAACATCAAACTAGATCCGTCACATAAACTATAACAAATTGAAAAAAAACAAGAGGAAGAGAAACAAGACGAACAGCGTGCCCTAGTGTACTCCCAAGCAAGAGAACTCTAACCCAATACAGTGGAATGCCATGGAACAGAGGCTATGGCACTACCCAAGACTAAAGAACAATGGTTTGATTTTGGAGTATCATCCTAGAAGAGCTGCTTACCATAGCTAAAGAGCCTCTTCTCCCCTTACTAAGAGGAAGGTAGCCAACGAACAATTACATTGCAGTAATTAATCCCTTGAGTGAAGAAGAATTTTTTGGTAATCTCAGTGTTGGCAGGTGTATGAGGACAGAGGAATGTGTAAAGACTAGGTCAGACTATCCGGTGTATGTGTACGCAAAGAAAAAATTAGCCTTAACCTGAGAGAGATCCAATGTAGTACTGTCTGGCCATTCGAAAGATCCAATGCCTCTCTAGAAGTATTATCTCAACCGTGTGAAATCTACTCAAAAGCTTCATCTTCAATACTACTTAACTTGGCAGATTTGATAACAAGAAGAACAAAAGATGATGGAATAAAAGTTTGAAATTATAGGATACAGTATTGAAATCCCGTGACGCAAAACGACATATTGGGAAAGGAGTGACTCGAGAGCGTAAAGAATATTTCTTTTATGTAAAGTGAGAGTGGCAAGAAAAAACATTTCTTGGAATGATTTTTCTGAATAAAAAAGGAAATTTCTAGGTATTTTGAAATGAAATGTTAGATTCCATGAGAATTTTCTTTTCCAGTAATTGGAGATCAATACTGAGGGAATACATTTTACCTGTAACTTTGACTCGTTCCGTCCAATTGCGTTTCTCTCTCTCTCTCTCTCTCTCTCTCTCTCTCTCTCTCTCTCTCTCTCTCTCTCTCTCTCTCTTTTCTCTCTCTCTCTCACTCTCTCTCTTTCTCTCTTGGAGTGATTCTGACATTTCTCATTTTCTTTCTCTATGATGCTCCTGAAGGTCTAAGGTCACCAGAGCTCCATTTCCGTGATCATTTCATAATAGTGTACGCTACCGGCAAAAATGTCAGCTAAATATTTAGATAGATATGCACACAAACACACTCACGCACAGACTCAACCCTTCCCAGTACCTCTCTCCTCTTTCCTAATTACAACACAGTTGTTTAAGTAATTTGTGGGACCCTCTAACCAGGGTATGACTATTCCATGTCCCTCTCTCGATTGTAGGGGGAAACTAATTAGTCATACGTTTGGCAATGACACTTAGCGTGCCATGGAAAAAAATATATATATGTCCTAATTCTTGTATGAAGATATGTGTTGTACGTCAAGGTAAATAAACTCTATAATCATGAGAATTCCACAAAATCAAACTATTCAGCATGTTGTTATAGCAAGATTGCATTTTGATAGTGAGGGGTAGTTAGTTGCCTTTGGGCACTCAAGTAGACAAGGCTTTCACCTGAGAGAGTGTAGCTGTGTACGGTGCACTTACGAACCTTTTCTAATAAATTGAAAAAAACCCATGTTCCGATGTCTTATAATCTGTCAGCATGGGACATATTGGTGTCAGGTGTAAAATTACATCTGTTTCTGTAAGCTGTGAGCAAAGTTGATCTTTGAGCCGGTAAAATAAAAGTTCAAAATGCCTAGATATGCGAGAACTAATGTAGCAGACACTGCTACTGCGGGGGATGAAAATGGAGGAGCAGTGTATAGCGTTGCCTGTGAAGAATAGAGACAAGAAATTAGAATGCAAGAATTGGAAAATAAGGTAGACAATTTAGAACAGTTAATGAACAGATTCTTGGTTGAATGAAAAGAGGAGCGGCGTGCAACCACAGCATATCCGACGCACATGAACGAAGTCCAAATGCACACATGTGAAAGTACACATCCACAGCCGAGGGAAAATACGCAAATCATAGTTCAAAAGTTGCCAGAACTCCAGGCAAGTGTTAGGCCTTTTGATGATCAACGGCCTAACAAAGGGTTTCAATCGATTGAAGTGTTTTTAAGAGACTTCAAAGTAGCCACACATGGGTGGTCGGAAAGAGAAAAAGCTATTCAAGTAATTAGATTGCTGAAAGATGCTCCTGCAATGGAGGTAATGTGTTGGCCACAAGACAGTTTAAGAAGTTATACTGAAATAAAACGTTTGATGCGAGAAAGGGGGACCTAAAAGAAAATTACAAACCCAAAATTTGTGAAGGTGAATCTGTTCTTAGTTTTGCAACTCACATTTCTCGGGATTGCAATTCGTTTACTACCCGGAGTGCCAATCTCCCAGAAGGTGTTAAAAATTGCCCGTAAACATATTCGCAAATGAGTATACCCGTATTTATTTGGTTATTTGTTCGATGACAATCGCTTGTCAGTAGACGTTGTGAGCGTGATACAAAACATTTTAGACAGTTTGCCAGAGGAAAAAATGACTGGGAATAACTGGCCCGATTCCGAGAAGTTGGCAGCCATGAGAGGCACTCATCAACCCCCAAAGCGGGGTAGGGGAGAACACAGTCAGCAAGTTAGAAGAGTCTTCAGATGCTGGCAGTGTGGGGGAGAGGGGCAGCGACAAGTGGAGTGCCCCACCCAAGGATCCACACGCTGTTACACTTGTCAGACCTATGGTCATTTATCTCGAGAGTGCCCAGCAAAAAACGCTGATGGCGGGAGGGCTGTGACACATCCACACATCCCCCCGCCCGACATCTAAGGAAAAGGAAACAGAGGAAGGGGGAGACGAGGGAGTTCGATGGCCCCCACCGCATGCCATCACAAGCAGCAGCCGAGGCAGCGCTCCCAACGACGACAGACTTAGAGCAGGCACTGGGGCCTTCATCGGTACCCCCCAACCTCATCCCCGCAACACTAGGGAGCAACGGCATTGCAGCTGAGGTCATTGGGTCGTGCACCATATATAGTAATGGCCGGCTAGGAATATTAGCAGTTAGGATTGACCTGCCAGATAAATCCATTCGAGCACTGATTGACACAGGAGCCAGCGTTTTGCTGATTAAAAAAGATTCTCCTCAAACCCACTACAGTCAGGAGCATCCCTCGTCCTTAACACGGCAGGGGGAAATAAAATATGCATAAACCATACAACGATCATCAACTTTAAGGTGGGATCTGTGAAGTTTACACATGATTTTTTTGTCTTGCCCACCTTGGGAATTCCAGGAATTGAGGCTATTTTAAGAATTGATTTCATTTCTAGTAATCAAATATGCATTTTTGGAGGAAAAGATACAATAACAGTAAAAGCAGGAGGCTGCATTTTGCCGATAGAAAGTCATGCGAGAGTAAGTGCTTGTGTGGGCATGGAGAGACATTTAAGAAAGGTAACAGCTGTGCCTGAGAGAGAAGTGTTGTCTCCTCAGACACTTACAAGCATATCAGTGACCACATGTCAGCCTATTCCAGAAGGAACCAAGGTCGTTGTTAAACTCCATGACAATTGGGTGCATATAATTTTAGAGGGCTTATCAGAAATAAACCGGAACAGAGCTGATATAACGATAGTTAATTTGTCAAATAAAAGAGTTGTGTTAGGAGGGTATTCTTTGTGTGAATAAGAATTATGTGAAATTGCTAATAATAGGATGTTGCGAGCCACAACTCAAGCCCGCATGTACTGTCAGAATTTGATTATGCAAGCACAAAAACTATGCCCGTCAGAACATCAACCTGAAGTTAGTGACATTGTTAATAATTATTCCGATGTAATTGCAATTGGATATGAGCCACCCGGGAGGACTGATCGATTTCCCTTTAGCATTGAAACTGGGCAGGCGGAGCCGATCAGGTCAAGGCCTTATAAGGTACCCATTCATTTCCAGGGAGAGATAGAAAGGGAAATCAATAAATTAAGGGAACAAGGGATAATTGAGGAGAGCAAATCCCCCTGGGCTTCTCCAACTGTAGTTGTTAGAAAAAAGGATGGCGCGGTAGGATTGTGTGTTGATTATAGGAAATTGAATGCAGTCACTAAGGATAATGCATTTTCATTGTCCTCGATCGAAGAATTACTTGTGACGGTACGAGATGATAAATATTTTACAACTATTGATTTAAAACCTGGACACTATCAAATACCCATTCAGGAAAACAGTAAATGTAAAACGGCATTTATAGCTAACGATCAACTATTGCAGTTTAATTTTCTTCCTTTCGGTGTTAAAAATGCTCCAAGTAATTTCTCTAGAGTAATGATGGCAGTTTTGTCTCCCTTAATTGGCCTTAATGTTTTTGTTTATTTAAACCATATCATAATAACAGGGAAAACAGCCGAAGTACATAATAATAATATTTGTAAAGTTTTAGAAGCATTGCGATGTAATGGTACGAAAATAAAAGTCAAAGTGCAAATTTCTCTGTAAACAAGTCGAATTTTTAGGTCACATAATAACCCCAGAAGGTATCCAACCCTGCCCCAGTAAAGTAGCGGCTATTAGAGATTTCCTCGGGCCACGTAACTCTAAGGAAGTAGCTGGGTTCCTTTGGCTTGCCGGGTATTACCGTAAATTCATAAGAGGTTTTGGAGAGATAGCGAGACCCTTAGATGCTTTAAAGAAACAAAAAGTAATAAATTGGGGAGTGGAAGAAGAAAGGGCCTTTAAGCATTTAAAAGCTGCCTTAACTAGCAATGAATTACTCGCATATCCTAGACTTGATCGCCCGTTTTTAGTGACAACAGATGTAAGTAGCGTAGCTATTGGTGGCGTAGCTATTGGTGGCGTAGTTTCCCAACGAGATGAAAGAGGTAGAGAGCGACCCATTTGTTTTGCTTCCTGGGCATTAAAAGGGGTAGAAAAGAGTTATAGTACATTCGATCGTGAGGCTTTGGCTATTCTTTGGGTTCTAGAGAGGCATCGGTTCTTTTTATTAGGTCAGTCAATTGAGTTGCAAAGTAATCATTGTCCCTTGCTTGTCCTCTTTTTCAAAGGGGATTTGACCTCTCGACAAGCAACATGGATTGAGAGATTGTTAGAGTTTGATATAAAGGGTTTTCACCACATATAAGGTAAAGCTAACAAGGTAGCTGATGCTCTCTCTAGCGGTGCAGTAATAGGAGTAACAACTAGGGCACAAAAGAGGAATGAAGAACGTAATCAAAATAGAGAAAATAGAGAACGGGATGTGAATTCTCCCGATGAGCATTCAGAATACGGGAACGGAGAGAGAGGAGTGAGAGAGAGGGAGAGAGTTACAGGTATTAGGGAGAGAGAGAGAGAGATGAGTGGTGAAGGTGAATATATGTGGATAGCCAAGGATATGACCAGGGGTGTCCAGAATGAATGCCCTGATGATGCAGGTGTGATTGACTTGGGAGGTTGGGACATAAAAGAAGTCCGAGAGGGACAGAAAAAAAGAGTGCGAGCAGTGATTAAAGAGGAATTGGAGAGTTATCCGTTGTTTCTGAATGTGCCTCGTGAGAATTTTCTTATAGAAAATTATATCTTATATTGCGCTTACAAGACGAGGGTAGGGGAATTTTGTGCACGGGTAGTTCTCTCTCCCTCTTTAATTTAATCAAGCCATCCACATTGTACATGCAAGTCTGTATGCAGGGCATTTAGAGATTGATAGAACATTAAGGAGAGCATGTGAATCCTTCTTTTGGTTGTCATGCTTGTAACTGTTTCAAAGAACAGAAAAACACTGTACAAGAAGCCAGAAAAGTGGCCTATGATTCCTATTAAATTTTATAGAGTGGATATGGATGTGGTAGGACCATTTCCTACTGGTTTAACACAACATAAGTATATATGTGTATTTGTGGATGCATTTACTCGGTACACTCATACTTACGCAATTTTGGATAAATCGGCTAATTCATTAGCCCAGGTGCTGTGCTCTTTCATTACTAGGTTTGGTTGCCTGAAAATTTTGGTAAGTGATAATGGTCTCGAGTTTATTAATAAGGTGGTGAAATTGGTCACGGACTTGATGAAAATTGAACACTTTTCGGTGACCGCATATAGGCATTCAGCAAATGGCTTAGTGGAATCGCAAAATAGGGAAGTAGTGCAAATTTTACGTTACTTAGCGGCTGATGACCCCCTTCATTGGCACGCCATGCTTCCTATAGCTGAGCTACCTTTGGACATTGCATATAATGCTTCGCTCAGGGACAAGTCTTTCTTTTTAGTGTGTGGACAGGATCCTGTGTTACCATATACGGTACTCATTAATTCGCACCAATTGCCAAATTATTCAACTGAGCAATACTGTGTATATTTATTAAATCTTTTGAGGAGTGTAAAGAACACCACAGAAAGGTTTTTGAAAAGAGCTAATGAAAAACACAGCTCAAAGTATGATGGTCGGTTCAAAACCGCACTGGTAAAAGTATTTGTGGGCGATTGTGTGTATTTGAAACGATTACAACCTAGGAAACACACAAACTGGAGCCAGCGTATTTAGCTCTGTACCGAGTAAATATAGTTAAATCTAACACAGTTGTGATACAAAGCATTATTAATGGCGCAGTGTCTGAACATCATCAGGCACACATACATGTGGTGCCTGAAGAGGTAGTTTTCAAAAGTGTCAATCAAAGTGTTCCTCCTTACCCCTGCATACGTGACATTCCTCGAGTTGATGAATAGAATTTTATTTTTCCTTTGCTGTTGCTGTTGTTTGAACAGACATCATTTCTTCTTTTGATGTGTTTTAAATAAACTTGCTGATAATAATGTGTTCTTATGTTGATGCTTAATGTATACGTAAAGTGTTGTGGTAATTTTGCTGAGTGTGACAATACGTATCACATACTATTGAGTGAACCTAAAAACAATCAGAGGTTGAATAGGTCAGGTGAGATCTGACAGGCGGATGCTGTATTATAAATGTATTTATATGAGTCCTGGTTGCTGGGTCTGGGTCGGTTCCCGAATGGCAAATGGCTGCGGGATTAAAGTTCAGCCTTGAGGATAGGCAGTGTTAGAGAATGTGTATATGTGAATACCTTATACTTAATGTTATAAGAGAAGGGAAGGATGATGAATGATTTTCTCGGGGAAACGGCTAGGGGCCACCGGTTGATAGATGCAAGTGCAAGTGTAGTAGTGATTTTAAATAAATGGTGAAACGGTGGTGGTGAGTTGTGTTGCGACATTGTGCCATAAACCCAGACAAGTAAAATCGAGGGATGAAGGAATATCTATTTCTACCCCTGTCCCACCCAAAAAGGCCCGTATTGCCCGCAACCAGAGGGAGGTTATTGATGAGATTGTGTAATATCTATGTTGATATTATTTTTCTTTCACTTTGGGTATTCTGTATTTCATTTGCAGAGGTCTTAAGAAAAAATAAGTGGAATTATTTATATTGTGTGTACATTACATGCAAAATTTCATTTTTTTTTTCTTGTGGAAGATGAGTAAATTTTTGGGGTGATTTATATATATATATATATATATATATATATATATATATATATATATATATATATATATATATATATAGCCTATATATATATATATATATATATATATATATATCTTATGTTGCATTTCTGTTAATACATGCCATGCCTATTTCGGGTCGGAGTGTCCTCCATATGTCATAGACTAGTGAGGGCGAGTGCGCACCTCCTCCCTAAGTGAGGGGCTTGGGGGGGGGGGGAAATATCCTAATTCTTGTATGAAGATATGCATTGTACGTCAAGGTAAATGAACTCTATAATCATGAGAATTCCAAAAAATCTAACTAATCAGCATGTTGTTGTAGCAAGATTGCATTTTGATAGTAAGGGGTAGTTAGTTGCCTTTGGGCGCTCGAGTAGACAAGGCTCTCAACTGAGAGAGTGTAGCTGTGTATGGTGTACTAACGAACCCATTCTAATAAAGTGAAAAAAAACCTATGTTCCGATGTCTCATTATCCGTCAACATGGGACATATATATATATATATATATATATATATATATATATATATATATATATATATATACATATATATATATATATATATATATATATATATATATATAATATACATATATTCCGACACTTGCACTTTAGTTTGTAGGGGAGTTTATTGGGAACAAATATTTTTGATAACCTGTTCACAAAATGCTGTTTTTAATTAATCAAGTTTGCTTATGTCTGTATGTAATTTTGCATAATTAGTATTTCGGTTAGTGACAAGATACATAATAACTGCCTTAATGACGTTTCTTTTTTATCATTAGCTCCAAGGCTTTTCGAGAGACGCGTCCATTCGTGAAGACAATCAACTGAAAGCTCAGTTAGACTTTGGCCTTTAATCATCCCGACAGTAAGCGCCATTATTGTTTTTCAGTCTAATTAGTTTTCTTACTTTGGAAGTTAATGGCCGAGATCTTTGAGTAAAATTCCTAATTGATCTCTCCGATTGAAAGATAAAATTAGAAATTGTATTTCATCGTTTTCTTCTAATTTCGGATTCATATATATATATATATATATATATATATATATATATATATATATATATACACACACAATCACACACACACAATAATCACTGCAGGATAATGGTTTAGCCAGTTTTCATCACCACCCTAGAAAGGGTGGCCCTGACTACTACACTTTTGCCGATCATGGCGATACGCAACCCCTGTCACAACGTTATATATAAATATATATATATATATATATATATATATATATATATATATATATATATATATATATATATAATACATATACATAGATATATATACATATATATATATATATGTATATATATACATATATATATATATATATATATATATATATATATTTATATATATATATATATATATATATATATATATGTATATATATATATATATATATATATATATATATATATATATATATTCATATATATAAATAAATAAATTAATCAACTATATATAAATATACATATTTATGTAAATATATATATATATATATATATATATATATATATATATATATATATATTTATATTATATATATATGTGTGTGTGTATATATATATATATACGTATATATATATTTATATATATATATGTACCTATACAAATAAATAAACATATTTACATATATACATACATATATATATATATGTATATATATATATATATATATATATATATATATATATATATACTATATATAAAAAACCTGACGTGTTGTTTCATAAGGAAAGAAGCTAATATCTTATTATTGTTCGCTAAACTAAAGATCAAAATTCATTTACTGACACTTGAACGTTCAAGCAATAAAAATCTATGAAAAAAAAAATATTTTCCCAAACACAAGAAACCTCTTCAGCCATTTCATCAAACGTACCATTCATATCTACCTTGAACTTCTCCAGCAATTTAGATACAGAGGCCCTTTCGTTCTACTGCTTACACTAATTACAAACCATGTAAATATGTGGGTCTCCTTTTTTTTATAGAAGTTTTATTCCACCTGTGGCCAAGTTGTGGAATGGTCTTCCTAATCAGGAAGTCGATTCGGTGGAACTTCAAAAGTTCAAACTTGCAGCGAACGTTTTTATGTTAAACAATATGATACGTCTCTTTTTATAGTTTATATATGAACGATCTATTTTAATGTTGTTACTTTTCTTAAAATATTTCATTGTAATTGTTTGTTACTTCTCTCGTAGTTTATTCATTTCCTTTACTCATTGGGTTATTTTTTTCCTGTTGGAGCCCTTCGGCTTATAGCATCCTGCTTTTCCAACCTAACGAAGCTCAAAGTATGATTGAAAGTAGATCGATGACAGTGGCTCCTCAACATACAAATCACAGCATCAATAATGCACTAGGGTTGTAGTTTATCTTGTAATAATAATAATAATAATAATAATAATAATGATAATAATAATAATAATATATCAACTTCGACAATGTAACTTCTTTTCCCAGTTGCAGTATATCATAAGAATTCCTTATAAAAGAAATACGAGTCTGGGGTTTCCTGTATTAATCACCGATAGTTGATATCTTCCTGCCTGTCCTTCCATTAGCAGGATAATACCTCATCCAAGGGGTTCACGGCCTTTTAGTAGCCATTATAATCTCATATTTCCAACCCTCATTCTAATTGCCACTGTTCATATGAGGTGAGTAGGTGGCGGTACTAGGGTGAGAAACGCTGCCCAAAGTGTGCCTTGTTGGTACAACGTAAGCTGAAGCATAAGCCTTTTGCAACTTCCCTGAGGTTCAAACTAACTCAACTCTCTGCTCTTTACTTTTAACAATTTTATTTCTGCTTAGTCATCCAACGTTTTATTTATGTTATTTGACTATTTTGATGAAAAAAAAATGGGATTTTAGATATCGAATTCTTCACTGCTGAGGTCGAAAAAATATAAGTATAATTTCCTCAGTAAATCTGTTCCTATTAATGAAACGTGAAGTTTCTTTATTTTGCAGTTGGGCACATGAATTCCTGGCACACATCACTCTGAGGGAGTGCACCCTATCACACCCGTACTGAGAGGAGAGTTGCTGTGTCTCCTCGCCGATCACTGATGCCATCTCTCCCTGTACTATCTGTTTGGTTACTCGTCTAGCAATAGGGGCGTGACAGGGTGTACTATCTCAGATCGAGGTGAGCCAGGAATTCCTGTGTCCAACTGGGCCTCAAAGAGATTTGAATTAACTTGGATATCCTATTGGTTGGAATCATAAACTGTCGTGAATAATGGTATAATTTAAAACTACAAAGCCTAATCTATTACGATGTACGAAGATGAAACAATTTCTCTGGTGAACCGTAACACAATCCTTTCATGTCGAAAACAGAAATGCCTTTCTCACAAAGAATGATATTGGTTTATGCAAGACCTTCAGAAGTTTCAAAAGGGAAGGTTCCGGGAATAATTTGAGTCACTCAGGATCTTTCACAAGGAAAACAAACTGAATGTGTACAACAGAGAGGCTTTTGGTAAAGAGAAAGAACAAAATACAGATGCTTTTGATAACGAAAAAAGGAAAAGAGACAAGGTTTTTGTAAAGAGAAAGTAAAAAAAAAAAAAAAGTTTTGGGTAATGAGGTGTAAAATAAAGAGGTTTTAGGTCAAGTCAAAGAGCAAAATGAAAATGCTTTTTGTAAAGTAAATTAGAAAGGCTTTGGGCAAGTTGTTGTAAAATAGAGAGACTTCTTGCTGAGAGAAAGTAAGGTATAAAAGCTTTTTTTTTTTAAGGCGTTATAAAATAGAGAGGTTATTTGCAGAAGAGCAAAATGAAGAATTTTTTTAAAAAGAGAAAGTGAAATAGGCACCTTCCGTAAAAAGGTGTAAAAGTCACTTTTGGTAAAGAGAAAGTGTAAGATAGGTGGCATTTGAAAGAGAGTAAGTGTAAAAAGGAGATGCTTTTGGTAGAGAGAAAGTGTGAAATATAATCCTTGGTAAAGAGAAAAAACGCCAAAAAATGGGCTTTTAGTATGATTTTTACCAGAAAATACCAAAGAGGTATATAGCATTAAATAAGATAAAAAGATTCCACTGCTACCCCTTTAACTTTTATCTTTGAAGATAAGAGTGTTGTCTCGAGGGTTTGAAGCCATATGTTCATCCATATTTTATGCCAGTGTCTAGGGGGGGGGGGGGGTTTAAGGGAGGAGGATGGGTTTAAGTACGGAGTAAATCCCAAAGGAGGGATTTTACATCTAAAACTTTTCCAAGAAGACAGTTCCCTGTCGTAGCATTAAAGATCAAAATGAGATCCGGCATTTTGAAATATGACTTATGTTTTACGTCCTCTTTGGTTGGCAGCAGAGAGGGAACATCAAAAATTTTGATAAAAGTTTTAAAAAATGTCGATAAATTGAATTACAACAACAAAAATAACGGAGAGAGAGAGAGAGAGAGAGAGAGAGAGAGAGAGAGAGAGAGAGAGAGAGAGAGAGAGAGAGAGAGAGAAAGAGAGAGAGAGAGAGAGAGAGAGAGAGAGCATTCATGGTTGAAATAATGGTTGAAATAAAATATATTTAACATCTATTTCCCTCAAGATACAGTAGAGTTTATTCCTCTGTTCCAGAACATTTTTTTTACTTGTCTTGCCAAATGAAATACCTGATTGAAAGACCTTGACATATATATATATATATATATATATAATATATATATATATATATATATATATATATATATATATATATATGCTGTATTTATCATCATCATCATCATCATCTCCTACGCCTCTTGACGCAAAGGTCTTCGGTAAGAATTCGCCAGTCGTCTCCATCTTGAGCTTTTAAATCAATACATCTCCATTCATCATTTCCCACTTAACGCTTCATAGTTCTCAGTCATGTAAGCCTGGGTCTTCCAACTCTTCTAGTGCCTTGTGGAGTCCAGTTTAAAGTTTGGTGAACTAATCTCTCTGGGAAGTGTAAAGAGCATGCCCGAACCATCTCCATCTACCCATCACCATGATTTCATCCACATATGGCACTCGAGTAATCTCTCTTATAGTTTCATTTCTAATCCTATCCTGCCATTTAATTGTCAATATTCTTTTGAGGGATTTGTTCTCAAATCTACACAATCAGTTGGAGATTGTTTCATTGCCATACCACGACTCATGTCCATACAATAACACAGATCTCAGTAAACCGATATATAGCCTGATTTTTATATGTAATTTCAGATGATTTAATGATTTATATATATATATATATATATATATATATATATATATATATATATATATATATATATATATATATATATATACAAACAAGCACACACACATATATACAGTGTATATATATATATATATATATATATATATATATATATATATATATATATATCACCATTATGTCTCTTAATAATATTTAAGCTACAAAAGAATGTGGCGTCAAATCAAAATAAACATAAAGTAAGTCGTATATTGATAAAGTAAAGCTAATATAGGAATGTAGACTACAGAATATAAAAACTGCCAGGAAGATTTTTCCATATATGACCTTAAAAAAAGCAAATAATAGAAGTGGTAGCGATAACTGTAGAGTGGTGTCAGATAAATCCTAGTTCTCACGGTGAAACCAAAGCGCGTGTCTGAACATGTTTTGCGACTGCCTTGCTCGAGAGTATACTCGGGAACGCTATTCTATCTCTTCTCATCTTCTCGATTTTATGAAGTTTTTATCATTTTTATACGATACATCTAATTTAGTATTGATATTAATCTTAGAATATTTTATTTTGATTATTATTACCTCTCTTATAGTTTGTTTATGACTTTGTTTCCTGTCCTCACAAGATTATCTTTCCCTATTGGAGCCCTTGAGCTTATAACATCATGATTTTCCAACTAGGGTTGTAGTTCAGCTACTAATAATACCAACACCAACAAAACATAATAATAATAATAATAATAATAATAATAATAATCGGCCTATATCTGTCTTCAGAGCTGCCTCAATAATGTTTAATGTTTTCATGGATGGAATAATATTATATGGAGGCTTTGTTGGTCGTCTATTAGTCTACTAGCATAGGCGACGTGTCAACAGGGACGACTAAACATTTAGATATGCACACAAAGATTCGTCTCTTCCCATCCCCTCTCCTTCCCTAACTTAACACAGCAGTTTCAGCAATTTGTGAGAGATTGAGGTTTCCGAGTGTACCTCTTGGAGTACCATATCTCACCAGGGTATGACTACTCCCTCTTTCCCATAGTTGAGGGACGTGAAGAGACCAAGTAGTAATACGTTTGGTAATGATGCTCAATATATACTGTATATAGAGCCAGCCACTTGCTCTTCATCATATAAAAGGCATTGCATCTTTTTACTGGTACTAAACTGAAGCAACAAAACCAGCTCGGTATGATATTAACAAAAAATCCCACTTAACGTTGTGTCTGAAAAGATTTGCCTTACCTATAATGCTAGTTCAGTGATTCTTAAACGGGGGGGGGGGGGGTTGCCCCATTCAAGAGGCATTCACAAGTTTCATAGGGGCCACAGGTAATGTTACCAGATGGTGCCTATTATTTTTTGTTTTTGTGATGTGGATAACAAAATGTCAGGGGTAGGGGACCGTGGGATCTATAAATGATACACTTTAAGAACTGTTATGCTAATCATAAAAAATCTTTCTTCTTTATTTTCTTTTGCACCTCAGTACAGAACTTTCCTTTCCTTGCCGCTCATGAATGGCAGAAGCAAGGGACCGTGACATTGCTCTATCGAGCAGGACAATGTCCTAGAGACTGATCATATATAAATATGATCAGTGCTAAAGCTGCCTCTTCACGCAAGCTAGGACCAAGGAGGGCCATGCAATGACTGCTAATGACTCGGAAGGTAACCCTATATGCTCCCCCAAACACCACATCCTAAGCTCGCAAGGTTGATAAGGTTTCAGCGACCAATGGAACTAACGAGTTTGAGCGGGACTCGTTCCCCAGTCAGGCAATCACCAGGCAAGGACGTTATCTACAGGCCACCACAACATAACCTTGTGATGATAAGCCCTTAAGCCCTTGTCAAAGACTACATTCTTCTCTGTTCAACTTACGTGTGATTCCTTTGTCAATATTTTTTCGAAACCGATTTCAGTTTTATAATATTTCTTATAATGAAATTTCCGTTTTTCAACGCTTCTTTCAATCAAATTCCAACTATCCAGTAATTCTTTATACTAAATTTCAGTTCTCCAATATTTCTTTTAATAAATTTCCGTTTTTAAATACCTTTTTTTAATAACTTTGTTTTCAATATTTCAAAAAAAAGAAAATCCCCTTTTCAAAATTTCAGGAGCAAATTTCACTTTTATATCTTTAAAAAAAAAAATTTAAGTGTCAATATTTTCCTGGAATGAATTTCCGATTTTCAGCGTTTCTTTAAACCGAATTTCAGTTTCTAATATTTAAATTTTTCGTAGCTTCATTGGCTTTGCTTGGAATTAAATTTGTTTTATATAATTTCCCTAACTTTAATTTCAGTTTTTCATAATTCCTCTGAAAATTATTTTATTTACAATATCTCTTCAAAAAAAAAAGTTTATCAATCTGACCCATACAATAAGAAGCAAGCGTCTGGCTTTATACTGTATATATATATATATATATATATATATATATATATATATATATATATATATATATATATACATATGTACATATATATACATATATATACATATGTATATATATATATATATATATATATATATATATATATATATATATATTTGTATATATACATGTATATATATATATCTGTAAATATGTATTTATGTATATAAATATATATATATATATATATATATATATATATATATATATATATATATATATACTTATATATATACATATATGTGTATATATATGTTATATACACATATATATGTATATATATGAATATATATACATATATATATATATATACACACACACACATATATATATATATATATATATATATATATATATATATATATACAGGGTGTCTCAAAAAAAATGTACTCACTCTTAGAATTATGAGAAAACCTTTATTTATGGACATAGAGCGAAATGAAATAGCATCGAATACATGAGACAAATGTGTTTGAAGAATCATGTTTGCGAATGTTCAAATTGATGACCATTATTGTCCAGACAACGCTGATAACGCGCACCAAGGGATTCGCAAACGTTGCGAAACATGTCATTAGGAATATCACGACATTGTCTTTCAATTTCCAATTTCAATGCAGCAATTGTCCTTGGTTTGTTGGCATAAACGTTGTCTTTTAAGTATCCCCATAAAAAAAAGTCCATGGGTGTTAGGTCTGGGGAATGCGCAGGGTATTCAATGGGGCCCCTTCGTCCAATCCATGTGTCAGGAAACACTGCATCAAGGTAAGCTCGTACATCGCGATGGTAGTGGTGAGGTGCTCCATCTTGCTGAAAGTAAATATCGCTGTCTTCACCAAACATCTCTGTAATTTGTGGACCAACAAATTCCTGAAGCAAGTTGAGGTAGCTCTCACCATTGACAGTTTCGTTGAAAAAGAAAGGTCCTATGATGCCCAATGCGGATATTCCACACCACACTGTTACTCCTGGTAAGTTTACATGGCGTTCAATTGTTACGTGAGGATTTGCAGGACACCAGTACGTGCAATTATGGCGGTTGATGGTACCGTTTAATTTGAAGGTTGCTTCATCGCTCCACACAATTTTGTGTGCAAACTCGACATTGTCTGCACATTTTGCCAGGATCGTCTTCGTTGAGAGCTTGACACAGCCTTGGAATGTAGCATTTCCAATGCAGACGCTTCATGATGCGGTTTACGCTTTCTTTTGAGATGTGGGTTTCCCGAGCAGTTTGGCGAAGTGATTTCTGTGGTGATCGAAGGAGTGTTTCCTGCACCTGCAGTTCTTTTCCAGGGGACGTAGATGTCCGTGGTCGTCCTGAAAGTTTATTGTTGATATTCTGAACGGTTCCATCTGCTTCAAATTTGTCTCTGATGCGCGCAATGGTCTGACGAGTGGGTGGCGGTTTTGCAAATTGATTTGTGAACCGGCGTTGCACTTCAGTGGCGTTTTCGGTCTTCCAATAGGATTTCAGGACAAACTTTCTTTCTTCGAAACTAAGTTGATTTCCTGCCATAGCTTCAGTAATTCAGGATATCTGCAACACAAAAAAAGACTGAGTACATTTATAATAATCATCAATTTGAATATTTGTCTCATGTATTCGATGCTATTTCATTTCGCTCTATGTCCATAAATAAAGGTTTTCTCATAATTCTAAGAGTGAGTACATTTTTTTGAGAACCATTGTCTGATTGAAGGATTACAAGAGCACCCAGAAGTAGAAAGATATCAGCAAGTTGGAATGCTACTTCAGCTGCACGCTTTGATGTGAGCGGACGTAGAACGCAGAACTTTGTCATATGGTCTTGGTACACCATAATCAATTTGAAGGTTCTACATGACATAGACTGCATGTCTATGAGATCAACCTGGCCACGTGATGAAAATTCAGTACTTGGAATAGGTTTAACTACAACACCCTTTGTCATTGGTCTCTTTCTCTTTTTCTGGCATTCCAGGCATAACGACTTGAATAGTTCAATTGTATCTCGCTGAATGTTGTCATATTTCACTTGGAGTTCTTTTGTCATTCTGTCTCGACCGCCATGACCGGTTGCAACGTGTGCTCTTTTAACTATGTCAAATGTGTCCTCAATGGAGACATAGTACACCGGTGTTTCGTCTAGAGTTTGTCGTTTCTTAATAATTTTCTCAACATCCCCACACTGTAACACTTCATATTTACTCATAAGGTAATATTCATAATGACTTTTCGTGATCTTTCTTTCGCTAGCTCTATGAATGTCCTCAATCATTTGAAAATAAGCGTCTTTCGGAATGAGATACTTGGAACACTTCTCATACCTAGAAAATAACTCTTCACGAAATTTTAACTCTATGCTCTCAGACATCTTGTCAAGGTACTAGAATAAACTGATCTTGTAGTAAGGGAGGTGAGAGTAATGTGTACTATATTCATGGCCGGAGTTATTTCGTATATAGATGAAACGAGTCAAAATACTAATTCACACTTTGCCTAAAGTATAACAGCCATATGGTGTAACAAAAATGACAATAAATCAGTCATTTCGCGAAATGACTAGAATTATCAGTCATATCATGAATTGACTAACCCCTACAGGCATTACATGTAATGACCGACAGTTTTAGTCATTTCATGAAATAACTGATTTCACAGTTTGACTGTAACATATAGGCCTATACATATATAAATGCATATATATACATAAATATATATACATATATATACATATATACATATATGTATATATATAAATATTTCCGGTCAAACACCAACAAGACGTATAGCTACTGGTCTCTCCCCGTCCCTCGGGTATGTGAGAGAGAGGATGTAGCCATACCTTGGTGAGAGGGGTTGCCGTTAAGAAACGGGGAGAGGTGGGAAGAGTTGAATCTGTGTGTATGTACGTGAGGTGTGCATATCTACCTAAAGATTTAGCCATCATTTTGTATGGTTCACTTACACTCATTTTCTTATAAATACGTTGCGGCATACAATACCTTTTTAACCAAATATAATTTCGCATTTGTAGTTCATAGCACAACAAGAGGGAAAATGCGGCTGCCACCTCTCCAATACAAATATAAATATGAAAATAAATATGGGGGCTCAAAGAGATTAAAAGCTTTCAACCTCGAAGTTTAATCTATGTATAAAACGTCCCGGGGATTTAAACAATAAACTGCATTGTACCGTAAGAGTCAGTTCCACTCGCTTTTCATAGAGTATTAAAAGTGTATCATTTTTAATATTTAAAACCCATGGTTGGGTTTTAGTCCTGTGATCTGTACTCAGAACGACAGTGTAAGCCACCCGTCAAAAATGACGGATAAATATTCAGACAGATATAAACACACACGCATGTTACACATTCCCTCTCACCAGGGTATAACTACTAACCCTCCCCTTACCCGAGGGATAAGAAAGTAATGAGCGTGACCGGAATATATATATATATATATATATATATATATATATATATATATATATATATAAATATATATGTATATATATATGTATATATATATATATATATATATATATATATATATATATATATATATATATATAAATGTGTGTGTATGTGTGTATATATATGAATATATATGTATATAAATATATATACATATATATATATATATATATATATATATATATAAATATATATATATATATATATATATATATATATATATATATATCATTATCGACAGCTCATCTTCAACTCTAGGATGCTAAAAGCCCAAGTGCTTTTACACAGAAAAATACCCCCGTGAAGAAAGGAAATAAATAGACTACGAGAGCAGTAATGAACAATTAAAATAAAATATTATATGAACAGTAATGTATATATGTAAATAAATATATGTATATAAATATATATATATATATATATATATATATATATATATATATATATATATATATATATATATATATATATATATATCATTATTAACAGCTAATCTTCAACTCTAGGATGCTAAAAGTCCAAGTGCTGTTACAAAGAAAAATACCCCAGTGAGGAAAGGAAATAAATAGACTACGAGAGCAGTAATGAACAATTAAAATAAAATACCTTATGAACAGTAACAACATTAAAAAGTATCTTTCATATATAAACTATAAATAGAGACTTATGTCAGCCTGTTAAATATGATAAACATTTGCCAGACACTTGGTCTTTAATATGAAAACACATTACATTCTAAAGCACTTATTTTTTTGCTAAAATCAAGCGTTAATATCCATAGGCCCTAATTGACTGAAGCTATCTGCTCAACTGAGATAGATTATCGACATTAATTTAAATATGCAACGTTAATTAAGTACACACCTAACTGGCAATAGACAAGTTAGTGGATTTCACTATTAAAAAATACTACTATATTCTAAAGAGAGAGGAAAGACATATTGTAAGATGAATAGAGATGAATTAAGAGAAATAAATCTGAAATCAAATCCTTAACCCTATTTGGATGTTCTCTGAAGACAAGCTCTAGAGGGGATCGCTCGTAATCGCGTTTTGAGATATTCTCGCTTCTTATAGATTTTTATACAGCTTAGGATTTTGGATTTAAATAGCTTCCTTCTCTCTTTATATATATAAATATATGAAATATATGCATACAATATATATGCATATATATATATATATATATATATATATATATATATATATATGTGTGTGTGTGTGTGTGTGTGTATGTATATATGAGAGAGAGAGAGAGAGAGAGAGAGAGAGAGAGAGAGAGAGAGAGAGAGAGAGAGAGAGAGAGAGAGAGAGAGATGAATATCACGGGAATAATAATGTAGCGCTGATCGCTTTCACGGATTAAATATCCCCAGTAAGTAACAAAGGAAAAAAAGGAGGGAACACAACACAACATTGCTAATTATCAAAAGGCAAAAAGGACAAGTTTATGTCAATAGGCCACATCGTTACGTAAACTATTGTGACGGAAGTAAACATGAAAACTAAGCAAAATACGTCACTACATTGCTATTCTTTACAGTGTATATATACAGTATATACATGCATATGTATATATATTTATATATACAAGTATTAATGCATATTTTATTATCATCATTATTATAAGATAAGCTACAACTCCAGTTGGAAAAGAGGGAAGCTAAAAGCCTAGGGGCTACAATGGGAAAATATCCCAGTGAGGAAAGAAAATTAGGAAACAGATAGAATAGAGTGCCTGATTGTACTCTTAAGCAAGAAAACTGTAACCTAAGGTAGTGCAAAATCATGGTACAGAGGCTATGACACTACCAGAGACTCAAGAACAAAGGTTTGGTTTTGGTGTGCCCTTCTCCCAGAATAGCTGCTTACCATAGCTGAAGCCACTTCTGTACATACTAGGTGGAAAGTACCCAACAAAAAATTATATATATATATATATATATATATATATATATATATATATATATATATATATATATTTCTCTCCTGTCAAGCTTAGGAGGGAGTGGAAGTACTCATACCTTCATGACGAGGATATACAGAGAGGTACACTCGGAACCAAACTCAACTCTCCCACAAAACGCCGAACCAGGGAGTTATTAGCTAGGAAAGGGGGAATGGATTAGAAGAGCTGAATCTGTGTGTGCATTTCTATCTAAGTATTTAGACGTCATTTTGGACGACTCGAGTACACTCATATATAACATTCCTCATCCCGGTTCCCTTCTGAAGGGTCCGATACAGCAATATCTTCATTAAGTCACAGCAAACACTGTTTTCAGATAATCAAATGAGGAATTCAACATTACCAATCCAGCAATAGTCGAGAACCTAGTATTATCCATGTAATAAAATTAATAAAGTTTATTTATTCTTAATTACGTCAACTGTTTCGTTTTTACCGATTTGATACCCACCTTTTCAGAAACATGATTTGATATCTAAGGGCATTTATAAGAATCAATATCTGAGTGGGGATACGCCTCTCTCTCTCTCTCTCTCTCTCTCTCTCTCTCTCTCTCTCTCTCTCTCTCTCTCTTTATATATATATATATATATATATATATATATATATATATATATATATATATATATATCCTCACGAAGCTGGGATAACATGCATGAGAGCAGATTATATTATTCAAGTATTTCATTTGTGTATGTAAGAGATGTATAACCATTTATAAGAATCAATATCTGAGTGGGGATACGCCTCTCTCTCTCTCTCTCTCTCTCTCTCTCTCTCTCTCTCTCTCTCTCTCTCTCTCTCTCTCTCTCTCTCTCTCTCTTATACATACATATATATATATATATATATATATATATATATATATATATATATATATATATCCTCACGAAGCTGGTATAACATACATAAGAGCAGATTATATTATTCACGTATTTCATTTGTGTATGTAAGAGATGTATAGCCAGCTCGTAAGGTGAGTTCCACTCATGTAGGATTAAGTAAATGTATTTAAATTACATAAGACTGTCGACATTCCTTTAGTAGTTTACATACTTTTAAAGAATTAAATTTTCATTTCACGTAGTTTTGTTACAAATTCCTAAGTAATATTGTTACATAGTATATATGACACACAGGAGGCATGCTGTATAACAAATTCTAGGAATTTTGTCATGTTTCCACGTAGTTGGAAAATGCATGAAGGTTTTAGACTTAAAATTATTCTTTTTTCATGCTCCACGCTTCCAAAAGGCTGAACTGGAATATTCCAGAATAAAATAAGATGATATATATAGGGCCTAGCAATACATAGGAACCAGATATCCAGCCTGACCCTCTGAAAGAGCCAACATCTGCCAGTCCTCTCTCCATCATTTATCCAGCCATTACATATTTCCTTTCCAACATGCATAGTGTTTCCTCCCAAAAAGCATAGTGTTTTCTCTCAAATGTGTATAGTGTTTGTAATTTTTGATTTTGGAAGAAGTGAAGTGTATTTGTGAATACAGTTTAGGTTGTAAAAGTTATTAATTGTATTTTGTGACTGGCCCTATGAGATTTGGTCAAAAAGTGAAGTATATTTATATTTGCTCAACTATTCGGTAACCTTGTGTGAGCCCTAAGGACGTAATAGTAACAGTTACTTTTCTGTAAGTGCAATTATTGTTTATTTACTAGTGTTAAAATGTCAAGGTTTTTTCTTTATTTGTCAAAATTAAATATTTTCTAATGAAACAAGTGATTGTATAATTCTTAAAATGTACATTTTTCTTAAGTCTAAGGTCTAGTTCAGATTTAAATTTTGAGTGATTTATTTTTGTTATTTCTTGAATTGTAATTTTTTTTTTAAATAGATATAATTTTGTAAAGTGTGTATTATTTCGATCACCAATAATTATTTCAGTAACTTGCTCGTATCCACTTACTAAGAACTTAAGTAAGAGGTTGATTTAAGAATAGTTCCCGTTAGAAGTAAACTAATCACTCAGTTTTTGTTTTGAGTGTAACGTTGCTGTAAAGAAACTAATATTTTTTTCTTTACAAAACACCTTTAACACATTTATACATACATGTGGGAAGGACACTATTAGGTGTCCCAATACAGGAGAGTTGTTAGTGGACAGGGTTGTGAACCCCTCGGAAGAGACTGCGTCTACTTAACAACATTAAAGGAGCATCTTTCACTGGGGCATTCGACAGTGACTCTTCTGCTCCTGTGGGATTCCGTAAATTGAAACAATACAAAATATCCAACATAATAAAAAAAAATTCTGATGAAGGTAAAATGTCCATAACGAGTTTGCTGGAGGAAAAAGATAATAAACAATGAAGTTTTTGTCAACCGAATCACATTTATACCCGGGGAGTTTTCTAAGAAGAAAAGGAGAAGAGAAATGGTGAACACCGATAGAACAGAGTTTGCTTGATTGCTTGCGCAAAGTCTTCTTTCATTACGCATTGGATAGGAAACGAAATATCCTACGAAATGATAGTAGCTCATAGATTTAGCGATGTGACCGCAAAGGGCTTCTATATGAAGTCCATTAGTTTAGAAAATAGGACAGACCCTCGCAAACAACTCTCAAGGAACAAGAGTTTGGTTATTATGTATATGTTTATCTTGTTTATTTATAGACTTTCTCTCACCCAGTGACACATTTGAGTAACCCGCTCTTTGGGAGTAATAGAGAAAATGCACAAATAATATATAATTGAAGGATCGTCTTTTGGAAATCTAATGGAAAATGAAAGTAAAATTAGCAGTTCAGCGAAACAGACAATTTTGTCTGGATGATCTTCGGGAAATTTAAGGATGCAAAGGAGCTATCAGATTGTGGGTGGTGTTCAATGACCTACAGGTCAAATTGTGTTCTCGGGATAATATGTGGAAACAATCGTCCAGTTCAAAGGAAACTGTAGAGATAGATTTATGACTCTCTAATGGAAACAGATATAATACAGTCTGGAATTCAATTGGTTTTCAGGATTTTGTAATTTGCCTTCGCATCTTGAACATTTTGTTTATCTAATATGTTATTGAGATGCCAAATTATATTTCTTGATTAAATAAAATAAGCCAAGAATTTATTGAAGTCCAGGAGAATACAACAACAATCCTACTGTCAGTCAGTTTTCTGAAGCATGGAAGTGTTCTGGTGAGATTGATACATAGATTCCCTCTGCTCTGTATTAAGAAAAGCATTATAACAACAACAACAACAACAACAACAACTACAATAATAATAACAATAACAATAATAATGATAATAATAATAATAATATTATTATTATTATTATTATTATTATTATTATTATTATTATTATTATTATTATTATTATTATTATCATCATCCACGCTACAGCCCTAGTTGGAAAAGCAAGACGCTACAAGCACTAGGACTCCAACAGAGAAAGCAGCCTGGTGAAAAAGGAAATATGGAAATAGAAAATCAACCATTTATAATCATTGCATAAAAATTCTTAATACTTTAAGATCAATAGGCCTAACAATGTTAAAGCAATGGTTAGCTGTTCTTGTACCTTACAATCATATGAACGTTTCGAGGATGGCTATACTTTGTTGTTAGTATTCGTCATCCGTCACTCTGCTCTGATAATGTTGTCAAGGGAAATGTAAAAGTGTCTGGCTTCAGTTCCAGTTGTGGTGGCCTATTGGAAATGTCCCTGCCTGGCGATCGGCGGACTGGGGTTCGAGCCACGCTCAAGCTCGATATTTTCTTGTCGTGTTTGCAACCTTACCATCTTTATGAGCTAAGAATGGGCGGTTTGGGGAAGCCCATAGATCTATCTGATGAGACATCAGCAGTCACTGATTATCCCTCCCTGGTCCTTACTTGGGAAGAGGAGAGCGTATGGATATATGATCCATCTTTAGGGCATTGGCACTGTCACCTGCCGTAGCCATTCATGAGCGGCCTTTGAACTTGAACTTAAACCAGAATGTCAGCCGGGGAAGCCTACAGCCCCCCCCCCCACCCTCAACCCCGTGGTGCCCAACCACACCAGTATCCTCCCCAGTAAACAGCTTAAACTCGCTGTCCATGACTGTGATCGATCTGTTACCATACGAATGCTAGGCGAACACGTTACCACTGCACTAGCCAAGATGCTTCTACAAATGGGTTTGTGAAACATGCATTGACAATCTCAGAAAGCAGTCAGGCAGTAAAGTGAATAATTTGATGTTGATGAAATATGTCAGTGTTTTGATAAGATAATCTTTAATTTTCTGACAGCTTTAATATCATTCTATAATATATTCAATTGAAACAGCAGTTTTGGAATTCTGTACCAGTAAATAATTATTTTTTTTTTAATGGAAGAACACATACAAGGCAGTAAACCGCTACAACAAAAACATGATATTTCCCGTATCTAAAGTGTTTTAAAAAATTGCTTAGAAGCACGGTACTCTTCATGTTGCGAAATAGTTTAGGCGAAGCTGCTTGCAAAAAAGAAAAAAGAATGAAACGTCGTCAGACACAAGCAAAAGCTCATTCGTGTTGGTTTCATGTATCTGTCGGTGCATGACATGCATATGCATATATGTTGTTTTTATCAAGTCTATAGCAAAAACAGTAACTGGGCGTGATGTATAAACAAAACTCTTATGGTTCTGGTTGTTTATTGCAAACGTTCTTGGCTTGCAATCCGTGAGTCGGGAGTTCGAACCCTGCTTAAGTCTGATATTTTCTAGTAGTATTTGAAACCTCACCCTCCTTTTCAGCAGGTGTGTGTGTATATGTGTGTGTATGCATATATATATATATATATATATGTGTGTATATATATATATATATATATATATATATATATATATATATATATATGTAGGTAGTAGGTTGGCCAGGGGCACCAGCCACCCATTGAGAAACTACCGCTAGAGAGTTATTTAGTCCTTTGGCTGGCCAGACATTACAACATTAGATCCCTCTCTCTGGTTACGGCTCATTCTGTCTTTGCCTACACATACACCGAATAGTCTAGCATATTCTTTCCACATTCTCCTCTGTCCTCGTACACCTGACAACACTGCGATTACCAAACAAATCTTCACTCAAGGGGTTATTGAATTTTAAAAGTTTTTGAGGAATTCATGAAAATTACAAGGGGAGAGCATGCTAAATATCCCAGCGTTGATAGTAAAGTTAAAAGAAAAGCCAGGAATGAATGGAAAGAATATTTAGAAAGGAAAGCAGATGAGGCTGACAAATCTATGAATTCAGGGAGTGGCAATGGTGTAAGAATGACTCATAGAATTATAAATGAAATATCTCCTGGGGCAAAGAAGAAGAAGCATATACCCATCAAAAAGAGAGATGGGTCTGTTATAACAACCGAGGATGAAGAAAGGCAACGCTGGATGGAACACTTAAGTGAGGTTAGGAATAGGAGATATGAAGGGAATACTCTGATTGATATACCTGAAGCTGAGGAAGACCCTGGTGTGCCCATGAATGAATTCAGTGTGTTTGAAGTAAAAAAACTAGAGATGAAAAACTCCAGGACACGAGGGAATAACTGATGAGACGATATTGGCCGAAAAGGAAGTGACTCCCAGAATACTTATAAGATTATTTTGTAGCATGTAGCGTGAAGAGAAAAACCTCATGAATGGGAGGTAGAAGTGTTAGTGAAAATGTCAAAAAACGGAGACCTGACAGATTGCAGTAATTACAGAGGCATCACACTTACGTCAGCTATCATGAAAATATATACTATGCTCATTATAAAGAGACTAGAGAGAAAGATTGAAGAAAAGCTGAGAAATGAACAAACAGGATTTGGAAAAGGTAGAAGTTGCACTGACCAAATGTTCATTGTAACACGTGGCACAGCAATATAAAAATCCACTTTTGAACATATTTGTGGACTATGAAAAAGCCTTTGATAGTGTGCTCTGGCCAATTTTGTGGAGAGTCCTCCGTTATTATGGAGTTCCTCTAAGTATATAAATTCAATTAAGTCTGTTCATGAGCATAGCAAGTGCAAAGTTGATGTTAGTGGAGTCTTATCAAATGAATTTCCACTGAACAGTTGAGTACTCCAAGGGAATGCGTTGTCCCCTATGTTGTTTATCCTCCTCGTGGATTTTGTAATGCATACAATAGTTGGGATGTGGAGAAAGATTGGACTGGATTGGTAACAGGAAATTAGCTGACCTAGAGTATGCTGATGATGCTGTCCTTATTACCAGAACACCACAGGACTTGCCAGAATCATATGAGGTTGGGCTGAAGATAAATAAAAGAAAGACAGAGATGATGAGAACGGAATATGCAATGGAAGGTGAAATGTCATTGGAAGGAAAAAGGATTAGTGACGTAAAATCATTTGAATATTTAGGAACTATGATCTCTAGTACAGGATCTTTAGAATTTGAGTTTATTGAAAGATTGGAAAAAGCAAATCAGACTACGGGTAGATTGAGTAAAATTTTGAAAGTCAGTCTCCTGAAATTACATGTAAAGGCCAGCTATATATCAGTTTAGTGAGATCGGTGCTACTGTATGGACATGAGTCGTTGGATTAAAATTATACCATATCCAATAGATTCTGGAAATCTGAGAACAAAGCCCTCAGGAGAATATTGGGCGTTAATGGCAAGAAAAGATTAGACATAAAACTATAAGAGAGATTACTCTAATGCCATATGTGGATGAGATATATGATGAGGGGTAGATAGAGATTGTTTGGCCATGCTCTTTGCACTCCCCAAGAGAGATTAGTTCACCAAATTTTTAACTGGGCTCCACAAGGCACTGCAAGAGTTGGAACACCCAGGCCTATATGGCTTAGGACTATATGGCGTTAAGTAGGAGATGATAAATGGAGAAGTATTGATCTTGAGACGACTGCCGAAACCAAGGCCCTTTGCGTCAATAGGCGTAAGAGGAGATGATGATGATATACATATAAATTATATATACAGTAAATATATTCATATATATATATATATATATATATATATATATATATATATATATATATACATATATAATATATATATATAATGTGTAAAAATATACATAAATACCGGTATATATATATATATATACTGTATATATATATATATATATATATATATATATATATATATATACACATATATATATATAAATACCGGTATATATAATGTATATATATACATTTATATATATATATATATCATATAAACATATCATATATATATATATATATATATATATATATATATATATATATATATGTAGAGAGAGAGAGAGAGAGAGAGAGAGAGAGAGAGAGAGAGAGAGAGAGGAGAGAGAGAGAGAGAGAGAGAGAGAGAGGACCGAACGTTGTCAAGAGAGAGAGAGAGAGAGAGAGAGAGAGAGAGAGAGAGAGAGAGGACCGAACGTTGTCAAGAGAGAGAGAGAGAGAGAGAGAGAGAGAGAGAGAGAAGAGAGAGAGAGAGAGAGAGAGAGAGGAGCGAAACGTTGTCATTCAAAACATGGCCAGAGGAGAAACTCTGAGTCCTCAAAGTCAAAAGAAAAAGAACCTAAATGTAAAAAGAACCGTAGATTTGGAAATCGCTTTCAAAGGACCTTTAGAATTTCGTCAGTGTAACCTATAATTAGATTCGGACGATACTCTTAGGTAGACGTTAAAACTCCAATCTGCAATAAAACCTTTTCCTTTACTTCAAATGTAACAAGTTAAAGACATCAAAGCTACAAAGGACATCATAAAGAGGAGATTGGGGGACGGTGGGGGGTGATTAGGGGGGCAGTGGGGGTGTAAGAGGGGTCATCACAACACAGGAAGATACTACCATTAAAGTTATCTATCTATCTACCTATCTATCTGTCAGACCATAGTGAGTAACAAATCAGCCTTTCCATTCATGGAAATGCATGTAGTACATATTGAACAAAATAGTCCTTATAGGTTTTAAAGGTCGCTCATAAATGGCAGTGGCAAGGGGTAGTGAAAATAACCTCGAGACTCAATTTCTTATCTGGACCAAAGATGATTTCTTAACGCAGGGTAAATTGTGCTTGATCAGCAAATATAAGAACAGTTATTCATAGAATGTTAACGAAGAGTCAAGTTTCTCCGAAACACCTATATCAGTAGTATTCTATAATTAGAATTCTAACTACATATAACTACTAGCTTACATAAACCTTAAAAAAAAGATAAATGTGGGAAGATACCATAAATTAAGTTTTTTCTCTCTTTCTTCATCTCTCAAACAAATGATTTCTTAAATGAATATTCTATATCCTCTTACAGTACAAAGGTTTGCAAAAGTCACCCTTTCCCTGGGAACCTTATTTGAATATTGTCGTCCTCATCAATTCCATGAACTTTCGAGATATGAACATTTATGAGATGCAGCTAAACCAACAAGGGAATTCTCATCTCTGCATGAAGATAGCGCTTATCACATGACACTTGAATAGCTACGTTTCGCATTATTTGTAGATATCTCGATTTCAGTGTTTTCCTTCGCATACAAACCAGTGTTGGGTGCAGCGATCTCATCCCTTAAAAATGATTGTTAGCAATCGAAAGGGCGATGACTTCTGGAATCGCAATCATACACAAGCGTTTGCTTTGGTCAAGAAATATACCGTGGAGTCAGTGATTTCATCAGGGCACCAGCCACCCGTTGATATATTACCACAGAATGTTATGGGGTCTTTTGACTAGCCCAGACAGTACTACATTGGATACTTCTCTCTGGTTACGGTTCACTTTTCCACTGCTTACAAATACACCGAATAGTCTGGCCTATTCTTACAGATTCTCCTCTGTCATCACACACCTGACAACACTGAGATTACCAAACAATTCTTTTTTACCAAAGGGGTTAACTACTCTACTGTAATTGTTCAGTGGCTACTTTCCTCTTGGTAATGGTATAAGAGACTCTTTACCTATGGTAAACAGCTCTTCTAGGGGACGTACACTCCAAACTCAAACCACTGTTCTCTAGTCTTGGTTAGTGCCACAGCCTCTGGACTATTGTCTCCCACTATCTTGGGATAGAGTTCTCTTGCTTGAGGGAACACTTGAACACACTATTTTATCTAATTTTTCTTCTTCTCGTTTTGTTAGAAAGATTTTATAGTGTACATAGGAAATATCTATTTTAATGTTGCTACTGTTCCTAAAATATACTATTTTTCCTTGTTTCATTTCCTCACTGGGCCATTTTCCCTGTTGGAGTCCTGGGCCTGCAGCATACTGCTTTTCCGACTATGGTTATAGCTTAGCAATTAATTATAGTAATAAAAATATATATAAACATTACGGTTCCATCTTTGTCCTTTTAATCATCTAGTTATCGACCAACTATCTTCAACAACCGACCATGTACACCATTCCCTACATAGGCAACAGAGGCATAAAAACCTTAAAAGAACCTTGCTTTTCATAGCAATCCTGATGAATAACTAAATTTCTTTAATCCGAAACACAGGATCTTAATTAAAAGCTAAACCTCTCGAAAGACTTCGTCCCTTCCACCTTTATTAAAATGGACAACTTTAGTGTCGAATTTCGGGCCACTATCTTCTGCGTAGGATGATACTGGATTCTTTTGATCTAGAACGACGAAGAGCTCTCATAGACAAGAAGACTTCGTTTCAAGATCTCAGAAGATGACTTTCTTCTAGTCCCTCTCTCTCTCTCTCTCTCTCTCCTCTCTCTCTCTCTCTCTCTCTCTCTCTCTCTCTCTCTCTCTCTCTCTCTCTCTCTCTCAAAAGGATTTGGAAAAAACAAAAATCAAAGGAAAATATAAACGTAGAAATTTGATCCTCCACTATATGAGGACACTTTAAGAACATGAAGAGGCTAATGTTGCAAATATTTTCTGCATAAATGATTATACGTTGGTTATCCATGCTTCAGCAGTTGAAGCATGTATTGTTGCTCTCTCTCTCTCTCTCTCTCTCTCTCTCTCTCTCTCTCTCTCTCTCTCCTCTCTCTCCTCTCTCCTCTCTCTCTCTCTATATATATATATATATATAAATTATATACTGTATATATATATATATATATATATATTATATATATATATATGTGCATATATATATATATATATATATATATATTTTATAGTTATATATAAATATATATATAAATATATATATATATATATATATATATATATATATATACATATATGTATGTACACACATATATATATATATATATATATAATATACATATATAGATAGATATATCCATATAAATTTTAGTATTTATATTCCAAAGAATCTAAGTTTTTCATTTATGTTTTTTTGTTGAATGTCTTCCGAATTTCCAAAAATGTTTGTATCATACTTTCCAAGCCATAAATTTTATATTAAGGTGTAGTTCCAAAACTAAAGTAGTCCTGAAGAAGTATCATGAAGTGATTCAAAACACGTGTCGACACCAAACAATAAATGGAGAAAATTAAATGTATTTCTACTGTTATCATGAAAACTATCTGAAGGACAGTCCTGTCCGGAGAGAAACTATCTTCGATTTTTGGAGGCCAACAAGACATTGTCTACTCATTGATAAATAAAATATATATATATATATATATATATGCAGACATTCATGGAATAAGGTGTGGGGTCTAGCAATCTCACGTCCTAAATACTTGCAAATAGAAATGATAGAGTCAATACTATCTCCAATACTATCCTAAGAAGAAAAAGTGAATAAAGAAAGAAGGTATGTGAGCGTGCAGCCCGTATGCTTGTTCTGCTATGTCTGTTCAGAGTTCAAACACACACAAGAAGAAATGCAAATGAAAAAACCATATATGACTAGTATTGTGACCCGTCAAAAATGACGGGATAAACATTTAGATAGATTCAACCCCTCCCACCCACTCCCCTTTCCTCACTACAACCCCCTCACCAGATTATGACTTCTTCTCCCCCATTCGATGGAGACACCGAGTAGCTCTCCGTCTGGCAATGCCGAAGAGCGTGACTGGATATATATATATATATATATATATATATATATAATATATATATATATATATATAAACCTATAAATATACATATATATACACTTATAACACACACACACACACATATATATATTATATATATTATATATATATATATATATATATATATATATATATATATACACACATATATATTAACACACACACACATATATTATATATATATATATATATATATATATATATATATATATATATATATATATATATATATACTGTATATATAAATATATATATGATTTATAATATATATAATATATATATATATATATATATATATATATATATATATATATATCATCATCATCATCATCATCAGTCGTTACTAGTCCACTG
>NC_090759.1:11183060-11189285 GCF_036898095.1 Palaemon carinicauda | reverse complement strand
TGGTGACTTTCTGCTCTCGCATGACACAATTTGTATTAATTGGACCTGAAGAGGTATGACAATACGAAAGCGCTAGTCCAAGAATTTCGTTTTTTTTTTATCCTTCCTCCAGCATAGTGACAAATTTATACATTGCATGCCTCAGCGATAGATCGTCAATATATATATATATATATATATGTGTGTGTGTGTGTGTGTGTATATGTATATATATATATATTTATATATATATATATATATATATATATATATATATATATATACATATGTATATGTATATCTAGTCTTATATTTATATATATATATATATATATATATATATATATATATATATATATATATATGTATGTATGTATGTATGTATATATATCTTTCCAGTCATGCGGATCGGTAGTGCCAGACGGATAACTACTCGGTCTCTCCCCATCCATCGAATTGGGAGAGAGGAAGGAGTCATACTGTGGTGAGAGGGGTTGTAATGAGAAAAGGGGAGTGGGTGGGAGGGGTTGAATCTACTCTCCTACCCGAGGGGCGGGGAGATTTGAGCATAACCGGAAAGAACTATATATATATATATATATATATATATATATATATATATATATATATATATATATATATATATATTAATTAATTATCACGAACCGTTGCTAGTCCAATGCACAATAAAGGCCTCAGACATGTCCTTCCACTGGCGTCTATTTATGGTCTTCCCGTGCCAGTTTATACCGGCAAATGTTCTTCGTTCGTCAGTATATAAACAGACTCAGGCTCTCTATTATACAGGGGAGATACCAAACGCATTAAAATGATTATTTATTGGAGAATTTGAGCGTCCCTTTTGGAGAATGCCTTTGGGCCGAGCACGGGCATCGCCACCCATTCAAAGACCACATCAGTAGACACAATAGATCAGGCGTCATTATCGCGTTGTGGCTGATCGTGTTGTGCTTTGCCAAAGGGATTCGGCCAAATGTTATGACAGCGGTGGAGAAACGAGAACAATGGCCGGGTCAAACAATGAGCTTTAATTGGCTCGGCCTAACAGTTGATTCTCAAACATCAAAGAAAGGGATGACGGCAAGTTCAAGATTCCCCCATCGAATTCTTGGAAAAGTATAATGGCATTATTCTTAGCATTGTGCTGATTCATAAGTCTTCGGTGTCTTCTCTTCCATCGCTCTGGAATGACGAGGTTTCCGTGGCCTTGCGTATAGATATTTCTCTTAAGAAATGATGCGGTTACTGATTGGACACGATGCTGCCATTCCTCATCCCTAAGGGATTCGTATTCCTCCTTTTGTTACACTCGGCTAAGGATCTGCTCGGGAGGAAATCATTACTCGCAGCCTTCCTAGGTCCTTGCTCCGGTCGGTAAGGCCGGATAATGGAGGAAATAATCAGCTTTTCCTGTCAAAAGTCCAAATCTGCCTTTGAACAATGAAAGGCTTCCAGGGAATTATTGCTAAGCCAATGTTTTTTCTTAGAAATTCATTATAAGATATATCCTCTCGACCAAGCGCCGTCTCAACAAGACGTCTTATTGTCAAGACTCTTTCTCAACGAGACATTTTCTGAACTCACTGAAAGACCTGCCATCAGTTTCTCAAGTGGCAGCTATTGACTTACACTGCGCTGACGAAATGGCAGAGTCTATTCCATTATTAGAAAGTTCCCTGCCTGGTGTTTTGCCAGACTGGGGTTCGAGTTCCGCTTAAGCACAATAGTTTGTTGTGGTGTCTGTAACCTCACCCTCCTTTTGAGCTAAGAATGTGGGTTTTGGGGGAGCCTATAGGTCTACCTACTGAGTCATCAGCAACCATTGCCTGGTCCTCTCTAGTCTTAGCTTAGGTGGAGAGGGGCTAGGGCGCTGATCATATGTATATATTCTCTGGGACATTTTCCTGCTACTTAGAGCGATGTCACTGCCCCTTACCTCTGCCATTCATGAGCGGCCTTTAAACCTTTAAATAATACTTTTCCCTCTTATTTGATAACGATTGAAAAAGGGTTTGACTTCAATATACAATTTTTAAAAGGCATAATCCTGATCGTCATTCTGTTTACTTTGCTCAAGGAAAGCTGATTAGCACAGGACCCAATGGGAATTTATAGCTTTACAATGTGATCACTGAAAGGAAATCTTAGTTGAGAAGGTTGGAGTTTGATCTTGTGTATGAAAAAGCTTTTTTTAGTAACTTGAAAGATTTTCTTGTCATAGACTGGCTGGCATCCAGATTATTATTATTGTTATTATTATTATTACGTGCTAAGCTAAAACTCTAGTTGGAAAGGCAGCATGCTATAAACCCAAGGGCTCCAATAGAGAAAATAGCCTAGTGAGGAAAGGAAATAAGGAAATGAAGAAATTCAAGAAATGTAAAGAACAATTAAAATAAAATATTTTGGAACACTAAGAACGTTTACATAAATCTTTCATATGTAAACTATAAATACTTCGAAAAAGGAGGAAGGTAAATAAGATAAAATAGTGTGAACGAGTGCACCCTTAAGCAAGAGAAAGCTACGCCAAGACAGTGAATAACTATAGTACAGAGGCTATGGCACTACCCTAGACTAGAGAACAATGGTTTGATTTTGGAGTGTCCTTCTCCTAGAAGAGCTGCTTGACATTATCATTATTATATAGTTTATTTTAATCAATTTATAGTTTCCAGAATTTTAATTTCTTTTGCATGATATGTGCCGGAATTTCTGAGGCCAGTGGTACCTTGACCTCTATGATAATGCTAAGAGATGCCCTCCCCTCCATCTTTGGAAGGAAGAAGTAGATGAAAGAAAACAGTTTATAGAGAACAGATATGGAAAGGAGACAGGTGACACACGTCGCCCATGTTATGTATTCAGACATTGCTTGGGCCATCTCATCATCATTATTGTCTGTTCAATATCCGATGTCAACCTCTGATCATCTTACTGCTCTAGAGGGCTGCCTGAATGCGAAATCCGTGTTACACAGAAGAGTGTAGCAATCTACAGCACACATGATAATGCTGACATCATTGTTGGGTTTTGGACACAAATTTGGAGAACAAATCATCAGCACAACCTGTTAGGAAAGTTTGGAGGGTAGATTCTATATTTATAATTTTTTTTTTTTTTATCAAACATTCCAATTAATTTCCGGTTTCGAAGGTTTGTTTAATTTCCAGAGCTTACGGGACTGAGTCTTATTATTAATGTTGACTCCATGATAAGTCATCTGGGATAAAAAAGTAATTGAATAAACAGCAATATCCTTTATTGTCTATATTTGCTTTATATAAAACACAATCAAAACAAACTATCAGTCAATAAAAAAGAAAGGCTAAACTTGGATTTATATATAAATATATGAATAAAACAAAGACAATATTCAGTTTACTGACTTTGAATAACTGAGAGAGAGAGAGAGAGAGAGAGAGAGAGAGAGAGAGAGAGAGAGAGAGAGAGAGAGAGAGAGAGAGAGATATCATCTTGCATGGTTCATTTAGAGTTTCAATGTATTTACTCAAAATCTCACATTTCTTCATTTTCTTTTCACCCTGAAAGCCAACTTCTTTCTTACCTTGATATCCGAAAAATTTCTGACAAAATTGTCAACATCCTGTGGACAGAAGAGTTGGGTTGACAAGTCTATTGTCTGACCCATCACTTAGCATAGATAATTCTTTGTTTTAAATCAGAGAATGCTATCTCACCACAGTAGTTAGAAATCATAAGTGTCAAGTAAATTCTTCAAAGTATAACTTCATTTGGGAAAGTATGTATGACATACCTTTTATTAACAAGTTATACATAGCAGTTTCAATAACCTTGGTGTCAACCAAACATTTTTGAATCATAACAGCAAAGCGAACCATTTCATCAGAGAGCTCTGTACTTAAATCATTTGAGTACAGTTAAGTAAGCTTTGTACAAACTTCCTTGATGCTCACTTTGGACATTTGAGTGATCCTACGTAGGATACTAAGCCTCTCATCAACTTCACTATATGCTGAAATGTGTTTTTAAAGTTCACTGACCAGTAAATCAAGAATTAATGTAGTCTAATTCATTCACATGGAAGTTTTCTCTTGGACTGATGGTGATCTAGGGGAGTTCTCCCATAATGCATGAGATCTAAATGCAGAGTACGTTTTCTAATTTGCACTTTTTCTTTCATGAACAAAATTGTGCTAGACTGTTCTACTTCATCAAAAACTCCTCGAAAGCTCTCCCTCTTTGATTCCACAAATAATAAAAGATAGTTCATAAAGATGACAGTAGGCCTAGTGCTGACTAAGATCAGTCGCTTCCTAATGTCAAGATTTGCTAATCTGATTGAATCGCTCAAGCGCTGTGTTCCAGAAGGCAGGCTACCATACAGGTTTCCTTGAGTATTAACTTCACCCCATGCTTAACGTAGAAAATAGGTTGATTTTGCTTTATGTAAAGTACACCATATCCTTGTATTCCCTAACCTAACCTAATGTTACTCAATAATACTGTTTAAATATAGATAAACTTATAGGATGAGTTAAAAAAAATATGAAAATTTAAGGGATCGAGCTATCTTGGGAAACCAACTATTATAAATAGTAAGGCTGGGTTTGTGGTTGGGGTTGTAGGCTAAAGCCCCCCTGACACTTGCACGCATTTGTGGCACGCACTGGCATGCATTGTGTCGTGAACTGGCGTGAACGATGCGGGAACTAGCGGGAACTTGACGTGAACGGTGCATGGCATGCGTGCCATGCGTGCCGAGAATTTTGAAATGTTCAAAATTTGTGGCACGCATTGTCACAACAAAATTGGCGTGACCTAGTCGTGAACGATGCGCGAACTGGAGTGAACGCGTCGTGAACAGTGCGGGACGATGCGGGAGGATGCGTGCCAGTGCGTGGCGATTAAATCAATGGCTTTATCCCTACTGAGGGACGATGCGGGAGGATGCGTGCCAGTGCGTGGCAATTAAATCAATGGATTTATCCCTACTTCCTCATAATCATCAAAGGAAAAATCTGTATAATGACAATATATTCTTTTACCTCTCCCCTTTCCTTATTTAATTGAGAGAGAGAGAGAGAGAGAGAGAGAGAGAGAGAGAGAGAGAGAGAGAGAGAGAGGAGAGAGGAGAGAGAGAGAGAATTATTGATTTTATAGCACAAAAAGAGGACAGAACTTCTTTAATCCCTTCATGAGCAGGTGTAATACTTGAGAGAGAGAGATATATTTTCTTCATTTTGCTTGTGGTTTATTGAATGTGTATACACACACACAAACATATATATATATATATATATATATATATATATATATATATATGTATATATATAACTATAGATATATATATATATATATATATATATATATATATATATATATATATATATATATATATATATATATATATATAACAAACAGGAAAAGTTACAAAACTGAAAAAAAGTTTACAACTGCCATTTAAATAAGGGCGACTAAAGAAATTTACCCTGGCGAAAGACTTCAATGCTCACAGGGCACCTAACCAACCTAATATTTTTAGAGATAATATCTTTTCTGCCTTAGTTTCAATGATATTAGTTCACAAACGATACAACAAAACTAATGAATGGAATAGTCATCTTTCAATTAAATTCTAAGATAATGTAAAGTGGGTTCCAAATATCTGATCAACATATAACTGCCATAAAATATTATTATTCAAACCAGTTAATTACCTATAATAATAATTAAATGATAAAATATATACTAAATAGAAGTATAATTGTTACAAATATCTATAAAGATAACCCACACATTAATACAGGGGATATTAATCAAAGATTAGCACAAGAATATGCTTTTGATAAAAATCATGTAGGAAGCCCTGTCTTTATATATGATGTGGCCAAGTCGTGAACTGGAGTGTACGATGCGTGAACGATGCGGAAAGATGCGGAAAGATGAGTGAACGTGGCGTGAACTTGTCGTGAACTATGCTTGAACGTGTCGTGAACTTGTCGTGAACAGTGCGAGAACCTCCCAGTGCGTGCCAGAAGTGCGTGCAAGTGTTAAGGGGGGCTTAACAGTTGTACCATTAAGAAGAAGTCAAGTCAAGTAAAGCATTCTTTTTCCACTCATAGAATACGGGTTCAACCCGAATTTAATTGTTGCAGTTCTAAATTTATAAAAGCTCTTGACCCAGGACATTTATCCTGAAGGTCTGCCCTAAACCCGTCCCTGGGGTTACAAGCATTTTCG
>NC_090759.1:11170560-11175560 GCF_036898095.1 Palaemon carinicauda | reverse complement strand
GAAAGGTTCCAAAATAAATGGGTTTATTAAAGACAATTAAAGAAAACCAACTTACCTCAGTTTATTTTTGATTACCGGAACATTGCTAAGTCTTCCTGTTCTTCCAAACTTTGCTTTGAAATAGAGGCACCTGAAGTTGTACTGCCATAGGAAAAAAGAATTTCTGACTTGAAGGTATTTAACATTCTTGGTGTGATGCATAAATCTTTGCAGCAGATTGAATTTTCGAGGTGTGCTCTGATTCTAATGATTGCATCTAGAAGGTCGAGTTGCATTCGGTTTCTAGGCTTTGTTTTGACTGAAGTTACAAGGGAAAATAATCGTTCCACCACAGCATTACTGGCTGTTGTGATCAAACAATTAAGTGCATAGGTTGCCAACTCCTCTAAGTTCTGATGGTGATAGATACCAAACCAAAATTTGACTGTATCTTCCATTTTCCATTCTCTAATCCGTTAGGTTAATTTTCCTATACTGTTGTTCAATTTTATCCAAATTATTTTGAGCTAAATGCAATATAGGTAAATCTGAAAAAGAACCTTTTGTTATTTGACTTAATACTGTTGCAGGATTCAATAAGGCAAGATTTTTAAACTTCAGTTGCATCACACAATCTAAAATGTAGTTGATAAATAGCTTCAACAAAAAATATTTGACATCTTTTTTTCATGTCAAGGACTTTATTTTCTTCTTCAACAGCATGCAGTCTAACCTTGAAGTCATTGAGATGTCTAAGAATTTCTTGCTTAAATTTGGCTCCAAAATCAATTTCTTCAGTGACTTTTTCAGTGCCCTCATAATTGTAACTTCTGTTGCAATGAGTTTTTCTGAGCATCTCTAATTCATTAGATAGCTTATACGGGTCTGTCTTATTGGCCTGTAACATTGCATTGACAGCTTCAAAGTCTGTTATAATGGGTGTGGCAAACGCAAAATATAAGTAATTAATTTTATCATATAGCATTTCTTTTAATAATCTGGCTTTGCATTTAGTATTTGTTTGACCAGTATTTTCCGAGGCTGCAAAATAAGCCTTCAATTCTTCCCAATTTAGCAAGATATTCACTATCACCTTCCCTTTTACAAGCCACCTAGTTTTAGAATCCTTCTGAAAAGGCAATGGTGCTTGGTACCTGCATTCAGTTTCAGAAGGTGGATTTAATGTCTCAAATTGAGATTTGTATTCTTCTCTACGTAAGTTACTGTTTAAGAACCAAAGTAGTGTCTCACTTATGAGGAATCCAAGGCTAGATGGAATTTTTTGAAAGCATATCGAATGCATAACGCTAATGAATGACAAACACACTTCATTTGTGTGGAGTTTGGTGCAACATCCTTGATTCGAGTCCAAACTGAATTTTTAGACCCAACCATAGAAGCAGCTCCATCACTGGAAAATCCAATACAATTTTCAAAGTTCATATCATATTCACTCAACTTAATCTTTAGTAACTCAAAAAGAGATTTTGCTGTTGCTGAAGATACAGGAAGCATGCCTAAAAAAAACAGTTTTGATGCCTACATTTACAGAGTAGTATCTTACCACTATGCATAAGTGCTTTTGTATTGCAACATCTGCTGATTCGTCTATGGGTAATACAAATTTCCTGTCCTTTATGTCTTCTTTCAAATCTGCCTCAAATGCTACACTGACTACTTTTTTTTTTATATATAATCTGAGTGCACTTAGTTCGATGCAGTTTTGTATGTTCTAGAACACTTCCCTTCCCGTAATCTTTAATCACATCACTCAAATGATCGATAGCCATTACTGAACAGTGACAAGTAACTGCCACCGCCAGTTTTATTTGTGCCTTTTTAACCTCTTCTTCTGACACCGTATCTTTCTTTGTCACTGCCACAAATGATGCTAGATTACTTTGATTCAAACCGGTTATCTTAGATTTATGCTTAAAGGAAGTTTCATGTTGAGTAAAATTGTAAAGTTTACTTTTCACTGTGCAATGACAGATTTTACAGAAAGCATCCTCACTATTTCCAGGTGCTTTTTGCAACCACATACTTCTTTTCCCATTCCCTCTTGTATTTTCGATCAGTGTCGTAAGAAGCCTTCCACTTCGGCATATTCAATTGGTTGAACACAAGTAATAATCCACAAATGTTAGGGGCACACACAGCCGTTAAAACATTGAACCACAACTTTTATATGCCTCATCAATTGTCAACGTATACATAACCAATGCATTTCGCGGGCGGGCGAGGTCGCGAGACCAAAGATTGAGAGCATGTTCAGGAGTTGGGTTGGTTTTATACACGTTTCATACATGTAATATCAAGTTATTGCTCACATTCACAGTGAAAGACTTAATTTTCTTACTGCTTTCCTATTTACATTTAACATATAATAAAATGTCATATTGTTGTTAATAAAGATAATTAAATCACAAATTAATTTTATGAATTATGTAAAATCTTCAGAATACGGCCAAAAAATGGCCAGATTACGAATATGGCCAAATGGAAAATTTAATGGCCAAAAGAGTTTCAAAAAGGCCAAATTTCTCGATTTTGGCCATAAAATGGCCAATCCAGCATTTGTGATGTTTGGGTTGTGAAAGTACCTATCGCAAAACCGTGAATATGTGATTTTTATTTAGTAGGTTATACGGCTGTCTGTATCGCGAACAATCAAAATCACGGAGAAAGAACCCACGAATAGGGAGGGCTGACTGTATATAACAGGTCAATCCGATAAATGTTTCAGTGGAAAAATGAAATCAGCCACAGTTAACTGTAATGAACTAAAAAAAAAAAAAACAAAAAAAAGAATAGGCAAGGTCAATAAGTTTTATCATATAGATTAGGCATTTGGCTTTCCATAGTAGGCCTAAACTAAAGAAGTCTTAATCACAATATATACCTGGTACTAGTCTGACTTAACCCTTAAAATAGGAGACTGCAACATTTGTACTGACTGGACTCAAAATTGGTTCTTTTACATAGTAGGAGACATGCACGGCTGTTCAACTCATTTTTATATTTTTCTCTTAATTTTTCAAGGATTATGAGTAGATAGCTGAAATACAAAATATTGAGGGCATAGAAATATTACTAGATTTAAATAACAAAGGTAAAGAATCAATAAGGAAATAGAAAATATATATGAAACCAGTACATTGTAAAGAACCCGTATTTTCCCCATAAAACCCGCTTCCCCCCCTACAAATAAAACCCGGACTGGGTTTTTCTGAAAAGAAAATAGCGTTTTTATTTTGCCAACTTTTATATATACCATATATATATATATATATATATATACAAAGAGAGAGAGAGAGAGAGAGAGAGAGAGAGAGAGAGAGATCTTCTACACCTTTCACCTCTTCCGGCTCCCAGGAATCATCAACAATTCTTTGTTTTCCTGGTTTTGTATAATTTGGTTTTCATAGATTAATATATGACTCACTCAGGTATTCAATTGTGTAGTTTTGAACCGATGTAAGAAATGAGTTTAATTTGGTCGGGCTATTTGGCTGTGGCTTTCAATTACAATTAGGTGAACCCACTGTATATTGTAAGTCATATTGAGCCAATTGATGATTTTAACCTTATTCAATGATTTAAGAGTCGTAGAATCAATACATGGATGCTGCCCTCTCTCTCTCTCTCTCTCTCTCTCTCTCTCATTTGCCACTAACATCTACCAATTGAATCCTACTATTTTTTTTTTCTCTCTCTCTCTCTCTCTCTCTCTCTCTCTCTCTCTCTCTCATTTGCCACTAATATATTTCGCGCAATTGACTCCTACTAATTTTTTTTTCTCTCTCTCTCTCTCTCTCTCTCTCTCTCTCTCATTTGCCACTAATATATTTCTAGCAATTGACTCCTACTAATTCTATCTCTCTCTCTCTCTCTCTCTCTCTCTCTCTCTCTCTCCCACTAATATCATATCTCTAGCAATTGACTCCAACTAATTCTATCTCTCTCTCTCTCTCTCTCTCTCTCTCTCTCTCGCCCCACTAATATCATATCTCTAGCAATTGAATCCTACTAATTCTCTCTCTCTCTCTCTCTCTCTCTCTCTCTCTCTCTCGCCCCACTAATATCATATCTCTAGCAATTGACTCCTACTAATTCTATCTCTCTCTCTCTCTCTCTCTCTCTCTCTCTCCCACTAATATCATATCTCTAGCAATTGACTCCAACTAATTCTCTCACTCTCTCTCTCTCTCTCTCTCTCTCTCTCTCTCTCGCCCCACTAATATCATATCTCTAGCAATTGAATCCTACTAATTCTCTCTCTCTCTCTCTCTCTCTCTCTCTCTCTCTCTCTCTCTCTCTATCCCATTCGCTTTAGTTATGATTGGCTATGACGTCATCAGGGGTGGGGCTTACTTCGCCCGGAACCTCTGCGGCCACTATATCTAAGGTGTAAAGATCTTTTTTTTTTTTTCAATGAAAACAGAAGAAAAAGCTAGTGGAAGCCAGGGTCATGTTGATAAAAATCACGGAATGTAATTTGATTCTTTCCTGATTAAGAGGACTTCATCACACTGAGTTTAAAGAGAGAGAGAGAGAGAGAGAGAGAGAGAGAGAGAGAGAGAGATGTAATGATTGGAAAAGCTATGAATAAATTTCCTTTCACGTAAATTGTAGATTTTACACACAGACACACACGTATATATATATATATATATATATATATTTATATATATATGTATGTATGTATGTATGTATGTGTTTGTGTCTTTTCCTCAACAGTTACCCGTGACTGAAGGTTACTCCCTGTTGTTCCTGTGTCTTGTAAGCCGAACACCCAACGGTTAATCAGTACGAAAGGTTTCTCCCCCATCCTCAAATTTGATGTCATTTATTTGGTTCTAATCCGAAAAAAAAAGACTCCCTCGCGCCTCAGACTTCCAAAGAGGAAACTGTTTGTGGTGGAAATTTACTCTGTTATCCCGGGAAGTCGCCCTAAAACTGGGTGTAAACAGACCTCGAGATTGACTTCTGGCCTCCGCAATCAGAAGTGACTCAGAGAT
>NC_090759.1:11130560-11165560 GCF_036898095.1 Palaemon carinicauda | reverse complement strand
GTAAAGGAAAAGGTTTTATTGAAGATTGGAGTTTTAACGTCTACCTAAGAGTATCGTCCGAATCTAATTATAGGTTACACTGACGAAATTCTGAAGGTCCTTTGAAGGCGATTTCCAAATCTACGGTTCTTTTACATTTACGTTCTTTTTCTTTTTGACTTTGAGGACTCAGAGTTTCTTCTCTGGCCATGTTTTGAATGACAACGTCCTCTCTCTCTCTCTCTCTCTCTCTCTCTCTCTCTCTCTCTCTCTCTCTCTCTCTCTCTCTCTCTCTCTCTCTCTCTCTCTCGTACTCTTGCTTCCAAAAGAAGATCAAGTGTTATAGATATTATCCAGAGACACTATATGACATTGATATTTCTAATTCATATCTGTTTGTCAAACTCATTTTTATTTTTGTTGTGTTTATCGTTTTAATGTTCGTTCTTTAAGCTTGTTTTATTCATGTTCTATTCACGTATTGTAGTATGAAATGAAATATTAGTTGTGCATCCTATATTTTTTTGTAAATCATACGATTTAAAATTCGAGCAATGTTGATGCCCAACGATTAACTGTAAATATTGCTTGTGTTGCCTAGTTATCGCGATGGTTAATGTTAAGGTTTGATGTGTGACAGTTTGCTGGTTCGAGTCTATGCTCGGCCATATGAATTGTTTACTTGGTGTTGGGTTGTTTTAGCTAATTTATGCATAGTTCTCGGTCACGTGAACTTTATGGTAATCTACAGTGTCTTCCTGTAAACAAATGAGGAAACTTATCAGTTTAAAAATATTTCATACAGAACGGATATAACGAATATAACGAAAGTTGGTATTTACTGAAGAATATTTGGACCGTTTGTTATAGGTACACAATTGTAAGTAAACGCCTATTTTACTGTTTTAAAATAACGGATTCATTTTTTCCCATTTGTAAGCCTACATGTTAAATAACGGATGCCTTTATATGAGCCTTAATTATATTGTGTTTGTGTAAATACTGTATATACTGTATATATATATATATATATATATATATATATATATATATATATATATACAGTATATATTTACGGGTATTTATGTATATATTTACACATTATATATATTATATATGTATATATATATGAATATATTTACTGTATACATACATATATATATAAATATATATATACTGTATATATATATATATATATATATATATATATATATATATATATATACATAATTTATATGTATATCATCATCATCTCCTCCTACGCCTATTGACGCAAAGGGCCTTGGTTTCGGTAGTCGTCTCAAGATCAGTACTTCTCCATTTATCATCTCCTACTTCACGCCTTATAGTCCTAAGCCATATAGGCCTGGGTGTTCCAACTCTTGCAGTGCCTTGTGGAGCCCAGTTAAAAATTTGGTGAACTAATCTTTCTTGGGGAGTGCAAAGAGCATGGCCAAACAATCTCTATCTACCCCTCATCATATATCTCATCCACATATGGCATTTGAGTAATCTCTCTTATAGTTTCATGTCTAATCCTGTCTTGCCATTAACTCCTAATAATCTTTTGAGGGCTTTGTTCTCAAATCTCCAAAATAATCTGTTGGATATTGTATTATTGTAATCCAACGACTCATGTCCATACAGTAGCACCGATCTCACTAAACTGATATATAGCTGTCCTTTACATGTAATTTCAGGCGATTGGATTTCCAAATTTTACTTAATCTAGCCGTAATCTGATTTGCTTTTTTCAATCTTTCAATAAACTCAAATTTTAAAGATCCTGTACTAGAGATCATAGTTCCTAAATATTTGAATGATTCCACATCACTAATCCTTTTTTTTCTTCAATGACATTTCACCTTCCATTGCATATTCTGTTCTCATCATCTCTGTCTATCTTTTATATACCTTCAGCCCAACCTCATATGATATTTCATGCATTCTGGTAAGCAAGCTTTGCAAGTCCTGTGGTGTTCTGCTAATAAGGACAGCATCATCAGCATACTCTAGGTCAGCTAATTTCCTCTTACCAATCCAGTCAGATCTTTCTCCACATCCCAACTATTGTATGCATTACAAAATCAATGAGGAGGATAAACAACATAGGTGACAACACATTCCCTTGGAGTACTCAACTGTTCAGTGGAAATTAATTTGATAAGACTCCACTAACATCAACTTTGCACTTGCTATGCTCATGAACAGACTTATTTGAATTTAAATATATAAGAGGAACTCCATATTAATGGAGGACTCTCCACAAAATTGGCCGGTACACACTATCAAAGGCTTTATCATAGTCCACAAATATCTTCAAAAGTGGATTTCTATATTGTTTAGCCACGTGTTACAAAGAACATTTGGTCAGTGCAACTTTTACCTTTTCTAAATCATGTTTATTCATTTCTCAGCTTTTTTTCAATCTTTCTCTCTAGTCTCTTTATAATGAGCATACTATATATTTTCATGACAGCTGACGTAAGTGTGATGCCTCTGTAATTATTTCAATCAGTCAGGTCTCGGTTTTTTGACATTTTCACTAACACTTCTACCTCCCATTCATGAGGTTTTTCTCTTCACGCCACATGCTACAAAATAATCATATAAGTATTCTGGAGTCACTTTATTTTCGGCCAATATCAGGGGTTTTTCATCTCTAGTTTTTTACTTCAAACAAATTGAATTCATTCATGGGCACATCAGGGTCTTCCTCAGCTTGAGGTATATCAATCAGAGTATTCCCTTCATATCTCTTATTCATGACCTCATTTAAGTGTTTTTATTCATGACCTCACTTAAGTGTTCCATCTAGTGCTGCCTTTCTTCATCCTCGTTTGTTATAACAGACTCATCTCTCTTTTTAATGGGGGTAAGCTTCTTCTTCTTTGCCCCTGTAGAGATTTCATTAATAATTCTATGAGCCATTCTTACACCATTGTCACTCCCTGAATTCATAGATTTGTCAGCCTCACCTGCTTTCCTGTCTAAATATTCTATCGATTCATTCCTGGTTTTTCTTTTAACTTTACTATCAACGCTGGAATATTTAGCATGCTTTACTTTGTAATTTTCATGAATTCCTCAAAAACTTTCAAAATTAAATTTGTCTTTGTCTCCTTTTTTATAGTATCCCAAGTATCATTCGATAGCCATGGTTTTCTCCTTATAACTGCGTGTCCCAAAGCTACACTACCAACTGACTGATATATTATTATTATTATTATTATTATTATTATTATTATTATAATTACTTGCTAAGCTATAACCCAAGTTGGAAAAACAGGCTGCTATAAGCCCAGGGGCCCTAGCAGGGAAAATAGCCCAGTAAGGAAAGGAAATAGGGAAAAATGAAATATTTTAAGAACAGTGATAACATTAAAATTAATATTTTCTATATAAACTTTAAAAACTTAACAAAACAAGAGAAAGGGAAATAAGATAGAATTCTGTACCCTCAAGCAAGAGAACTCTTCCCTGTTTAATCTCTTGTATGCTAGCCAAGAAACATGAACAGTAATAGGTCTCTTTAATTAGAATTTACTATACAAACTGAAGGCTAAACAAAGACGAACAATATTCGTTACATACATAGAGAAGAAAAGTATTTACAAAATGTTCGTCGAACAACCCATTACATAACCAGTAAACAAGTGAATATAGACTTTTGGAAGCTTACCACACATACCCCGTGATAGGGGAAGGCCATGGTACAGAGGCTATGGCACTACCCAAGGCTAGAGAACCATGGTTTGGTTTTGGAGTGTCCTTCCTCTAGAAGAGCTGCTTACCATTGCTAAGTAGTCTCTTCATCCCTTACTAAGAAGAAAGTAGCCACTGACAATTACATTACAGTAGTTAAGAAGAAGAATTGTTTAGTAATCTCAGTGTTGTCAGGTGTATGAGTACAGAGGAGAATCTGTAAAGAATAGGCCAGACTATTTGGTGTGTGTAGGTAAAGGGAAAGTGAACCGTAAACAGAGAGAAGGACCCAATGTAGTACTGTCTGGCCAGTCAATGGACCTCATAACTCTCTAGCAGTAGTATCACAGAAATCTTCATTAATTGTCTTCTATTTGCTTCTTAAAGGCTCCAAGACTGCAAATTGACTCCTACATTCAATTGCAAAGGTTGTCATGTGCTAATCTTCCAGAAGCTTAGTTGTGTCAATCTAGGTAATTCTATCTACATTTCTGTTGAGTGCTTTCAGTTTTAATTTTAGTGTGGCAATGAGGAATTGGTGATCGCTACCAATATATGCACCACTATAGCTTCTTACATTTATCAGAGTCTTCCTTCTCTCATTATAAATGGCTATGTGATCTAATTGATTTTTATAATTGCCACATGGTGAAGTCCATGGATATTTCTTGATGTCCCTGTACTTCCTAGGCTTCCTCTTTACCTAAACTGGTACCAAGAAAGGCCAGGTAATGGCCGTTGATAACTTAGCAGGTATATATATAATATATATATATATATATATATATATATGCGTGTACTATCTACAATATATATATATATATATATATATATATATATATATACACATATATATATTTATGAATATATATAAATATATACACATATATATACATACATATATACATACATATACACACACACCTGCTCAAAAGGAGGGTGAGGTTCCAAATTCTACTAGAAACTATCAGACTTAAGCAGGGTTAGAACTCCGGACTCACAGATTGCAAAACAAGAACGTTTACAATACATTTTGTTTATACATCACTCCCAGTTACTGTTTTTTCTATAGACTTGATTAAAAACAACATATGATAGGAAATGCATGCATGCATGCATATGCATGTCATGCACCGACAGATACATGAAACCAACACGAATGAGCTTTTGCATGTGGCTGACGACGTTTCATTCTTTTTTTCTTTTTTGCAATCAGCTTCGCCTAAACTATTTCGCAACATGAAGAGTACCGTGCTTGTAAGCAATTTTCTAAAACACTTTAGATACGGTTCACTGCCTTGTATATGTTTATGTATTAAAAAAGAAGAAGAATTATTTACTGGTACAGAATTCCAAAACTGCTATGTTTCAATTGAATATATTATAGAATGATATTAAAGCTGTCAGAAAAATAAAGATTATCTTTTCAAAACACTGACAGATTTCATCAACATCAAATCACTTACCTTACTGCCTGACTGCTTTCTGAAATTGTCAATGGATGTTTCACAAACCCATTTGTAAAAGCATCTTGGCTAGTACAGTGGTAACGTGTTCGCTTAGCATTCGTATGGTAACAGATCGATCACAGCCATGGACAGCGAGTTTAAGCTGTTTACTGGGGAGGATACTGGTGTGGTTGGGCACCACAGTGGGGGGATAGGGCTGTAGGCTTCCCCGGCTGACATTCTGGTTCAAGTTTAAGTTCAAAGGCCGCTCATGAATGGCTAAGGCAAGTGACAGTGCCAATGCCCTAAAGACTGATGATATATCCATACGCCCTCCTCTACCCAAGTAAGGACCAGGGAGGGATAATCAGTGACTGCTGATGTCTCATCCGATAGATCTATAGGCTCTCCTAAACCGCCCATCCTTAGCTCATGAAAGATGGTAAGGTTGCAAACACAAGAAAATATCGAGCTTGAGCGTGGCTCGAACCCCAGTCCGCCGATCGCCAGGCAGGGACATTTCCAATAGGCCACCACAACTGAAACTGAAACCAGACACTTTTAGATTTCCCTTGACAACACTATCAGAGCAGAGTGACGGATGACGAATACTAACAACAAAGTATAGCCATCCTCGAAACGTTTTTATGATTGTAAGGTACACTGATTATAAATGCTTGATTTGCTATTTCCATATTTCCTTTTTCACCAGGCTGCTTTCTCTGTTGGAGTCCTAGTGCTTGTAGCGTCTTGCTTTTCCAACTAGGACTGTAGCGTGGATGATAATAATAATGATAATAATAATAATAATAATAATAATAATAATAATAATATTATTATTATTATTATTATTATCATTATTATTGATATTGTTATTGTTGTTGTTGTTGTTGTTATAATGCTTTTCTTAATACATAGCAGAGGGAATCTATGTATTAATCTCACCAGAACACTTCAATACTTCAGAAAACTGACTGACTGTTGTTGTATTCTCCTTGACTTCAACAAATTCTTGGCCTATGTTATTTAATCAAGAAATATAATTTGGCATCTCAATAACATATTAAATTAACAAAATGTTCAAGATGCGAAGGCAAAGTACAAAATCCTGAAAACCAATTGAATTCCAGACTGTATTATATCTGTTTCCATTAGAGAGTCATAAATCTATAACTACAGTTTCCTTTGAACTGGACGATTGTTTCCACATATTATCCCGAGAACACAATTTGACCTGTAGGTCATTGAACACCACCCAGAATCTGATAGCTCCTTTGCATCCTTAAAATTCGAGACAAAATTGTCTGTTTCGCTGAACTGCTAATTTTACTTTCATTTGTTATTAGATTTCCAAAAGACGATCCTTCAATTATATATTATTTTTGCATTTTCTCTATAACGCCCAAAGAACGGGTTACTCAAATGTGTCACTGGGTGAGTGAAAGTCTATAAATAAACAAGACAAACAAATACATAACAACCAACTCCTGTGCCTTGAGAGTTGTTTCCGAGGGTGTGTTCTATTTCCTAAACCAATGAACTTCAAACAAAAGCCCTTTGTGATCACATCGCTAAATCTATGAGCTTATATAATTTCGTAGGATATTTCCTTAACTATCCAATTCGTAATGTGAGAAGACTTTGCGCAATGAATCAAGCGAACTCTGTTCTATCGGTGTTCGCCATTTCTCTTCTCCTTTTGCTCTTAGAAAAATCCCCGAGAATAAATGTGATTCGGTTGACAAAAACTTCATTGATTATTATCTTTTTCCTCCACCAAACTCGTTAAGGACATTTTACCTTCATCAAATTTTTTTTTATTATGTTGGATATTTTGTATTGTTTCAATTTACGGCATCCCAGAGGAGCAGAACAGTCACTATTGGATACCTCAGTGAAAGATGATCCATAAATGTTAAGTAAACGCGGTCTCTTCCGAGGGGTTCACAACCCTGTCCACTAACAATTCTCCTGTATTGGGACACCGTAATAGTGTCCTTCCCACATGTATGTAAAAATGAGCTAAAGGTGTTTTGTAAAGAAAAAAAAATCTTAGTTTCTTTACAGCAATAAAACCTCGCGAGAAATCCACACTATTTAAAATTTCCCAAAACTAAATTGCTTCACGATGTTACCCATATTGATGAGAGATGCAAGTCACAAAATCATCCTATAAAGGCCAGGTAATCCCCACAGAAGAGAATCAGTAATATTTAGCTAACAAAATGTCCTTCAATTGGCAATGATATATCTGAAATTCACTATGCAACGCATATTGATGAAAGATGCAAGTCACAAAATCATCTTATGTAAGAGAATCGGCAATATTTAGTGGGGGGAAAAAAATTGTCCTTAAATTGGCAATGGGATCTTTGAAATTCAGTAGTGTGAAATTTCTACCAAATATATATTTTGTAGTCATCAAGGACCGTTATCCACAACAAACTAAAGGGATTCTGAGCCTTAGAGCAATGAGATGAGCTAAATCACATTGATGATGCCACTTTCCTTCAGGGAAATAGATATGTGAGAATGTGTTTTGTATTTCGGGAACGTCTGGAAAAAAATCCCCATAATGGTCTCTATAATAATAAGAAAATGGTAATGAAGGCAAAATGATAATCAATGAAGCTGTTGTCAACCAGATAACATTTGAAAAGCGGAATGTATTATGTATTATGCAGTAACGGCAAAAGTAAACGAAATGACAAAACATAAAAAACAGCCCCTTTATGGCAGAGACGTTAGTATTTCCTCTCCAAAAATACCACATTTTTAATAATAATAATAATAATAATAATAATAATAATAATAATAATAATAATAATAATAATAATAATAATAATAATAACAAAAAGAAGAAATAGAAGTCGGGAGGAGTAGATACTCGCAAATGAATTGAAATTGATAAAGAAATGATGGACTGATATTGCAAGACTGACTTATATTGAGAACACTGTTGACATGAACTTTGGCTTGTTATTAATTATAGAAGAAGAAGAGGAAGATGAAGTTTTATACTTGTTGATTGAGAAGAAGTCAGAGATGACAGAAACTCGCAGACTTGTTGATTGACAGAACAGCGAAAGCTGAAGGTTCCCAGTTCTGCAATTGCTGGCTACGTCTGCAAACAGTGTCAAATACGGGCAGCAAAAAAAGGATAATTGCACCTGGGCGGTCCTTTAGTGAATAGGCAGCACCGAAAAAGGGAGGAAATGATGAAATGCAATTTCTGAATTTCAGAAGAGATCCAATAGCCATTTTACTTGACGTGTGATTGCTCTACAGATCTTTTAAAGTCTGAGTTATTAATTTCAAGCATAAGAAAACTAATTAGCTTGACAAACTCTAATGTTCTTTTTTGTATTCTGTGATGTTCGAGGGCAAACTCCAGGCTGAGCTCTCGTTTTGATCGCTTCATTATCCATGTGGACAATAATAAGAAAAAACAAATGAAAAACTCGAAAAGCATTTGCGTTATACTATTATTATTATTATTATTATTATTATTATTAATAATAGCCAAGCTACAACCCAAGTTAGAAATAGCCCAGTGAGGAAAGGAAATGGGGAAATAAATAAAGGATGAGAACAAATTAGCAATAAATCATTTTAAAAACAGTAACAACGTCAAAACAGATATGTCATGTATAAACTATTAACAACGTCAAAACATATATGTCATATATAAACTATTAACAACGTCAAAACATATATGTCATATATAAACTATAAAAAGACTCATGTCAGCCTGGTAAAAATAAAAACATTTGCTGCAACTTTGAACTTTTGAAGTTCTACTGATTCAACTATCCGATTAGGAAGATCATTCCACAACTTGGTCATAGCTGGAATAAAACTTCTAGAATACTGTATTGAGCCTCATGATGGAGAAGGCGTGGCTATTAGAATTAACTGCCTGCCTAGTATTACGAACAGGATAGAATTGTCCAGGGAGATCTGAATGTAAAGGATGGTCAGAGTTATGAAAAATCTTATGCAACATGCATAATGAACTAAGTGAACGACGGTGCCAAAGATCAATATCTAGATCAGGAATAAGAAATTTGATAGACCGTAAGTTTGTGTCCAACAAATTAAGATGAGAATCAGCAGGTGAAGACCAGACAGGAGAACAATACTCAGAACAAGGTAGAATGAAAGAATTAAAACACTTCTTCAGAATAGATTGATCCCCGAAAATCTTGTAAGACTTTCTCAATTAGCCAATTTTTTTTGTGCAATTGAACTCGTTATATTCTAGCAATGTGCCCTGAATCATTATAGAATTAAGCAAATGCACTAAAACCTGTGCCTCTCTATAGAAAGGGTTTGCTAATTTTGTCGTAAAGGTATAGATTCTATTAATAATTCTGTTTTCAGTTTTTGGATATTATAGTGTTGCATAACAAATCACAATTAAACGAATTTATAATTTCGCCCCCGAGTTACAACCGCGATACCCCTCCTGCTCCCTTCCATCTCCATTAATAGCGAATTTTATTTAATCCATGCGTTAATATATTCTGGTATTCAAAGAAAATTTATAATAATATGTTTTTCCTATGGGAAGTGTAAATTATCTCGATTTGTGTTAAACTATTAGAAGAGTCACGGACTTATGCAACGTGCATCCGAAAACATGCTGCTGTCGTTGACTTCGTCGGGTGTAGTTACTAAATTTAGAATTATCATCACAGTACTTTATAATCTCTTTATTCATTAACATTATTCATTGACAAAATATATATCCAAGGAAAAAATTCACGTTAGTAAATAAGATTCAAATCACAATCTATGGTAATAGCCTGAAAACAGTGATGCTATCCGGACAAAATACTTGCAACCAATCAGCTACGAGGAAACTTTTCCGAGCTGAAAGGGCACCTTTGCGAGTGTGTACAAATGAATAAAAAATGAGTTTATTTACGTAGATCTTTCTTATTTATCACAAACAACTCTAACGGAAGTTGCTCAATGAACTTCTGCGAGTTTCAACACCCAAAATAAAACCAAACTGAATCAAATTACCATTGGTTTTGGGTTGTTATTGTACCAACCGTGTGTCACACAATTGTACATAATTATTTTGTATATATTATGCTTGTATCTGCGCTCTTCCCTCGCACTAAAAAGAACCAGAACCAACATGTCTATGTGTAGCCTATGTAATATTGTCATGTATTTTCCTGTTGCCTTGAGGTTTTGTATATAAAGGAGTGTGTTCTTTAATAAAGTTACTCAGTTGATTGCTTCCTGCCTTTGAGTCACAACCTTGCTCTCGGCCCGTCACATTGGTGACCCCGGAAGTCGTCACGGGGTAGGCGAGTGTGTCCTACGGCATTCATAGGCGTGTGTGTCCTACGGCATTCATAGGCGTGTCCTACGGCATTCATAGGCGAGTGTGTCCTACGGCATTCATAGGCCTGTGTGTCCTACGGCGTTCATAGGCGTGTGTGTCCTACGGCATGCACGTCAGCTTCGGTTGAAGTTGAGTGGGTGTCCTCTTCGTCATGAGTGGAGGCGTTGATGGGGGTTTTGAAGGTCATGAAGTGGCTGTCCATAGAGCTGAAAAAGCGTTGCTATACGGGCGGCTGGCGACGGCGAGTACTGCTGCAGAAGGTATGCGTTGACGGCGTCATAGTAACGGTTTTTCAACTCTTTCAACAACCGTTGGGGGACCAAAGGGCTTCGCTCACTCTCGGGAAAATGACCAGTATTACTCGCCTGCAACCTGCCGCAGACGTCTCCTCGTGAGGTGAACCTACTTCGCGCCCTTATGGACAGCCACTTCATGACCTTCAAAACCCCCATCAACGCCTCCACTCGTGACGAAGAGGACACCCACTCAACTTCAACCGAAGCTGACGTGCATGCCGTAGGACACACACGCCTATGAATGCCGTAGGACACACTCGCCTACCCCGTGACGAGCCGGAGCAGCAACACAGCCACCCATCATCCACCACTCGCTCGCACCCCAACCAACGACTTCTACAGCCACTCACTGCCGCTAATCAGCGCAGTTTTTACTACTACCTCTCCAGATTCAGGGCACCTATTTAACATGTTCAGTATGTCATTTTTAGAGGGGGAGCCATGTACCAACCGTGTGTCACACAATTGTACATAATTATTTTGTATATATTATGCTTGTATCTGCGCTCTTCCCTCGCACTAAAAAGAACCAGAACCAACATGTCTATGTGTCGCCTATGTAATATTGTCATTTTTCGAACATGTATTTTCCTGTTGCCTTGAGGTTTTGTATATAAAGGAGAGTGTTCTTTAATAAACAACTCAGTTGATTGCATCCTGCCTTTGAGTTCACAGCCCTCTCTCGGCACCGTCACACTATCATTGAGTCGATCCCTCTTTCGCTTGCCATGTTTGAATGGCCTTTGGATGCGGCTCTCTCTCTCTCTCTCTCTCTCTCTCTCTCTCTCTCTCTCTCTATTTACGTATTGGTATCTCTCTCTCTCTCTCTCTCTCTCTCTCTCTGCCAGGTTATTGACTTTATATTAGAAGATATTTTCTTGTATTTGTCAACATTTCCGACGATTTGAAATCAAAAGTCCCGTATCGACGTCTGCGCTGATCTGACGCACACTATCCGATCTGTGCAGCGGATGGAGGATAATTCCTTTGCTCGCTTCTCTTCACTCTTTCCTTTTAGCTTCTCGTTTTGCACTCAATCCTCCGAGAAAGAAAGTCGCAAGGGAAATTGACTCGAGTAATGCATTTTAAGAGTTCTTTCATACCTGGCACTGATGCTTGTTATTGCCTACCGCTCGAAGCCGGGGACTACAGAATTGAGGTTTCTTTTTTTTCTTTTTTCTTTTATTCTGTGAAGTTTTTAGGTATTTTGTTAATAATCTCTTCCATCTTCTTCGTCTACTTGTGGACGAAACTTTATAATCACATTAATTGCAGAGAAGAAAGGTTAACGTCAACCAGAGGTATTCCTACAAAGGAGTTGTTATGGCTTATTGAAAACGTCCATATTCTGCCTGACTTGGGTTCGAGTCACCCTCAAGCTCGATAGCTTCTTGTAGTGTCTGCAACCTCAACATCCTTGTGACCTAAGGAACCTATAGGTCTACCTTCTGGGTGGAGAGGTGCTTTCACGCTGAACATATGATATATGGTCAGTCTGTAGGACATAATCCTGCCAACTAGGGCAATGTGACTGTCCCTTGCCTTTGCCATTCATGAGTGGCCTTTAAAACTTTAAAAATTGAACAAATGAAGAGTCAGTGAATTGAAATAGATATCCCTTAAATTTTGTTTCAGAAAAAAAAAACAATACTGTCATCGTAATTGTTAAGGAGGAGCAAACATGTCTCGTCAAGTTTCACAACCATAGGTTGGATGAAAGAACATTCCGAACAATAATTCAGTTGCTGAGTCAACAAAATAATAACTGTGTGTCTTCTCTCAAAATAAACACAGAATGATACTTTTATCTTTCATATTGTTACTCTTTTATGAAAGTATTACTGCAAAAGAGGATCTGGTGACCTTCGATAACAGGTAATTGATTGGCGACAGATTTTGTAAATCCATTTTTTCTCCCACTCAATTTTTCCCTTCCAGAAATTGAAAAGATCGCTCTCTTTGCCTCTCGACCCATTTGTAAGCGTTTTCTTCTTAAGGCTTATGGAGAGAGAGAGAGAGAGAGAGAGAGAGAGAGAGAGAGAGAGAGAGAGAGAGAGAGAGAGAGAGAGAGTTCCCAATATTATCAACCATATACAGACTTCTCTGTATTCTTATTTGATGGAAATTCATCAATATTGTTTCACAATAATAAATGTATAATCAAATGTTGACAATTTTCTGCAAAATCATTCTGCTATCATTGGTATTGGTAGTGTAAGAGAGGGTCAAGATGACAGATCCTGTGTAGATACATTCATTCTGCATACTTCAATGAGAGCCAGCAGTGAGAGTGTGTGGATAGGGCGTGTTGTATTACCGTAGACTACAGGCAATGGTCTTGTTGTATAGAGATTAATATTATTCCTATTATACAATGTTATTATTCATGGAGCTTAAGAGTTTATTCACTTTACCTTTGCAACATAAAGCCGTTTCACATTCACAAAGCCATTGAAGTTTTAAATGCTAAATAGTTCTGAAATCTCACACTACATATAAGGTTCACCAGCAGCGCATCAAACCCTTTCATACACATAGCACCATTTTCGCTATTACATATCAATAAAACTTTTTATTCACCTTTTATTCAACATCAGCTAACAAGATGTCTTCCTCTGTTTTATCATCTTTTGCCAAGTTTTCAAAAAATTTTCTTGAATATCAAGGAAAGGAGAATCCTCCACTATATGATAAAGAACAAGTGCTTGGCTATATGTGTTTGTGTGTGTTTCTTTCCTGTCACGCTGAGCGACATTGCCAAACGTATGGTTATGACGACTCGGTTTCTCCCCATTCCTTAGTTAGGGGGAGATGTGGTAGTCATACTTCGGTGAGAACGGGTACCCCAAGAGGTACACTCGGAATCCAGAATCTCTCACACATTGCCCAAACTGCTGTGTTGTAGTTAGGAAAAGGGGGTTAGGAAGAGTGGAATCTGTGTTTGCATTTCTATCTAAATATTTATCCACAATTTTTGACTATTCACGTACATAAGCATAATACATTCAACGAGAATTGAAAGTATAACTGCAATAACTGGCCCATGAGAGAGAGAGAGAGAGAGAGAGAGAGAGAGAGAGAGAGAGAGAGAGAGAGAGAGAGAGAGAGATGTGGCTGGGTGAAATGGACTAAAGATATTTCTAAAACCACAATTTTTTTCGGATTTCCTTATCGAATAATGAGAAACATTTCTCTGGAAAAGGACGCTCGTCTTCAAATCGAAATTTAATAGAGGAACGTCGATGGTTATGACATTTAATCTCAGTGGGAATAAATTTAGTACCCCGTGTCCTAAAATTCAAATTTGATCAGTACGACTTTTACATTTTCTAAATCCTGCTTCTTTATCTCTCAGCTTTTCATCAATCTCTCTCTCTAGTCTTTTTAGAATAAGCATAGTATATATTGTCATGACAACTGATGTAAGTGCGATGGCTCTCTAATTATTGCAATCAGTCAGGTTTCTCTCTCTTTTTTTTTTTTTTTTCCCCCCCAAATTTCACCAACACTACTAATTCCCATTTGTCAGGGTTTGTATCTTCAGGCCATATTTTACAAACTAATCTTGTAAGTATTCTGGGAGTTGCTGTAATAGTTGAGAACCTAGTATTCTACATGCATTAGTATTAATAAAGTTAAGTTTTTATTTTGAATTACGTGTACGTTTATATAATGTACATTTACTTAATCGTGCATGAGTGGAACTCACCTTATTTGCTGGCTATACATCTCTTAAATACACAAATGAAATATGTGAATAAAATAATGTACTCTCATGTTAGACCAGCTTCGTAAGATAGCTCCCTCAAAAAGATTATTTATCCCCGGCCTTAATCTTCCGATTCAGCCCGAGATAAATAATCTGCAACCACTTTCTCTTTTCTTGATATATGATTAATACAATATGGTTGGAAACATAATGAACATCTAGTTAACCTTCGATTATTATTCTTCATTTTATGAATGAAAGTTAAAATATTGTGATATGAATAGAGCATAAATTCTGCATTCTGTGGTCGAGTTACATAAACTTCAAACTTCCATTTTGCTGTGATTAGCGTTAGCAGTTCATTTTCAACTGTTGAGTAGGCCCATGTATGCTTCTTCAGCTTCGACAGCAAACAGACGGGGTGAAGAATTCCTTCCTTGTCTTTTTGCAGTAGCACAGCTCCAATCCCATAGTCCAACGTATTCACTTGGATAAGGAATTTTTTGTTGAAATCCGGTGCTTTCAGTATCAGTTATTATGGTTTTCATCTTGTCGAAGGATTCCTGGCACTCGCTGGTTCATATAGACTTTTACTTTTGGCTTGTCAAATCTGTCAAGGGAGCGACCACAGCCGAAAAATTCGTGGAAACCCGTCTGTAGAATCCTGCCGTCCCTAAAAATCGTTGTAATTGTTTCCTCATAGAGGGGGGTGAAGATTTCCTTTTTCCTGGAATTTCGTTAACGTAGTTCCGGTCACTGATCTTATTCAAAATCCGGAATTGTCCTTGGAACTTCTTGGTGAGAGAGAATTTCCTTATCGGTAAGAAAACCAACACCTGTTGTCCTACTGCAAACTGTCTTTCTTAATTTTCATACCAAACCTTTTCTTCATTTTTCCTCAGTCATTTTCAGGTTTTCGAGGGAAAACTTTCTTACCTTGCCGATCCTTTTCCTTAAAATCTTGAGATATTCTCCATCCGTTTCCTCTCGATCTTTCCATTTTTCTGACATTTTAATCAGTCCTATTACTTTTCGTCCAAACACCATTTCATTCGGCCTACATCCCATGCTTTCTTGATAAGCATTGCATACCTCAAATAACATGAAAGGTAGTCCGATGTCCCATTCATTTCCTGTTTCATTGCAGTACTTTGTTAACATATTCTTTAGGTTTTGATGAAACCTCTCTAATGCACCGTAGGTCTCTGGGTGATAGGCAGTAGACAGTTATTATCTGATATCCAATAGTTTCATCACATCCTGAAACAATTTTGACGGGAAATTTGTTCTTCGGTCCCTGGGAATGATTTCGGGAATACCAAACCTGGTAAAAGAGTCTATTAACTTCTCGGTTATTACTTTAGCACGGATATTCCCGACGGGTATGGCTTCTGGGTATCTTGTCACTGGACACATTAAAGTTAACAGATATTCGTGGCCTTTCTTTTTTCTTGGTAATGGTCCTACTATGTAGATCATTACCTTGCTGAAGGGTTCTCCTCGTACTTCAATCAGGTGTAAGGGAGGTTTCTTGATGTACTCGTTAGGCTTTCCAGCCATCTGGCAAACGTGACATGCACGGCAAAACTGGGTCACATCCTTATGCATGCCAGTCGAGAAAAAGTGTCTCATAATCTTCTCCGTTGTTTTTCTTAGTCCCATTAGTCACGTCTCATGCACCATGGCGATCACCTTCTTCTCTACGGTGCGTGAATCAATATCTGACGGTATATGCCCCATTTGGCATTCCCAGGGATATAGGTGGGTCTATGCATCCTTATAAGCAATCCATCCTTGAGTTAATATCAGGTGGGAGACTGCTGACCGTCTGTCTCATCCACCACACGGTACATTAATTCTCTTAGGTCCCATCCTTCCATTGCAATCCTATCAGCCTTTTCCGACAGTTGTCATACTTTTAATGCTGAGTTTTCTATTTCTTCCAAATCCATTGCCTCCTTGTTTTCTTGTTCATTCATCTGCCGTTTCTTCTCCTCTGTAATATCATGGGAAACCTCTTCTTCTGTAAATAAATCCTCCAAGTTCATCATTTCTTCGGTTTCTCAATGTTCTACAGCCACATCCTTATCATACTCCTAGTCGTCACACAACCAGGAAACAGATACAGGTAGTCTTTATCGAGTTCAGTCATAGGACTATACTTCAGTGGTTTCTCCGTTACAATGGGACAAGGCACAAACGGCAGCTAATGAATCCTTCACCGCAAAATCAAAATGACCTGTCACCAACTCACATGACAGTTTCAAACGGAAAATAGGAGTAACTTTCTTACCCCTATTCCCTTCAAAAGGACCGAATCTTCTTTGAGAGAATGTTCCAACAACAGGTGTACACCTCGTGTCACCACTATGATTATCACCCATGTCAAGCAATATCTTGAGCGGGATATGCTCGCTCCCATCTAGAACGGCTAACATACCTTCATAATTATATGGTTTAAAGGCATCCACGTTTGTCGTGTAAACACTAGCTGGTTTATTTTCCTCGTCAGTCTTTCCCGTTTGGTTATTTGTCTTCGTATTTTTTGGAGTTGAATTATCTTCAATCACTTGGGCGACTGCTTTCGGTTGATTCGACCAACATCCTTTACTGATATGGCCTTTTTTGCCACAATTATAACAGATGATATTAATCTTCTGCACATCTTTCCCAACGATTCAATGATTGCAGTTGTGGTATTATCACATTCTGTACATTTTGCTTTGGAATAGTACTAGTGGTACTTCCGCTGTAACTAGTGAACTTGTTCCCATAGTTATAATTGAACTGTTTTCCATGGTTCGGCGAATACTTGATATTCAGTCAGAATGATGGTTGGAACTTCATACCCGAGGGGGGTTTACAATTGATATTATAATCTTCACTCAGCAAAGCAGCTCTATCAAGTTTTTTCACCTCTCTCTCTCTCTCAAGTACGTTCGAATATGTTCAGAAATTCCTTGTAAGTATTATTCCAGCACTATCAGTTCTTATAAATCTGCCATCTCTCTCACTTGGGCAGCCTCTGACCATCTCTTTATACATCGTTGTTCCTTATAAGCATAACCCAGGAAAGTAATTTTCTCGTCATTCCGCGAATTTCTGAATCTTTCAAGATAACTTTCAGGGGTCCTCTGATACACTTGCAGTGCGCTTCTCTTAACTTCTTGATACTCCTTCCTCTGGTCCTGAGACAAATGCTTTTTTGTTGACCAGGCGGACATAGTCTTTTTATAGTTTATTTATGACATATTTGTTTTTGATGTTGTTGATAGTTTATTATATGACATGTCTGTTTTGATGTCGTTTCTTATTTTAGAATGATTTATTGTTAATTTGTTCTCTTCATTTATTTATTTCCTTATATTCTTTCCTCACTGGGCTATTTTTCCCTGTTGGAGCCCCTGGGCTTATAGCATCTTGCTTTTCCAACTAGGGTTGTAGCATGGATAGTAATAATAATAATAATAATAATAACAAGGCAAGATACACACTGCGTCCTTTTCCAATAAGGACACTCTACAATAACATGGACCATTTATCTTCTGGCCATTTCATCATTGACGCGACCATTTCAAAATGATCGAAGAATTCATTGGGAGCTGGTGCCGTGAATTTTGGGATCAACCTCTGTGCCTTTGCTACATCAAACATGGGATCATGCATAGAAAGGGTCACACCTGTTTGAGTTGACGACAACCTTTCACAAGCATTCAACAGGTCTAAATCCCTGGCATATCTTGCAATTTTTCTTGCTTCTTCTCTCTCTCTTCCCGTCTTGCCTCTTCTCTCTCTCTTTCTTCCTGTGTTGCAATTTCTTTTGCTTCCACTTCCCTTTCATGTCTTGCAATTTCTCTTGCCTCTTCTTCCTGTTCTGCCATCATCTTCAACTTAATCAAATTCTCTTCCGCTGCAATTCATCTAATCTCAGCCTCTACATAAATTTCTTCTTTCATTCCTTCAGTTTGTGGGTCATCTGATACTTGCTTCTCTACAAATTCTTCGTAAGCCTTCTCCAAAACGTTACGAGCTGCTGAAATATCTTCTGGCAACTTGCCTGAGTTTATGAATGCTTCTAAGGCTAGACACTTGATTTGGACTTTAATAATTCCACTAATTGCATGGCCACCACATGCCAATGAAATAGCAAGCCGCTAGCTTTAGTTACATCAGCTTCCAACAATTCATGAACAATTGGGTTTTCCAAAAACTCCTGTACACTTAATTGCGTCATCTTGTACTTTACAAAAAATTATACTTTACCAAAAAATATAGCTTATCAATACACAAAATCCTATCAACACCAAACTGATCAAACATTTAATAAAAAACACAACCCTGATATCATCAATATTTAAAACATACTTGCTCTATCCCAGGGTCTGGGCACCAAAAAATATTTATTACAACTAGCGAATTACGTAAATTCCCAACCTCCCAAACTCGCCGGCTTTATATTACATAATCTGATACACAAGAGAATATCTCCGAGCTCTGGAAATAATACGCAACTCCCAGATGATAATATATATTAACACTGAATATCTAAAGGTCTCTTTACGTTACACTTAAAATAAAATCTGGGTGATTACTGTACTTCTATTGGAAACTATTCTTAAATCAACCTCTTACTTTAGTTCTTAGTAAGGGGATACGAGCAAGTTACTGAAATAATTATTGGTGATCGAAATAATACACACTTTACAAAAATATATATATTCTATAAAAATAACAATTCAAAAACTAATACCAAAAATAAATCACTCGAAATTTAAATCTGAACTAGACCTTAGACTTAAGAAAAATGTACATTTTAAGAATTATACAATCAATTGTTTAACTAGAAAATATTCAATTTTGACAAATAATGAAAAAACATTTGACATTTTAACACTAGTAAATAAACAGTAATTACACTTACGCATACGTAACTGTTACTGTTACGTCCTTAGGGCTCACACAAGGTTACCGAATGGTTGAGCAAAAATAAATATACTTCACTTTTTAACCAAATCTCACAGGGCCAGTCACAAAATACAATAAATAATTTTTACAACCTAAACTGTATTCACAAATACACTTTACTTCTTCCAAAATACGTAGTGGCTGGATAAATGCTGGAGAGAGGACTGGCGGATGTTGGCTCTTTCAGAGGGTCAGGCTGGATCTCTGGATCCTATGTATTGCTAGTCCCTATATATATATATATATATATATATATATATATATATATATATATATATATATATATATATATATATATATCATCTTATTTCATTCTGGAATCTTCCAGTTCAGCCTTCTGGAAGTGTGGGGGCATTAAAAAAAGAATAATTTTAAGTCTAAAAGCTTCATGCATTTTCCAACCACGTGGAAACATGACAGCATACCTCCTGTATGTCGTATATACTATTTAACAATATTACTGAAGAATTCGAAACAAAATTATGCGAAATGAAAATTTAATTCTTTAAAAGGACGTAAACTTATATATACGGAACTGAATGAAAATACTACTAAAGGAATGACGACAGTCTTATGTAATTTACATACATTTACTTATTCCTACATGAGTGGTACTCGCCTTACGAACTGGCTATACATCTCTTACATACACAAATGAAATACGTGAATAATATAATCTGCTCTTATGTATGTGATACCAGCTTCGTGAGAATATATATATATATATATATATATATATATATATATATATATATATATATATATATATACATATATATACATATATATATATATATATATATATATATATATATATATATATATATATATAAAGAGAGAATATATATAAAGAGAGAGAGAGAGAGAGAGAGAGAGAGAGAGAGAGAGAGAGAGAGAGAGAGAGAGGCAGGCATATCCCCACTCAGATATTGATTCTTATAAATGCCCGTAGATATTAAATCATGTCTCTGAAACGGTGGGTATTAAATCGGTAAAAACGAAACAGTTGACGTAATTAAGAATAAATGAACTTTATTAATTTTATTACATGTAGAATACTGGGTTCTCAACTATTGCAGGATTGGTAAATGTTAAATTCCTCATTCGATTATCTGAAAACAGTGTTTGATGACACTTCATGAAGATATTTATTTACAAAGCATATCTATAACACTTTTATCAGACTTTAGAAAACATATACATTATAACCAATAGATCTAAGAAAGGTGATTTTATCGTCAGGGTTATAGCGGCAGTATATCTGCTCTAAACGCTTTTGATCTTATATTTTGTGTTTGTAGGTCTCTCATCTCTTCTTTCCATTTGAATCACTTTTGTTTGCGACAAAACTTCCTCTTTCATGAGACGATCTATAAGTTTCCAAATATGAGGGTGTTGTTCAGCATTATTTGATAAAGCACTGTGGAATCCTTCGAGACTGTCGTTCGTTCGTGGCATACACATTTGAGTTCTTACGTGCTTGTTCCAAATCGAAATTGGAAATAAATGACTGGCTCTTTTACGGTTTCCGCCTCTTCCTCTCATCACTCCTATGTAAGTAACTTCAAAATAAGCGAGAAATTCTTCAGAGATATCTTCGTCCTCGGAAAGTTCCACAAACCTGTTGGAACGTCTTCTATTGGTAAAAAGGCAAGAGAAGAGAAACATCGTATCTTGAGACAAAATTCGTTATCATTATGGTATCGAACCTTAAACCCTAACTCAAAAATTTTCCTGTAATTCGCTTGGCGAAAATGGAAGAAACATCCACTCACAATAGCGTTAGGAAAAATACCTTTAATTTCGTTAAAAGATCCCTTTTCAAAATCACTCATTATAGTTGTAGGAGTTTGCTGAAGGATGTCATGGATTTTGTTGTAAAACATTCCATATGTTTCCCGAGTCTTGTTTGGAAGAAGGCCAAATATTCGAGGAAAACTACAGTTATCTACATGGACATGGATGGTGAAAAGTTGATAAAAGAAACCCGGTAAAACCTTGAAGGTTCCATCAACTGCCCAGTTTCTATACCTCCTAAAATCATTCAACCCAACTTCAGTAGCAAATATCAGAATATGATTATGGTCTTCAGCTCCCGAATCATACTGCAAAAACTTTTCTCCAGATAAAAGATGTTGAAAATTTGTTGGAATGCAAAAACCGATCCTTTCCCTAGGGATTGCTGGAGCACTTATAGTTTGTTGCCTCTGTGACGGGCCGAGAGAGGAGTTGTGAAATCAAAGGCAGATTGGAAACGACTGAGTTGAATTTTCATGTTCGTTTTAGTGCGAGGGAAGAGCGAAGATACAACCATAATATATACAAAAGGAATTATGTACAATTGTGTGAAACACGGTTGGTACATGGCTCCCCCCCTAAAAATGACATACTGTACATGTTAAATAGGGCGCCCTGATCTAGAGAGGCGAACTGTACGCGGGTCATCGGGCAGAAGATAAGCAGGTTTTAGACGATCAATGGAGACCCAGTCTTCTTTGCCCCGAATGTTTAGGAGAAATGCTTTCGGACTGCGTCGGATCACAAGGTAAGGTCCCGTGTAAGGGGGCGTTAACGGTGGCTTGCTGGTGTCGTTGCGCAGGAAGACGTGCGTTGCAGAGTGCAAGTCCGTTGGTATGTGATGCTTCGCTGGGGGCTTGTAAGTCTGGCGGCACGGAGTAAATTTTCCCACGACGTGACGTATGCGCTGGAGATCGTCGGAGGAGGTTGTAGAAGGAAAAAACTTGGCAGGGACGACCAACGGGTCGCCATACACCATTTCGGCTGCCGAGACGTCGAGGGCGTCTTTAGGAGTGGTCCTTAGTCCAAGGAGGACCCAGGGAAGCTGAGTAAACCAGTTGCAATCCTTGCAGCGGGACATCAAAGCTGCTTTGAGGGTGCGATGAAAACATTCAACCATTCCATTGGCAGCGGGGTTGTAGGCCGTTGTGTGATGTAGGGTGATGCCCAGGAGATTCGCTAATGACGTCCATAATTGAGAGGTGAAAGTGGTTCCCCTGTCAGAAGTAATATGCTCAGGGATACCGAATCTTGAAATCCATCCAGAGAGTAAGGCAGATGTACATGAGGCGGACGTTGCAGTTTCCATGGGAATGGCTTCAGGCCAACGAGTGGAGCGGTCGATGACGGTAAACAGGTAACGATGTCCTTGTGATGTGGGTAGGGGGCCTACAACGTCGACGTGAATGTGTGCGAAACGACGCTGAGGTTGAGGAAAGGTGCCCACTCCGGAATCTGTGTGTCGATGTACTTTGGAAGTTTGGCAAGAAGTACAGGCACGGACCCAATCCTTAGCATCCTTAGAAATGCCGTGCCAAATGAACTTTGCCTTCAGCAGCTGTGCAGTAGAACGGCACGAGGGATGTGAAAGGCCGTGGATGAAATCAAACACCTGTCGGCGCATGGGAGCAGGAATCCAAGGTCGCGGTCTACCAGTACTGACGTCACAGAGGAGGGTGGTGTTGGAGTTTTCGAGGGGAAAATCCTCCCAACGGAGGGACGTGCAGGATGTCCTACAAGCTTGATACTCTGGATCCTGTCGTTGGGCTTCAGCCAGGGCGTTGTAATCCAATCCCAGTTGAACGGCAGCCAACGTGTTTCTTGACAGGGCATCGGCAACGGAATTTATTTTCCCAGGGACGTATTGGAGGGTGCAATTGTATTCAGCCACGGCGGAGAGATGTCGGCGTTGACGGGCGGACCAGGCGTCAGACTGTCGAGTGAAGGCGTGCACCAGAGACATGTGGTCTGTGCGAATGACGAAGTCCGTACCTTCTAAGAAATGGCGAAAGTGACGGACAGCCAGGTGCACCGCCAGCAATTCTCGATCGAAGGTAGAATAACCCGATTCTGCCTTGGACAGTTTTCTGCTGAAGAAGGCCAATGGGCGGGGCGAGCCTTTGACCACCTGCTCGAGTACTGCACCAATAGCGACGTCGCTGGCATCGGTGGAGAGAAGGAGAGGGGCGTGTGGGATAGGAAAAGTGAGAGCCGCAGCAGTTGATAGGGCCTTCTTTGCATTGCAGAAGGCCGCTTCTTGAAGGGGACCCCACTTCAAGTCCTTTGGCTTGCCCTTGAGGGAGGCGTAGAGGGGAGCAAGAGTGGCGGCAATGGCTGGCAGAAAGCGGTGATAATAGTTGATCATGCCCAAGAATTCCTGCAGAGCTTTGACGGTCGAGGGCGTGGGGAAATTCTGAACGGCTGCTACCTTCTCAGGGAGGGGATGGACTCCTTCAGGAGTGATACGGTGCCCTAAGAACGACACTTCGTTGGCGCCAAAGGTACACTTGTCGTACCGGACTACAAGGCCGTTTTGTTGCAGGCGGTCGAGCACGATGCGCAGGTGACGGAGGTGTTCCTCTTTTGAGGAGGAGAACACAAGTATGTCGTCCACATAACATACACAGAAAGGAAGGTCCCCTAAGATGCCATCCATGAGACGTTGAAACGTTGCCCCAGCATTACGAAGGCCAAAACAGGAGTAATTGAAGGTGTATGTACCAAACGGAGTGGTGATGGCGGTCTTGGGGATGTCTTCTGGGTTCATAGGCACCTGATAATACCCCTTCAGGAGGTCGAGCGTAGAGAAAACCTTTGCTATGTGCAGGTAGGAGGTTACATCGGCAATGTTTGGGAGGGGGTAGTGATCCGGTTCTGTTTGCATGTTCAGGCGCCTGTAATCCCCGCACGGACGGAGGGAGCCGTCTTTCTTCAGAACGATGTGTAAGGGTGACGACCATGGGCTGGAGGCCTTTTGGCAAAGGCCCATTTTCTCCATTTCGGCGAACGTCTGTTTGGCGGCTGCCAGTCGTTCCGGTGCCAGACGTCTGTATTTTGCGAAGACTGGGGGTCCCGTCGTCTTGATATGGTGATAAATACCGTGCTTAGCAGGAACCGTGGGCGTTTGGCGAAGTTCTGGACGGAAAACTTCCGGGTACGACGTGAGGAGATGGGCGTAGGCATCCGTGGGTGCGCTGATGTGGAGAGCGAGGTTAGAGGGGGCGGGTTGAAGAGGTGTCGACAAGTACGAGTCCGCGTTGACCAATCGTCGGTGGGCGACATCGACCAGAAGGTGGAAATGAGAGAGGAAATCCGCACCGAGGATTGGCATTGTGACGTCAGCAACGAGAAACTTCCAATTGAATTTACCGTTTCCGAACGATAATGTGAGGCTCTCGTAACCGTAGGTGGGTATCGCAGATCCGTTGGCAGCTACCAAGTGGACGTCGGCAGATGTAGACAGACTACGTTGTGCCTTGAAGAGTTTCCTTGGCAAAAGAGAACGACAAGCACCCGTGTCTACCAAAAATCGCACGCCCGTTCCTGCATCCTGTAAAAAGAAAAGATTAGAAACATGGGAGGCCACCGCCACAAGCGATGGCCTACTTACAAGTTTTTTGGCCACTGACAATCTTTGGCACATTTCTTCGCGGTTGCCCCGAATCTGAAGTGGTAGTAGCAAAACTGCGGTGGATGGGAGGTAGTAAGTGGCTGTAGAAGTCGTTCGTTGGGGCGCGAGCGATTGGTGGGTGGTGGGCGGCTTTGTCGCCGCTTCGGCACGTCACGGGGTAGGCGTGTATGTCCTACGGCATTCATGTCAGCTTCGGTGTACGTTGAATAGGCATCCTCGTCGTCAGGGGTGGAGGCGTTGATGGAGGTCTTGAAGTGGCTGTCCATAAGGGCGTCGGCTTTGGTCATCAAGTCCTTTATGGGTAAACTATCGACATCGGGTATGGCAGCGCGCACAGGTTCAGGTAAACGGCGTATCCAAAGGGCACGGAGTAGGTTCACCTCACGAGGAGAGCCGTCTGCGGCAGGTTGAAGGCGAGCGATACTGGTCATTTCCCTGAGGGCAAGCGAAGCCCTTTGGTCCCCCAACGGTTGTTGCGAGAGCTGAAAAAGCTTTGCTATACGGGCGGCTGGCGACGGCGAGTACTGTTGCAGAAGGTATGATTTGAGGTCGTCATACGCTATTGGGGTGTCTCCTTGTTCACAAAGCCAGTCGGATATTTCTGGGAAGGTGTCCTCGGGTATCACCGCGAGAACATAATCCGCTTTGGTGGTTGAGCGAGTCACGCCCCTGATACGAAACTGGACTTCTGCGCGCTGAAACCAAGCAAACGCCTCTCCGCTGGCAAACGATGAAAGTTTGAATGGAGAGGCCGTAGCGCCAAGTGCCGTAGAGTCCGTCATAGTAACAACGATGGAGGGGCGAGGGGGTGGGGGTGGAAGGCGGTAGAAGCAAGTCGACTTCCGGGGTCACCAATATGACGGTCCGAGAGAGGAGTTGTGAAATCAAAGGCAGATTGGAAACGACTGAGTTGAATTTTCATGTTCGTTTTAGTGCGAGGGAAGAGCGAAGATACAACCATAATATATACAAAAGGAATTATGTACAATTGTGTGAAACACTGTTGGTACACCTCCATCGATGAACATTTCTACTTAGATGCTGGACGTTTTGCATTTCAACCCGTGAGTAAGTTTCCAATGTCGAAAAGCAGTTTGCAACTAATGATATTGTGGTGGAATTATTCGATGCAACATCATTTTTTAACTTTGCAACAGAACTCTTAGCATCAACAGTACATTTAGATGCTTCATGATTATCTTCGTCGGTAGTTTTTATCAACTCTAGCTTTACACGAGTTTTGTTTTCTCTTTGCACATTCCCAGTAGATTAGGGACTTATCGCTATTAGATCCATTTTTATGATACATATACTGTAGAGCATCAACGAGAATATCTTTGCCACGCTCACCTTTGATGGTAAAAATCATTTAAAAGGGCTGAAGTATACAAATAAAAATGTTCACTACTGAAGTTTGGAAGGAGAAATATTTAAAAAAATTTCTGAAGTTTGGAAGTAAATAATACAGAAAGAAATATTTACAACAAGGAAATCACGTAAGACCGAAAATATTGGTTAAGCATGGAAATTGTCCGGCTGGTAATTGTCCCACTGGCAATTATCCGAATGGCAATTGTCCGGCTGGCTACTGTCCTCCTGGCAATTGTCCTAGAACCATATATATATATATATATATATATATATATATATATATATATATATATATATGTGTGTGTGTGTGTGTGTGTGTGTGTGTTTGTGTGTATGTGCGTGTGTGTGTGCGTGTATGTATATTTTCAATTAGAACCTTGTCTATAACACAGGTTGACTGAGGAATGGAATAACACAAGTCCCTGCTACAGTCATTCTTTAGATGCTAATTAGTGGATAAAAGCCCTGTGTAGAAATTCTTTCATTATAAAAGCCGTTCCATAAATTTACCCAGAAAGCTCATCATCAGCACGTCGGACACCTCTACATACATTTCACCATACAATCTCTCACTACGTCTCCTTCTTTTTATTTGTCAACTATATGGATTGGTGATCAATGTCTAGAAAGGATAATATAGATCACTTTCGAAAACTTTGACATCTCTTAAGCATACTACTGTTTCCTAATTTACGTGTGTGTTTATTTCCTTTCCTCAGTGGGCTATTTTCCTTGTTGAAGTCCTGGGGCTTATAGTATAATGTTTTTCCAACTTGGTTGTAGCTTAGCAGAGCAGAGAGATACATATTCTAGGGAGGGTTTTAGGCACTATATGTTGGGGGAAGGGGGAAGCTTTAGAATTTCAATTTCCCCAAAGGTCAAAGTTCAGCGGAGTCTAGAACGGTAAATAGCTAAGGATATACTGTGTTTGGTGATTCTTTTCTGAATTATATTATTGGCCAACTCTTAATTTAAGAGTCAAATTAGGCTCTTGCGGATGGATAATCTTCGGATTTGTTATTATTATTATTATTATTATTATTATTATTTAGTATCAGATCGACAGGGAGGGACGTTTTCAATAGGCCCCCATAACCCTTACATCTAACATCCAATAAGACGAGAAATACCTCCGATTTTGTAGTTCTAACTTGACTGACAGTATTGTCGTTTATTCTGAAAATACCAATCACTTGATATAAAGTTTATGTAAATTCTCTCTCTCTCTCTCTCTCTCTCTCTCTCTCTCTCTCTCTCTCTCTCTCTCTCTCTCTCTCTTGTTCTTCGTTTTCTTCTTCTTCTATCTTTTACAAGAAGTGTTTAATTTTCGTCCTAAAACTTACAGCTGTCTCAAACTCATAGTTTTCGAGGCTTCTTTGACATTGTCGGTTTTAATATTTTTTTTCCTCTAAAATGTTGATGGTAAAAAAGCAAAATGAATTCTAAATTTTTTCGGCTTTTTTATTTTACTCTAAACAAAATGTTAATGGCCAAAGGACATGATCAAAATGAGTTCTACTTTTTACGTTTTTTTTTTTTTTTTTAATATTAAAACAAACCAAGCTTCATCAAGGATTATCCACCAATGAATATTTTGAATTCTTCTCACTCAATATTATGACATCCAACATCTCTAGAACAAAAGCAGGTTATTGAGATCAGTCTCTTGGGGAAAACGGACTGTCTAGTTGCCTTCCATGGTCCCAGTCAAAGTTGAATCCTCGAAGCTGTGTAGGTGGAAATAGGATAAGAGACCAGACGGTTTAGAGCAAACCTTTGAGGATGGTGTGATGGAGAACTTGAGACTCTAGGGCAATTAAAAAGAAAATCTTTTTTGTTATCCACTGCACGAGTCTGGATGAATATCATTTTTTGGCAAAACAGCTACTGGCATTCGAGTTATCCTTTTAATGTTCTCTGGAGAGAGAGAGAGAGAGAGAGAGAGAGAGAGAGAGAGAGAGAGAGAGAGAGAGAGAGAGAGAGAGAGCGCTTAGATCTTTGACAAATCAGCATGTGACATTCGAGTTATCCTTTTAATATCCTTTGGAGAGAGAGAGAGAGAGAGAGAGAGAGAGAGAGAGAGAGAGAGAGAGAGAGAGAGAGAGAGAGAGAGAGAGAGAGCGCTTAGATCTTTCACAAAGCCGCCAGAAACACTCTTAATCTAGTGTCAAGAAATGGCCCAAACATGTGAGCAAGATATGGAAAGAAATAAGCTCTTATACATGACACTCGAAAACAACTAGTAGAAAAAAAATGTAATCTGGGTAGGAAGAGAGAAAAAAAAGGAAAAGGGACTTATAAGTCTCTAAGCCTGGGATATTGGGCGGTATTCATAAAGAAAAGGATATGCTTATACTTGCAAAATATGAAGGAAATCCTTCTACTTATATTCATAAACATTTCAAGCAAAAGCTTCTACTTTTTTAGCAAAAGCATATCCTTATAATGACATAAAAGTAAATGGTTATACATAAAGAAGACCCTTTACTTCATATAAAGAGCATATGCTTCGAAAAAGCCGAATCTGGTCAGTAGCAGACTGCAGTTCGAAGAGAAAGGTTGTTCTGTCCGATTCTCAGCACGATGGCAGATTTTGTGGATGTGAGGCATGTTAAACAATACATGCCCCGTTTATCCAAACTTGATCTTGATTTCAAGATGTTATTCCGTTTTCAAGAACAAAATGTACAGTGGCTTGCGGACAGATATCTTGTCCACACCTGGAATCTCGATGAAATATCAAGGTTAAGTCATAACTTGGTGATATGCATTTTACATTTGCTTTTGCATGTATAAACATTTGGGAGATTACGAAGGCTGCTGTATTTAGGGATGTATGTATGTACAAACAGTATATATGTATGTATGTATGTATATATGTATTATATATATATATATATGTGTGTGTGTGTGTGTGTGTACAGTACATGCAAATATACTGTATTCATATAATATAGTATATATATATATATATATATATATATGTATATGTATGTATATGTATATATATATATATATATATATATATATATATATATATATATATATATATATATATATATATATATATATATATGTATATATATACATCGTATAAATATACATATATACACAGAATATTCATATACTGCAAAAGCTTATTTACATGCATGTATATACACATATAAACTATATATGTATATATATATATATATATATATATATATATATATATATATATATATATATATATATATATAATTTTGTACCAGAAATAGATTGATCTAAATCCCAAACCTGAAATGATTTAGCTGGAATCAACTATTTCAATTCGGTTTGCTTTAAACCTCAATTACCCTTCGCCCTTCGTTCGGGTATCTTAAAGTTTCCTTCAAATTGCAAAGTTGAGCGTTTAGCGTCTTCAAAACTTTTCAACTCAAATCCATAAATCAAATCACGTAGATTATTATTATTATGATTATTATTATTATTATTATTATTATTATTATTATTATTATTATTATTATTGTTGTTGTTGTTATAAAACAAGAATGGAATTTTTCGCGAGTCCTAAAAGAATCCGGAAGAAAATTTTCTCGGATTTCCAAATGGCTTCAAAAGAAATAACCATAGACTTAGCATGGAATTCTGAATGCCTCCAGAACGGAATCTCAGAACGGTATCGGAAGAAAATTTTCCCGGATTTCCAAATGGCTTCAGAAAAAATAGCCACAGACTTAGCATGGAATTCTGAATGTCTCCAGAACGGAATCTCAGAACGGTTTCGGAAGAAAACTTTCCCGAATTTCCAAAAGTCTTCAAAGGACATAGCCATATACTTAACATGGATTTCTGAATGACTCCAGAACTGAAATTTCCAGTAGCAGTCCTGAACCACTCCTCTCCGAGCTTCAAATGATTTCTGAAGACCTGATCTTCATTTTTTTTAAACGTAGCCTGCAACACCTTACATGATCTGTATGTAGCTGGCGAAATCTAACCAAGGAATTGCGCGTCAATAGGAGTAAGAGGAAATGAGTTGATGACTGGGAGAAGGATTTCACTTAACTCACAGAGATCGTGTTCTGGCGGAATAGGAAGCTGCCGGTAAGAATTATGTGTCACGTCTTCGGAACACCATCAACTATAGATGGTTTTGGTTGCTGTCGAAGTTGCTGATCGTTTGTTTTATATCGCCCGACCTATAGAAAGACACGGGATCTTTCGTTGGCAGCTGAGCTTTGAAGATCATAATGTATGCGCCTTGAAGGATCCTTTGCTTGGGCTTTTGCGACGATGTCTTATTAAAGGAGACTTGGAAAAAGTACGAGGCTTTGTATTGGTGTGAAAACGGATTGCGGGGAATGAGGATGGAGGCAGAATGGTTCAACTGAACGGTGATTGACGTGTAGTTCTTCAACAGGATTGTCCCAAAATTCGCCATTGAAGTAAGGACATATCCAGACGACACTGGTAAATATATCATGTTGCTCGTCATTTACTTTGGCATGATAGTGTATGCAGTGAAATTGATAGTATTCATCTCTTTACTCATTGCCCAGATAGGTAAAGAATAAATGCCTTCGATTTCCCTGAGGAATCTGATGAAGTGAGGACTCGCGGCACTGAAATCTCTTTTGAAATCTAGAGGGACACTGACGAACTAAGGAAAAGAGACAATGAAATCTCGAAAAAAAACAGATAATCTAATGAAAGAAGATCTTGAAAACTAGAAGACAGGAGAGAACAGTGAAGAGGAGCCTCTGATGCCAGAGGTAAGACACCTAAAAATAGAGAGCCTCTAATGCTAGAAGTAAGGCACCTCAAAATATAGATCGAAGGCCCTCTTATGCTAAAAGTATGGAACCTAGAAATATATGTCAAAGAATTTCTAATGCTAGAAGTGTGGGAGCTAAATAAGAGAGATCAAAGAACTTTTAATGTTAGAGGTGTGGGAGCTATAAAGAGAGGTCAAAGAACTTCTAATGCTTGAGGTAAGGGAGCTGAAAAGAAGTCAAAGAACTTCTAATGCTAGAGGTGTGGGAGCTAAAAAGAAGTCAAAGAACTTCTAATGTTAGAGGTGTGGGAGCTAAAAAGAGGTCAAAGAACTTCTAATGCTAGAGGTGTGGGAGCTAAAAAGAGGTCAAAGAACTTCTAATACTAGAGGTGTGGGAGCTAAAAAGAAGTTAAAGAACTTCTAATGATAGAGGTGTGGGAGCTAAAAAGAGGTCAAAGAACTATAAATGCTAGAGGTGTGGGAGCTAAAAAGAGGTCAAAGAACTTCTAATGCTAGAGGTGTGGGAGCTAAAATGAAGTCAAAGAACTTCTAATGCTAGAGGTGTGGGAGCTAAAAAGAGGTCAAAGAACTTCTAATAATAGAGGTGTGGGAGCTAAAAAGAAGTCAAAGAACTTCTAATGCTAGAAGCGTGGGAGCTAAAAAGAGGTCAAAGAACTTCTAATGCTAGAGGTGTGGGAGCTAAAAAGAGGTCAAAGAACTTCTAATGCAAGGGGTGTGGGAGCTAAAAAGAAGTTAAAGAACTTCTAATGATAGAGGTATGGGAGCTAAGAAGAATTCAAAGAACTTCTAATGCGAGGGGTGTGGGAGCTAAAAAGAGGTAAAAGAACTTCTAATGCGAGGGGTTGGGGAGCTAAAAAGAGGTCAAAGAACTTCTAATGCAAGGGGTGTGGGAGCTAAAAAGAGGTCAAAGAACTTCTAATGTAAGGGGTGGGGGAGCTAAAAAGAGGTCAAAGAACTTCTAATACAAGGGGTGTGGGAGCTAAAAAGAGGTCAAAGAACTTCTAATGCAAGGGGTGGGTGAGCTAAAACGAGGTAAAAAAACTTGTAATGCAAGGGGTGTGTGAGCTAAAAAGAGGCCAAAGAACTTCTAATGCAAGGGGTGTGGGAGCTAAAAGGAGGTCAAAGAACTTCTAATGCAAGGGGTGTGAGAGCTAAAAAAAGTCAAAGAACTTCTAATGCAAGGGCTCGATGAGCTAAAAAAAGGTCAAAGAACTTCTAATGCAAGGGGTGTGGTAGCTAAAAAGAGGTCAAAGAACTTCTAATGCAAGGAGTGTGGGAGGCAAAAAGAGGTCAAAGAACTTCTAATGCAAGGGGTGGGGGAGCTAAAAAGAGGTCAAAGAATTCTAATGCAAGGGGTGTGGGAGCTAAATAGAGGTCAAAGAACTTCTAATGCAAGGGGTGTGTGAGCTAAGAAGAGGTCAAAGAACTTCTAATGCAAGGGGTGTGGGAGCTAAAAAGAGATCAAAGAACTTCTAATGCAAGGGGTGTGGGAGCTAAAAGGAGGTCAAAGAACTTCTAATGCAAGGGATGTGGGAGCTAAAAAGAGGTCAAAGAACTCCTAAGGCAAGGGGTGTGAGAGCTAAAAAGAGGTCCAAGAACTTCTAATGCAAGGGGTGTGGGAGCTAAAAAAATGTCAAAGAACTTCTAATGCAAGGGGTGTGGTAGCTAAAAAGAGGTAAAAAAAACTCCTGATGCAAGGGGTGGGGAGCTAAAAAGAGGTCAAAGAACTTCTAATGCAAGGGGTGTGGGAGCTAAAAGGAGGTCAAAGAACTTTTAATGCAAGGGGTGTGGGACCTAAAAAGAGGTCGAAGAACTTCGAATGGAAGGGGTGTGGTAGCTAAAAACGGGTCAAAGAACTTCTAATGCAAGGGGTGTGGGAGCTAAAAAGAGGTCAAAGAACTTCTAATGCATGGGGTGTGTGAGCTAAAAAGAGGTCAAAGAACTTCTAATGCAAGGGGTGTGGGAGCTAAAAAGAGGTCAAAGAACTTCTAATGCAAGGGGTGTGGGAGCTAAAAGGAGGTCAAGAGCTTTTAATGCAAGGGGTGTGGGACCTAAAAAGAGGTCGAAGAACTTCGAATGGAAGGGGTGTGGAAGCTAAAAAGAAGTCAGAGAACTTCTAATGGAAGGGGTGGGGGAGCTAAAAAGAGGTCAAAGAACTTCTAATGCAAGGGGTGTGGGAGCTAAAAAGAGGTCAAAGAACTTCTAATGCAAGGGGTGTGGGAGCTAAAAGGAGGTCAAAGAACTTCTAATGCAAGGGGTGAGGGAGCTAAAAAGAGGTCAAAGAACTTCTAATGCAAGGGGTGTGGGAGCTAAAAAGATGTCAAAGAACTTCTAATGCAAGGGGTGTGGTAGCTAAAAAGGGGTCAAAGAACTTCTAATGCAAGGGTTGCGGGAGCTAAAAAGAGGTCAAAGAACTTCTAATGCAAGGGGTGTGGGAGTTAAAAAGAGGTCAAAGAACTTCTAATCCAAGGGCTGGGTGAGCTAAAAAGAGGTCAAAGAACTTCTAATGCAAGGGGTGGGGTAGCTAAAAAGAGGTCAAAGAACTTCTATTGCAAGGGGTGTGGGAGCTAAAAAGAGGTCAAAGAACTTCTAATGCAAGGGGTGGGGGAGCTAAAAGAGGTCAAAGAACTTCTAATGCAAGGGGTGTGGAAGCTAGAAAGAGGTAAAAAATCTTCTAATGCAAGGGGTGTGGGAGCTAAAATGAGGTCAAAGAACTTTTAATGCAAGGGGTGGGAGAGCTAAAAAGAGGTCAAAGAACTTCTAATGCAAGGGGTTGGGGAGCTAAAAAGAGGTCAAAGAACTTCTAATGCAAGGGGTGTGGGAGCTAAAAAGAGGTCAAAGAACTTCTAATGCAAGGGGTGTGGGAGCTAAAACGAGGTCAAAGAACTTCTAATGCAAGGGGTGGGGGAGCTAAAAAGAGGTCAAAGAACTTTTAATGCAAGGGGTGTGGGAGCTAAAAAGAGGTCAAAGAACTTCTAATGCAAGGGGTGTGGGAGCTAAAACGAGGTCAAAGAACTTCTATTGCAAGGGGTGTGGGAGCTAAATAGAGGTCAAAGAACTTCTAATGCAAGGCTTGTGGGAGCTAAAAAGAGGTCAAAGAGCTTCTAATGCAAGGGGTGTGGTAGCTAAAAAGAGGTCAAAGAACTTCTAATACAAGGGGTTGGGGAGCTAAAAAGAGGTCAAAGAACTTCTACTGCAAGGGGTGTGGGAGCTAAAAGGTCAAAGAACTTCTAATGCAAGGGGTGTGGGAGCTAAAAAGAGGTCAAAGAACTTCTAATGGAAGGGTTGTGGGAGCTAAAAAGAGGTCAAAGAACTTCTAATTCAAGGGGTGTGGAAGCTAAAAGCAGGTCAAAGAACTTCTAATGCAAGGGGTGTGGGAGCTAAAAAGAGGTCAAAGAACTTCTAATGCAAGGGGTGTGGGAGCTAAAAAGAGGTCAAAGAACTTCTAATGGAAGGGGTGTGGGAGCTAAAAAGAGGTCAAAGAACTTCTAATGCATTGGGTGGGGGAGCTAAAGAGAGGTCAAAGAACTTCTAATGCAAGGGGTGGGGGATAGATGTCGCCAGCGAGGCTTTGGGGAAGGCGCGACGGCGTCTGTGTTCTTTCTGATGCGTAAACTTAATTAAATACAAGTAAAAACAGGGCATGAAATACATATTATAAATACTAAACTCTTTATAACTTGACGGCACAAATGAAATCTTACAAGTTCCAACATGTAACAAAGCGCTCCCGAAACACGAGTCAACCTTTTACTTCTGTTGGAGGATATCCTTGCAAGTAAAAGTAATCATTATGCATAGGGAAAGAAAGATTTGCTTATACTTCTACCTTTTGCTTCAGAGAATTACCTTGTACTTTTACCTTATGCTTACAAGGATATCCTTCATTTTTATGAATACCTCCCAAAATTGCTCTGAATAGAAACACTCTTCTGGAAATTGCGAGTAGAAGGAGGTTTC
>NC_090759.1:11120560-11128060 GCF_036898095.1 Palaemon carinicauda | reverse complement strand
TGAGGACGGTGAGTTCAATAGTGACATTTTCAACACCACCTGGGGTCATCTTCATCATCTTCAAGGTCAAAAGGTCATATTTCAAGGTCAAAATAGTGAATTTTGGTCATTTTTACTCGTTTTTTTGTGTAACTCATAGCTGGTGAGGGATGGCTGATTATAATAAGAGGCAAGTCTGTAGTTCTGTCCAAATTTAATATATATTGTCAAATATTTTATTACTCAAACATTCCAAACAAGCCATAAAACAATGAAACACTAAAATAAGAAATAAAGAACGGTATTTCTCATCACAACAAAACTCAAAGACATTAACATTTGATTAGATGAACATCGCTAGATGGAAAGCTTTTCTTGCCTCCTGAGGCATCTCACAGCCTTTTCTTTGTCACTTACATTGAGAACCTGAGCTTTCAATAGAATGTTGGCTAAAGTCGTACATGCTGCATTATTAGTAGCTAAAGGTGCATCTACAAAAGAAAACAATTCAGCAAAATGAAAGCGGCAATGCATTTTAGTCATGGCATGCAAATTATAGGCATTATGTACAAAAAAGACAGTTGAAATAGTTGGCACACTCAGTCCACCTCTATTCAAATGATCTAAGAACTCAGATGACACCTCGTTACCATCTTCATCATCCATGATATCCTCCATACTAGTGCTATTACAATATTTATGAACAAGGTCTCCAGCCAAATATACAACTTTATGCTTAAGGTTATCAGCAGACCTCAAGAGCTCCCGAGTGTCTTGAGGAGTGATCTCGTCAATGAGTTCACTTCGCTCATCTGGATTTATGGAAGAAGTACAATTCTTGTCGCAATCAAGCACACGAGAACTAGATTCTGGCATAATGTCATGCTTTAGAAGTGTCTGCATATTTGTAACTTTTGCTGCAGCCATAATGTCAACTACATCAATGTAGAAGTTTCCACCACTTCTTTGCCTGGCTTGACCGAAAAACTTTTCCAAGGCTTCATCCGCGAATATAGCAGGAAGAACGTAGTCAAAGTCTTTCTCTGCCAGAAGCAATTTGGCAGCAGCCACATTATTACGTGTAGACACAATGAATGCTTCAGCAGTTTGCTTAGTTAACTTCAGCTTACGACCACTACCTCCTTGCCATGTGCAGGTCGATATAATTTGGCAGGCGTCCTCCAACTTAGTGAAAGATGTACAGTCTGCTGTCCAAGGCTGTCTGGATTCGTCACGTAGATGTCTAGCTGAGAAACGGTCTTTCACATTCATCATCTTGAACCACTCACTCATTGTCTGGGTGAGAATGATGGTGCCTTCGCTGATGCCCAATGAATCCTTGAAGGTCTTTAAGGCAGCGACAGTCTTGTCATTGAACACCTGACATACTAAGGGTACGCTCTAGTGTTGAAGGGGTTTGGGGAAAACAGCGGTGTGCGTCAGCTTGGTTAAGTGAATAGGAGTAGCTCGGTCGATCTCATAAAGCTTCCGAATATCACTCCAGTAAGCTTTGTACTCATTGCCATGTACAAGATATGAGAGTGTCTGGCCATCAACAGTAATCCAGTTGTTACGAACATTTTTGAAGATGTGCACGTAGTCGTACACTAAGAACATAGATTGCTCTTGAATGGATAGCACTTGACAACTTCCAGGTCCTCCAAGTTTCGAATAAACACTGCGATTGGTATTGCAATTGTCACATATCAAAGAAATCACAGTACCGCCAGCACCAACTACAGCTGAGGCAGCTTCAGTAAGAAGTTCACTCAGCTTATCGGCAGCTAGCTTTTTGCAGGGTAAAACGCATAGAATATAGCGTGGACCACCAAAATGGCAGGCAACTTCAACAACCATAGCATGTGAAGCAAGCATTTCATGGTCACTACCCGCTGCAACGTTTTGAGCATATCCTAGAACATGTCCTACAGAAAATCGCAATGTCTCGATCAGCTTTACTTCATCAAACATTAGATTCACCAAACGCTGCTGCGGCTTAAGCTGGTCGAATAACGTTTTGAGGTTGGAGTCCTGCAGACTACTAGAAAGGACCTCTTTTTATCTTTTTTGTTGATGGTAGAATGATTAAGCCAGATCGACGAATCATTTTGTATGCACTGGGTGATATGTTGTGAAGCTGCATTGCGAATATCAGTGTCGGTATGAAATCGACGACCATCAGGAGGTTTGAACACAAGCCGCAGCTGTGACAGAATGAAGGTTAAATGAGGAAGCTCGTGTGCCTCAGTCATTTTGCAGAGCTGGCTTATTATGTACTGAAGACTTTCCTGGCTTGTGTACTCATAGGTGTTTACCTGTTCAGTTATGGATCTAATCTGGGACCATTTTGAGAGCAAGCTGTTCTTTTGCAAAGGAAAAAGTCGTTTAGGCACCTCAATGCCATCTTTCTCAACTCTATTCAAGAATAGGAATCCAAAAGGTGAGTTGACTTGTTGTAGATGAAAGAACTGCTTGACAGTTTGTCCAGTAGCGTCAGTTCTTGATAGGTAGAGATCTTTCTGGTCTTTTATGACGTTAAAACCAGGAAAATAGGAGCTAATTTTGTCGCGAAATTGGTCGAAATCTCTGATTTTGTCTGCAGCCTCAGCAGCTGCATGCACCTTTTTAGCTCTTGATTGTGATGTAGAAGATGATGTTGGGCGTGGGGCTGAGGTAACCTGCTTCAAAGCTGATTTTGGTATTCCAGGAAATATTGATGGCGGTTGTTTGGGTCGCATGCCACCCTTAACTGACACCCATTCACAATTGAAATGTGTCTCACAAATATATATCTCCTTCAAGCGTCTCAAGCTTTCTTTCTCATTCGGCATTGCCAATATCCATCTCTCCCTCTCCTCAGGATCTTTTGGGAAGGATATGACTTTTACATAAGGTGTCCCATCATAGTTCCCTTTACAACCAAAGCAGCTACAGTGACGTGGCATATTGTGAGATCACCAGCTGGACCGTTTCTATAACAAAAACAGAAACAAAACACATTAGTCAGTGAGATTTGAACAGAAAATGGGATTTGCATAGAAAACGAGATAAAAACAGGAAAAGTTGTGGGAGCAAAATGATCTTAAAATTTGAAAATACATAACATATGTCAATTTTTAAAAAAAATCAGGCATGAAGTCTCTCAGACTCAAGTTAAAAACCCCGAGGTCCTGACGTTCCAGTCCTTCCTTAAAGGAGTCTATGATATATATATATATGTATGTATATATATATATATATATATATATATATATATATATATATATATATATATATATATATATATATATACAGTATATATATATATATATATATATATATATATATATATATATGTATATATATATATATATATATATATATATATATATATATATACAGTATATATATATATGTATATATATATATATATATATATATATATATATATATATATATATATATATATATATATATATACTAGGGTTGGCATGGGCAGATAGCTTTCCTGCCCGGGCCAAGTTTTTTAATTTAAAAAACCAAGGAGGGATTTTTTTTTTTTTTAAGAATATGTAGGTATTTTCTTCTTATAAATCCATTATCATTGTTCTGTTGTGTAACCTTTAGTATCATACATAATATAAATTAAAACCAATGCATTGAAATTTTTTTTTTTTTGAATTATGGAAGATATAATAGTATAGTTTTCTAATGTAAAAAAAGGGTCAGGTTTTTATCTTTTTTTTTTCAGCTGTTTATTGCTATAGTAATGTATATTATTATGGTACTATTGCATAAATTTTAGTGTGATGCATAATGAAGAGTAGAATAGTATATTTAGAGACATTCTTTTTTTATTTTGATATATGCCAATCAGCCCATTTTCTTCAACTTAAGTATTTCATGTTGCAGCATATTGTAATTATGATTATTGTATTCTTCAATCTTAGCTCACATGTCCCAGAATTTACAAGCTATCAATAATAATACAGTCAGCTCTCCTTAGCAGCTGGGTTAGGTAACAGAAACAGGTGAGAATCTGCTAATACTTGCTGTCCTATGGTGAGTTAACTCCTAACCTACCAACTCATTGCCCTTTGCCTACGAACGATCGATTAACACCCTAAGTTCTGCCTAATATTATTTTTACTTGTTTTCTGTCACAATATAAGTATTTTATTAATGAATGAACACATTCAGTAAGTGTACAGTGCATGTGAACGTGTACTATGTACATGGTAAGTTAGGTGCTCATAACATGAGCATTGCCACACTTATACCTACATATATGGTTTTCGACAGATCGACTCTTGCCAATCGAAACCTACTGTACTCATAGCCTATTGTACCAACCGTGTGTCACACGATCGTACATAAATTATTTTGTATATATTATGCTTGTATCTGCGCTCTTTCCTAGCACTAAACAGAACCAGAATAAATATGTCTGTGTTTTTCCTCTGTAACATTGTCTGTTTCTCGAACATGAAATTTCCTGTTGCCTTGAGGTTTTACCCACCTACGGTTACGAGAACCTCACATTATCGTTCGGAAACGGTAAGTTCAATTGGAAGTTTCTCGTTGCTGACGTCACATTGCCAATCCTCGGTGCGGATTTCCTCTCTCATTTCCACCTTCTGGTCGATGTCGCCCACCGGCGATTGGTCAACACAGACTCGTACTTGTTGACACCTCTTCAACCCGCCCCCTCTAACCTCGCTCTCCACATCAGCGCACCCACGGATGCCTACGCCCACCTCCTCACGTCGTACCCGGAAGTTTTCCGTCCAGAACTTCGCTAAACGCCTACGGTTCCTGCCAAGCACGGTATTTATCACCATATCAAGACGACGGGACCCCCCAGTCTTCGCAAAATTCAGACGTCTGGCACCGGAACGATTGGCAGCCGTCAAACAGACGTTCGCCGAAATGGAGGAAATGGGCCTTTGCCAAAAGGCCTCCAGCCCATGGTTAACACCCTTACACATCGTTCTGAAGAAAGACAGCTCCCTCCGTCATTCGCACAGACCACATGCCTCTGGTGCACGCCTTTACTCGACAGCCTGACGCCTGGTCCGCCCGGCAACGCCAACATCTCTCCGCCGTGGCTGAATACAATTGCACCCTTCAATACGTCCCTGGGAAAATGAATCCCGTTGCCGATGCCCTCTCAAGAAACACGTTGGCTGCTGTTCAACTGGGATTGGATTACAACACCCTGGCTGAAGCTCAACAACAGGATCCAGAGTATCAAGCATGTAGGCCATCCTGCACGTCCCTCCGTTGGGAAGACTTCCCCCTCGAAGACTCCAACACCACCCTCCTCTGTGACGTCAGTACTGGCAGACCGCGACCTTGGATTCCTGCTCCCATGCGCCGACAGGTGTTTGATTTCATTCACGGCCTTTCACATCCCTCGTGCTGTTCTACTGCACAGCTGCTGAAGGCAAAGTTCATTTGGCACGGCATTTCTAAGGATGCTAAGGATTGGGTCCGCTCCTGTACTTCTTGCCAAACTTCCAAAGTACATCGACACACGGATTCCGGAGTGGGCACCTTTCCTCAACCTCAGCGTCGTTTCGCACACATTCACGTCGACGTTGTAGGCCCCCTACCCACATCACAAGGACATCGTCACCTGTTTACCGTCATCAACCGCTCCACTCGTTGGCCTGAAGCCATTCCCATGGAAACTGCAACGTCCGCCTCATGTACATCTGCCTTACTCTCAGGATGGATTGCAAGATTTTGTATCCCTGAGCATATTACTTCTGACAGGGGAACCACTTTCACCTCTCAATTGTGGACATCATTAGCGAATCTCCTGGGCATCACCCTACATCAGACAGCGGCCTACAACCCCGCTGCCAATGGAATGGTTGAACGTTTTCATCGCACCCTCAAAGCAGCTTTGATGTCCCGCTGCAAAGCTTGCAACTGGTTTACTCAGCTTCCCTGGGTCCTCCTGGAACTAAGGACCACTCCTAAAGACGCCCTTGACGTCTCGGCAGCTGAAATGGTGTATGGCGACCCGTTGGTCATCCCTGCCGAATTTTGTCCTTCTACAACTTCCTCCGACAATCTCCAGCGCATACGTCACGTCGTGGGAAAATTTACTCCATGCCGCCAGACTTACAAGCCCCCAGCGAAGCATCGCATACCGACAGACTTGCACTCTGCAACGCACGTCTTCCTGCGCAACGACACTAGCAAGCCACCGCTAACGCCCCCTTACACGGGCCCCTTTCCTTGTGATCCGACGCAGTCCGAAAGCATTCCTACTAAACATTCGTGGCAAAGAAGACTGGGTCTCCATTGATCGTCTAAAACCTGCTTATCTTCTGCCAGATGACCCGCCTACAGTTCGCCTCTCTAGATCAGGGCGCCCTATTTAACATGTACAGTATGTCATTTTTAGGGGGGGGGAGCCATGTACCAACCATGTGTCACACGATCGTACATAAATTATTTTGTATATATTATGCTTGTATCTGCGTTCTTCCCTCGCACTAAAAAGAACCAGAATAAAAATGTCTGCGTTTTTCCTCTGTAACATTGTCTGTTTCTCGAACATGAAATATCCTGTTGCCTTGAAGTTTTGTATATAAAAGAGAGTGTTCTTTAATAAAGTTACTCCGTTGACTGCTTCGTGCCTTTGAGTCAACCTTCTCTCGGCCCGTCACACTATATTTACATTACTACTGTAAAGTATAGTATTTTTATACACTACTGTACAGTAGCTAATATAACAATAATATTGCAATATTACACAATGAATATACTAAGACAATAAAATTTTCTATAAAAAAATCTCCGTAAAGCATCACAGTACATATCACGTGTTTTACTAAAATCACCAAAAGTACATTGGATATTTAAAGATTTGCACATCACAATGTGATAGTACACAATTAAGGCCAAAGCAGAATATGTACACACAAAGAAAAACGATGCAAGGCTTAAAGCCTTGTGAACAAGACATAGGGTATTGCGCTGTGTGGAGAGGGAAACATCACAAAGAATGCTGAGTGCTAAGGATCGTGGTCAGTTTTAAATGTTTGGGTCGTGAAAGTACCTATATCACGAACAATTAAAATCACAGAGGAAGAACCCACGAATAGGGAGGGCTGACTGTATATAACAGGTCAATCCAATAAATGTTTCAATGGAAAAATGAAATCAGCCACAGTTAAGTGTAATGAACTAAAAGAAAAAAGAATAGGCAAGGTCAGTAAGATTTATCATATAGATTAGGCATTTGGCTTTCCATAGTACGCCTAAACTAAAGAAGTCTTAATCACCATATATATCTGGTACTAGTCAGACTTAACCCTTAAAATAGGGGACTGCAACATTCGTACTGACTGGACTTAAAATTAGTTCTTTTACATAGTAGGAGACATGCACGGCTGTTCAACTCATTTTTATATTTTTCTCTTAATTTTTCAAGGATTATGAGTAGATAGCTGAAATGCAAAATATTGAGGGCATAGAAATATTACTAGATTTAAATAGCAAAGGTAAAGAATCAATAAGGAATTA
>NC_090759.1:11110560-11115560 GCF_036898095.1 Palaemon carinicauda | reverse complement strand
GCTGGTTGAATCCACCATTGTGGTCAGTCGACGAGTCGGTGAAGAGGTGAGAAGCTGAGATGTTGGATAAGCTCATCCTACTGCCTAACAAACGCACCGAGGTGTGGGAACACCAAAGGCCGAAGCTCACGCCTAAGGTAACGGAGTAAAAGAAGGTAGCACGGCCGTAGTAAGTCCGTTACTGTAATGGCAAAGCCAAAACCGCTGATGCTACTTCAACTACGGGGTCACCAGTTATGAGGACAGTGAGACGAGCTATCACCAACAACTAACAGTTTATTCAAACAGGTGCGAGAATATAATACAAGGTGCGGACGGATATGTAGCATGCGTGCTGGCGCCAATCGTGCTTGAACTAACCGCCACAAAAAGTGTGTTTCTTCACACATACAAATACTCGAAATACAAGTCAATGAAATAATGTAACGAAATGAGAAATACATGAAATTGTAGCTCTGAGAGAGCAGAACAAATATATACAATTAGCCACAGTGTGGTGAAAGGAGAATTCAAATGCAATGGAGAATTCGATGAGAATGCTGAAAGACGGAGGGAGCGATGTCCTGACAGCGGCCTTTCTACGTTCTCAATAACAGTCCACTATGTCGATCATTACCTTGCTGAAGGGTTCTCCTCGTACTTCAATCGGGTGTAAGGGAGCTTTCTTGATGTACTCATTAGGCTTTCCAGCCATCTGGCAAACATGACATGCACAGCAAAACTGGCTTATATCCTTATGCATGCCAGGCCAGAAAAAGTGTCTCATAATCTTCTCCGTCGTCTTTCTTATTCCCATGTGTGCCGTCTCATGCACTACTGCAATTGCCTGTCTTCTCAGTGGTGTGGGAATCAATATCTGACGGTATATGCCCCATTCGGCATTCCCAGGGATATCGGCGGGTTAATGCTTCCTCATAAGAAATCCATCCTTGAGGTAATAACTGGTGGGAGACTGCTGCACCTTTGTGTTAACCACCACACGGTACATTAATTCTGTTAACGTTGCAGCCTTCAGTTTCAATCTTATCAGCCTTTGTCGACTCACTTGTCCTACTTTTAATGCTGAGTTTTCTATTTCTTCCAAATCTATTGCTTTCTTGTCTTCTTGTTCATTCAGCTTTCTTTCAGGCTCTCTCGGGAGCTTTCTTTCAGGCTCTCTCGGTAGCTTTCCTTTTGCTTAATATCATGGGAAACCTCTTCTTCCGTAAATAAATATTCCAAGTTCATCGTTCCTTCGGTTTCTCTGTCTTTTGAAGCCCCTCCTTCGTAATACTCCAAGTCATCACACAACTAAGAAACAGAGATACTGGTAGTCCTTCTCGAGTTCAGTCGTAGGACTATATTTCAGTGGTTTCTCCATTACAATGGGACAATACACAAACGGCGCTTCACCAACCTCATTACCCAGCAGGACGTCTACTCCTTCGACAGCCAATGAATCCTTTACCGCAGAATCAAAATGACCTGTCACCAACTCGCATGGCAGTTTCAAATGGTAATTAGGAGTGACTTCCTCACCTCCTATTCCCTTCAAAAATACCGAATCTCCTGTGAGAGACTGTTTCACCAATGCAATGGGTGCATGGCCTGCATCACCACATTATGGTTACATCGTGTGTCACGCAATATATTGACCAGGATTTGTTCGCTCCCATCCAAAGAGGCTAACATACCTTCATAAATATATAGTTTAAAGGTATCCACGATTTTTGGGTTCGTCCTCTTTGTCGTGTAAACGTTAGCTGGTTTATTTTCAACATCGACCTTTCCCGTTTGATTCTTCGTCTTCGTATTCTGTGGAGTTGAATTACCCTTAACCACGGTCTACTGCTTTCGGTTGGGTTGATCAACATTTCTTACTGATATGACCGTTTTAGCCACACTTATAACAGACGATATCAATCTTCTGCACGTCTTTCACAACCTGAATGAGGACGATTCGATGGTTGTTGTTGTGGTACTATCAAATTCTGCACATCTGCTTTGGAATAGTACCAATGGTGCTTCTGCTGTAACTATTGAACTTGTTCCCTTAGTTATTACTGAACTAGTTTCCATGGTTCGTAGAATACTTGACACTTGGTTGGAACGACGGTTGAAACTTCATACCTGAGTGGGGGTTCATGACTGATAATATTATAATCTTCGTTCAGCGAAGCATCTCTACCAAATTTCTTCACCTCTCTCTTTCTCAGGTACGTTCGATTATGTTTAGGAATTCCTCGTAAATATTATTCCCGTACTATCAATTCTTCTAAATCAGCAATCTCTCTCACTTTGACAGCCTTTAACCATCTCTTAAAACATTGTCATACCTTATAAGCGTAATCCAGGAAAGTCAGTGTCTCATCATTCCGCAAATTTCAGAATCTTTCATTATATTATTCAGGGGTAATCTGATACACTTGCAGCACGCTCCTCTTAACTTCTTGATACTCCTTCCTTTGGTCCTGAGACAAGGCAAGATACGCACTGCTTCCTTTCCCAATAAAGACACTCTGCAATAACACAGACCATTTATCTTCTGCCCATTTCATCGTCAACGCGACCGTTTCAAAAGGATCGAAGAACTCATCGGGAACTTCTGTGAATTTCTGGATCAACTTCTGTGCCTCTGCTACATCAAACACGGGATCGTGCATAGCAGGGGTCACACCTGTCTGTGTTGACGACAACCTTTCACGAGCATTCAACAGTTCCAAATCCCTGGCATGCCTTGCAGTTTCTCTTGCTTATTCTCTCGCTCTATCTTCCCGCCTTGCCTGTTCTCTCTCTCTCTTTCTTCCTGTCTTGCAATTTCTCTTGCTTCCATTTCTCTTGCATGTCATGCAATTTCCCTTGCTTCTTCTTCCTGTTCTGCCATCATCTACAACTTATTCAGATTCTCTTTCGCTGCAATTCGTCTAATCTAAGCCTCTACATAAATTTCTGCTTTCATTTCTTCAGTTTGTAGGTCATCTGATACTTGCTTCTCTACAAATTCTGCTTCAGACTTCTCCCAAAGGTCGCGAGCTGCTGCAAATTTTCCTTTGGCAACTTTCCTGAGTTCATCAATGCTTCTAGAGCTAGACACTTGATTTGGGCTTTAATCATTCCTCTAGTTGCATGGCCACCACATGCAATTAAAATAGTGAGCCACTGAGCTTTAGTTATATTAGCTTCCGACAATGCTTGAACAATTGTGTATTCCAAAAACTCATGTACATTTAATTGTGCTATCTTATACTTTATAAAAGATTATACCTCTCTAAAATATATATCTTATCAAATCAACAGAATCCTATCAACACTATACTGATCAAACTTTTAATCAAAAACACGGTTCCACTATCACCAATATTTAAAACACTTGTTCGATCCCAAGTTCTGGGCACCAAAAAATTTATATTACGACTAGTGAATTACGTACATTCCCGAGCTCCCAAACTCACCTGCTTTATATTACATAATCTGATACACAATAGAATACCTCTGAGCTCTGAGAATAATACGCAAAACAGGAACTGTCTGATTACTTTGCTTTTAACAGGAACTATTCTTAAATCAACCTCTTACTTCGGTTCTTAGTCAGGGGATACGACAAACTTACTGAAATAATTATTGGTGATCGTAATAGTACACACTTACAAAAATATATATATTCTACAAAAATAACAATTGAAAAATAATACCAAAAATAAATCACTCGAAATTTAAATCTAAGCTATACTTAGACAAAACTGATACTAAGAAATATACAATCACTTGTTTCACTAGAAATTAATGGAAAGAATTTGGCACTTTAACACTAGTAAATAAACAGTAATTCCACTTATATATACGTAACTGTATCTCTTAGGTCCTTAGGGCTCACACAAGGTTACCGAACGGTGAAGTAAAAATAGATACTCTTTACTTTTTTTAACCAGGGCCAGTCACAAAAGAAAAAAAAATAAGAGATTTTTCAACCTAAACTGTATGCACAAATACACTTCACTTCTTACAAAATAGAAAATTTAAAAAATCCCAATTTTTTAACAAACGCTATGCACATTTAAGAGAATACACTGCACGTTTGAGAGGAAGCACTATGCACGTTGAAAAGAAAATACTTAGTGGCTGGATAGATGTTGGAGAGAGGACTGGCAGACATTAGCTCTTGCAGAGGGTCAGGCAGGATCTCTGGTTCTTATGCATTGCTAGGCCCTCTATGTATTATCTTAATTCATTCGGGAATCTTTCAGGTCAGCCTTCTGGAAGTGCAGGGGCATGCTCAAGAGACAGCCTCTCAGGACGTCAGGTTGCCAACCTGCCAGTTTGAAGTAACACCCAATCGTGGCCAAACGCGGCAACACTCTCGACTAACTCCACCCACCTCCTCCCCTAACATTATAAAAAAAAAAAAAAATAATAATTTTTAGTCTAGAACCTTCATGCATTTTGCAACCACGTGGAAAGGTCACGTAAACCCTAGCGTTTGTCATGCACCATACCTCGTGTGTGACACATACTTTTTAGCAAGTTACATAAGACTTCGTAACAAGACTATGTGAAATGAAATTTTATTCCCTAAAAATGACGTAAATTTACATATACGGAACTAAAGGAAAATACAACTAATGAATAACGACAGTCTTAACTACACAAATGAAATACGTGAATAAAGTAATCTACTCTCACGCTAGACTAGCTTCGTAATGATACTGTATATATATATATATATATATATATATATATATATATATATATATATATATATATATATATATATATATATATATATATATATATATATATATATGTATATATATATATATATATATATATTATATATATATATATATATATATATATACATATATATGTATGTATATATATATATATATATATATATATATATATATATAAATTATATATGTGTGTGTGCGCGTATATATATGTATATATATATTATATATATATATATATATATATATATATATATATATATATATATATGTGTGTGTGTGTGTGTGTGTGTG
>NC_090759.1:11090560-11103060 GCF_036898095.1 Palaemon carinicauda | reverse complement strand
TCATTTTGCTCTTCTGCTTTACAAATAACCTCTCTATTTTACAACGCCTTAAAAAAAAAAAAGCTTTTATACTTTACTTTCTCTCTGCAAGAAGTCTCTCTATTTTACAACAATTTGCCCAAAGCCTTTCTAATTTACTTTACAAAAAGCATTTTCATTTTGCTCTTTGGCCTTACCAAAAACTATATTTTACACCATATTACCAAAAGCCTTTCTATTTTACTTTCTCTTTACAAAAATCTCTCCATCTTACATTTCATTACCAAAAGCCTTCCTATTCTACTTTCTCTTTACAATTAGCCTAAATTTTACACTTCCTTGTCAAAAGCTTTTCTACTTTCTCTTTACAGAAAGCCTCTTTATTTTACACTTTCTCAATACCAAAAGCCTTACCATTTTATTTTATATTTATACAAAAAGCCTCTCCATTTTGCTCTTTGACTTTACCTAAAACCTCTTTATTTTACACATCATTACCCAAAACTTTTTTTTTTTTACTTTCTCTTTACAAAAACCTTGTCTCTTTTCCTTTTTTCGTTATCAAAAGCATCTGTATTCTGTTCTTTCTCTTTACCAAAAGCCTCTCTGTTGTACACATTCAGTTTGTTTTCCTTGTGAAAGATCCTGAGTGACTCGAATTATTCCCGGAACCTTCCCTTTTGAAACTTCTGAAGGTCTTGCATAAACCAATATCATTCTTTGTGAGAAAGGCATTTCTGTTTTCGACATGAAAGGATTGTGTTACGGTTCACCAGAGAAATTGTTTCATCTTCGTACATCGTAATAGATTAGGCTTTGTAGTTATAGATTATACCATTATTCACAACAGTTTATGATTCCAACCAATAGGATATCCAAGTTAATTCAAATCTCTTTGAGGCTCAGTTGGACTCAGGAATTCCTGGCTCACCTCGATCGGAGAAAGTACACCCTGTCACGCCCCTATTGCTAGACGAGTAACCAAACAGATAGTGCAGGGAGAGATGGCATCAGTGATTGGCGAGGAGACACAGCAACTCTCCTCTCAGTGCGGGTGTGATAGGGTGCACTCCTTCAGAGTGATGTGTGCCAGGAATTAATGTGCCCAACTGCAAAATAAAGAAACTTCACGTTTCATTAATAGGAACAGATTTACTGAGGAAATTATACTTATATTTTTCGACCTCAGCAGTGAAGAATTCGATATCTAAAATCCCATTTTTTTTTTCATCAAAATAGTCAAATAACATAAATAAAACGTTGGATAACTAAGCAGAAATAAAATGGTTAAAAGTGAAGAGCAGAGAGTTGAGTTAGTTTGAACCTCTGGGAAGTTGCAAAAGGCTTATGCTTCAGCTTACGTTGTACCAACAAGGCACACTTTGGGCAGCGTTTCTCACCCTAGTACCACCACCTACTCACCTCATATGAGCAGTGGCAATTAGAATGAGGGTTGGAAATATGAGATTATAATGGCTACTTAAAGGCCGTGAACCCCTTGGATGAGGTATTATCTTGCTAATGGAAGGACGGGCAGGAAGATATCAACAATCGGTGAATAATACAGGAAACCCCAGACTCGTACTTCTTTTATAAGGAATTCTTATGATATACTGCAATGGATGATTCAAAGAAAAACTTGGAAAAGAAATTACATTGTCAAAGTTGATATATTATTATTATTATTATTATTATTATTATTATTATTATTATTATTATTATTACAAGCTAAACTACAACCCTAGTACATTATCGATGCTGTGATTCGGATGTTGAGGAGCCACTGCCATCGATCTACTTTCAATCATACTTTGAGCTTCATTAGGTTGGAAAAGCAGGATGCTATAAGCCGAAAGGCTCCAACAGGAAACAAATTGCCCAATGAGTAAAGGAAATGAATAAACTACGAGAGAAGTAACAAACAATTACAATGAAATATTTTAAGAAAAGTAACAACATTAAAATAGATCGTTCATATATAAACTATAAAAAGAGACGTATCATATTGTTTAACATAAAAACGTTCGCTGCAAGTTTGAACTTTTGAAGTTCCACCGAATCGACTTCCTGATTAGGAAGACCATTCCACAACTTGGCCACAGGTGGAATAAATCTTCTATAAAAGAAGGAGACCCACATATTTACATGGTTTGTAATTAGTGTAAGCGGTAGAACGAAAGGGCCTCTGTATCTAAATTGCTGGAGAATTTCAAGGTAGATATGAATGGTACGTTAGATGAAATGGCTGAAGAGGTTTCTTGTGTTTGGGAAAATATTTTTATTTCATTTATTTTTATTGCTTGAACGTTCAATTGTCAGTAAATGAATTTTGATCTTTAGTTTAGCGAACAATAATAAGATATTAGCTTCCTTCCTTATGAAACAACACGCCAGGTTTTGTATATGTATATATATGTGTATCTATATATATATATGTATATATATATATATATATATATATATATATATATATATATATATATGTATATATGTAAATATATTTATTTATTTATATAGGTACATATATATATATATATATATATATATATATATATATATGAATATATATATACGTATATATATACACACACTCACACACATATATATATATATATATATATATATATATATATATATATATATATATATATATATATATATATATTTATATATATATATTTACATAAATATGTATATTTATATATATTTGATTAATTAATTTATTTATATATATATATATATATAAATATATATATATATATATATATGTATATATATACATATATATATATATATATATATACATATATATATATATATATATATATATAACGTTGTGACAGGGGTTGCGTATCGCCATGATCGGTAAAAGTGTAGTAGTCAGGGCCACCCTTTCTAGGGTGTTGGTGAAAATTGGCTAAACCTTTATCCTGCAGTGATTATTGTGTGCGTGTGATTGTGTGTGTGTGTGTGTGTGTGTGTGTGTGTGTATATATATATATATATATATATATATATATATATACATATATATATATATATATATATATATATATATATACATAAATCCGAAATTAGGAGAAAACGATGAAATATAATTTCTAATTTTATCTTTCAGTCGGAGAGATCAATTAGGAATTTTACTTAAAGATCTCGGCCATTAACATCCAAAGTAAGAAAACTAATCAGACTGAAGAACAATAATGGCGCTTACTGTCGGGATGATTAAAGGCCAAAGTCAAACTGACCTTTCGCTCTATTGTCTTCGCGAATGGACGCTTCTCTTGAAAAGCCTTGGAGCTAATGATAAAAAAGAAACGTCATTAAGGCAGTTATTATGTATCTTGTCACTAACCGAAATACTAATTATGCAAAATTACACACAGACATAAGCAAACTTGATTAATTAAAAACAGCATTTGTGAACAGGTTATCAAAAATATTTGTTCCCATTAAACTCCCCTACATACTAAAGTGCAAGTGTCGGGATATATGTATATATATATACAGTATATATATATATATATATATATATATATATATATATATATATATATATATATATAGATATAGATGTCCCATGTTGACGGATAATGAGACATTGGAACATAGGTTTTTTCACTTTATTAGGAAGGGTTCGAAAGTGCACCGTACACAGCTACACTCTCAGGTGAAAGCCTTGTCTACTTGAGCGCCCAAGGGCGACTAACTACTCCTCACTATTAAAATGCAATCTTGCTAAAACAACATGCTGAATAGTTTGATTTTGTGGAATTCTTATGATTATAGAGTTCATTTACTTTGACGTACAACACATATCTTCATACAAGAATTAGGACATATATATTTTTTTTTCTATGGCACACTGTGTTTCATTGCCAAACGTATGACTACTCGGTTTCCCCCTACCATTGAGAGAGGGACATGGAATAGTCATACCCTGGTTAGAGGGTCCCACAAATTACTTAAACAACTGTGTTGTATTTAGGAAAGAGTAGAGAGGTACTGGGAAGGGTTGAGTCTGTGCGTGAGTGTGTGTGTGTGTGCATACCTATCTAAATATTTAGCTGACATTTTTGCCGGTAGCGTACACTATTATGAAATGATCACGGAAATGGAGCTCTGGTGACCTTAGAACTTCAGGAGCATTGCGGAGAAAGAAAATGAGAAATGTCAGAATCACTCCAAGAGAGAGAGAGAGAGAGAGAGAGAGAGAGAGAGAGAGAGAGAGAACGCAATTGGATGGAAGGAGTCAAAGTTACAGGTAAAATGTATTCCCTCAGTATTGATCTCCAATTACTGGAAAAGAAAATTCTCATGGAATCTAACATTTCATTTCAAAATACCTAGAAATTTCCTCTTTTATTCAGAAGAATGATTCCAAGAAATGTTTTTTCTTGCCACTCTCACTTTACATAAAAGAAATATTCTTTACGCTCTCGAGTCACTCCTTTCCCAATATGTCGTTTTGCGTCACGGGATTTCAATACTGTATCGTATAATTTCATACTTTTATTCCATCATCTTTTGTTCTTCTTGTTATCAAATCTGCCAAGTTAAGTAGTATTGAAGATGAAGCTTTTGAGTAGATTTCACACGGTTGAGATAATACTTCTAGAGAGGCATTGGATCTTTCGAATGGCCAGACAGTACTACATTGGATCTGTCTCAGGTTAAGGCTAATTTTTTCTTTGCGTACACATACACCGGATAGTCTGACCTAGTCTTTACACATTCTCCTGTCCTCACACACCTGCCAACACTGAGATTACCAAAAAATTCTTCTTCACTCAAGGGATTAATTACTGCAATGTAATTGTTCGTTGGCTACCTTCCTCTTAGTAAGGGGAGAAGAGGCTCTTTAGCTATGGTAAGCAGCTCTTCTAGGATGATACTCCAAAATCAAACCATTGTTCTTTAGTCTTGGGTAGTGCCATAGCCTCTGTTCCATGGCATTCCACTGTATTGGGTTAGAGTTCTCTTGCTTGGGAGTACACTAGGGCACGCTGTTCGTCTTGTTTCTCTTCCTCTTGTTTTTTTTTTTAATTTGTTATAGTTTATGTGACGGATCTAGTTTAATGTTGTTAATGTTCTTGAAATATTTTAGTTTGGTTGTTTATTCTTATCTTGTGGTTTATTTATTGTCTTGTTTCCTTTCCTCACTGGGCTATATCTCCCTGTTGGAGCCCTTGGGCATATATCATCTTGCTTTTCCAACTTATGTTATATCCTAGCTTTTAATAATAATAATAATGATAATAATAATAATAATAATAATAATAATAATAATAATAATAATAATAATAATTAGATAAATAACCCTTTTCTGCCATGATTTAGTGAAATTATGAGCCAGGTGCATATTGTTAACGCAAAAAGTCTTTGAAAAAATAGAAACTATTAATATTTAAACTCCTTTCTTTTGCACAATAAGTCCCTTTGTTAGGCATTATGTTTCAAAAGTGCAGCGCACAAACTTATGTATACACACACATAAACACACACACACACACATATATATATATATATATATATATATACACACATATATATATATATATATATATATATATATATATATATATATCCTTTCTGATTGGATATATCTTAACGGTGTGAAGGTTTTGTGTATGTCCATGATCGGCAAAGCTGTACTAGTCTGTAATACTCATATTAGGTTGGTTTGTTATGAGCCATCAGACAAAAGTCTCCCACCATCATTAATCCTGAAACTGCTCCCAGCGTGGTAATGAAAATTTGCCGAACCGCAGACATCAATCAATTCATGGGCCCTTATCCTGCTGTGGACTAGAAACGGCTGCAATTGTTTCATATATATATATATATATATATATATATATATATATATATATATATATATATATATATGTGTGTGTGTGTGTGTGTGTGTGTGTGTGTGTAACATGGGTTCAAGTGTATGCCTGTGATTGTGTGTGTACCATGAACCAAGCATAAAATTTTCACAGTCATGTTATTCTAGTTCCCACAAAAAGGATAAAAATAGACTCAGCATATACAGACGTGAACTCTCATGAAAGCTTCAAAAGCTGAAGAGTTTCTCCATTTGAATGTGGCGCTAAACACTTGACTCTTATTAATGATGTGGGTTGTCGAAAGTGACTCCGTAAATTGGCTCTTTACTCTGTCACTCTTGCAAATTGATGCTAAATAACCCCAGAAAATGAAATTCATATCGAATTTGGAATTGGATGTTGCTATTTAGGGTATTCTTTATATCACCCTTTTCTGAGTGGGGATACCTGAACGTGACGAGATGTTTGTGCATTGAAATGATCAGCAAAGATGCACTAGTCAGGGCCAACTATATTAGGTTCGTTTGCTGTGAGTTCTCCGACGAAGATCTCCCACTATCACAGTGTGGTGATGAAAACTGGCCAAACCCTACACATGAATAAAAACATGCCTGTGGCCTTTGTCCTGCGTTGTTTGAACCTGACTGGAGTTAGTTTGATATTAAGAGTGGCATCACCTGGTTAATTGAAATTCTTGTTTTCATCGTCATGAAAACTCCCTCTTGAATGTGCTGCTTCGCAAAAATATTACTGCAGACAACTATGCTTTGAATCACTTGAAATTTGTGCAGGCAGCAAGCACAGAGGTTCTGACACATAAGGCAGAACTATCAATGTGAGTCTTTAGAGTAACTAAGTTGAAGACGCCGCTAATACGGAAATGATGAGCATGGTCTCGAATCCCCTCTCCGGATGGAATTGTACGTAACTCACTGTAATTAGTTCAAAGGTCATAATATGTACCACATAATTATACTAGAAGTATAATACTCGTCAGATATTCAGGATAAGAGAATGATTTTCAGTACCCGTGGATATAGAATGGAATTCTATATTAAATTCATCCGTGCCTCTGGAGTATTTCAAAAATCTGCTTAGATGAGCATCCAATAATCATCTTTTTCATCTCGAGAAACAACAAATGCCAATGACACTGGAGAACTTTGTCTTTAACTGAATTTATAACTAGAGTAATAAAAAACTATACTCAACTCAGCGAAAAATAGCCGATAGAGGAAGACACTTAGTTTTAAATGGATTCCCCCACTGTTGCCACATCACAGATAACTGGCCAAGTCTCCAAACCCTTCCCCTTACTCTGTATCTTCCCTATTCTCTGATTTATCACCAATTCTCTCTGCTTATCCCTTCTATCACTCGTCCATTCATATATTGATATTACTGTTTTTATAACTGAAATAGCAATTAGAGGTCCGAAAAGACATACAAAGAATAACATTTGTGGAAAGTATGTTGTTATAATACCCTTATAAAATGTTCGGGGTATGCCCTAAGATAAAGTTCGTCCTCCATTGTTTCATACAGCTGGTAGCAAGAGTTGAAACGTGGCTGAAGAAGCTTGCATCATGATTTTCTTTATTACTATTCGCCATATGCAGATATTACCACTATGCCTGTCTTTTTATAGTAATAATATTGATAACAAGAGCAATCAGATTTCAGACGTCCGGTATTGAATATTACCAATATTTTACTCAAGTCTACGGAAGAAAAACTTCTTTTGTCATATGCTGAATAAATCTATTGTAACATTTAAGTAAAATCTACGGACATCGCACCCTCTTTTCATATGATGACTGCATATGGAGAAAAATACAAATGCAGATCCGGATCTGGATCATTTCCAAATCTTAATGGAGCTGATCACGAACTAATATATACCTGTGGTGAAAATTTCGTCAAAATCCGTGTAGTAGTTTTGACATAATCCTGTCCATAGACACACAGAAACGCAGAAAAATGAATAGATAAATGAATAAATAAACCGACTCGACTTTTTAACTTCCTTGGCTTAGTTACTAATACAAAATTTCAGTCTCTGAGGCTTTTAACGAGTCACCAATTGTGCAGTTTTATTTTTGTGTTACAATTTTGGGGTTAACTGAACATCGAGGGCATCCAACACTTGTTGTCTGGTGATAGATTTTAACGCGTTAGATAGACTTGTTTGATCCAGTTAAATGTTTGTCTCTTGAGAATAAGTTTGGTTTTTCAGTATACTATAAACCTTCCCTCTTTAAGAAATGGGTAGCATATATCTCGCCGTTGTCGCATCACTGAAATGCTTGACTTTTACATAACTTGAAAAACTTTTAATCAAAGAAAATCTTTGGGAAGTTCTTTTTTCATGTCGCCCTGTCAAAATCGTGCAAAATTGGGGATGTCGTGGCCTATTGGCAACGCCTCTGTCTGGTGATCACCAGGCTGGGGTTCGAGTCCCACTCTAACTCGTTAGTTTCTGATAGCGTTTGGAACTTCATTACCCTTGTGAGCTAAGGAAGGAGTTTTGGGGGAGCACATAGATCTAACTGCTGAGTCATCATCAGGTATTGCCTGGACCTCCCTGGCCCTAGGTTGGGTGGAGAGGGGGCTTGGCCACTGATCATATGTATATATGGTCAGTCTCTGGGGCATTGGCTTGCCTCTGCCATTCATGAGTGGGATATAAACCTTCTGTTCTCATAGTGAAAAACTAGAAATTGAGTGACCTAAATGGCAATTAGGATAATGAAAAATTTACCTCACAATTCTCTTTATTTTTTGTATGCATTACATGAACAGGAATTGCTCTTTGAATATTTAATATTTTTGTTACGTTAATTATTTTTAAACGGCCTAAATGTTATAAAGTCCATAATGGCTTATACTAATAGTACAATTTTCTTGGTGTTTTGTTCTGCATCCAGTTTGTTTTGCCAGTAACCTTTTTTCTGTTATTATTATTATTATTATTATTATTATTATTATTATTATTGTTGTTGTTGTTGTTGTTGTTGTTGTTACTAGCTAAGCTACAAGCCTAGTTAGAAAACCAGGATACCATAAGGCCAAAGGCTCAAACAGAGAAAAAATAGACCAGTGAGGAAAAGATATAAGGAAATAAGTAAACTACCAAAGAAGTAATGAACAATGATTTTTTTTTTTTTGAGAACAGTAACAACATTAAAACATTTCATGTATAAACGATAAAAAGTCGTATGTCAGCCTGTTCAACATAAAAAAACTTGGTGCAAGTTTGAACGTTTGGAGTTCCACCGATTCTATTGAATTATATGATATTATTATTATTATTATCATTATTAGCCTAGCTACAACCCTAGTTGGAAAAGCAAGATGCTATAAGCCCAAGGCCTCCAACAGGGAAAAATAGCCCAGTGAGGAAAGGAAATAAATAAATGATGAGAAGAAATTACAATATATCATTCTAAAAACAGTAACATCGACAAAACAGATATGTCCTATATAAACTATTAACAACGTCAAAAACAGATATGTCATATATAAACAATAAAAAGACTCATGTCACCCTGGTCAACATAAAAACATTTGCTCCAACTTAGATATAGATGGAGAATATTTTTTTTCTGTTACAAATATCTAAAGTGTAGTTTAACGTCAGTAGACGGAGGGAAGATTTATGAGGTTACAGAAAATGGAGGCTTCCATGGACCAAATGTGTATAATTGGATGTTTAAGATAAACTGAACTGCCTTCTATTGTTCTCGAAGAAATTTATTTTCTTCGTTGAAATTAGTCTTAACCACATGAATAGGTTTCTCGCTCATGTTTTATTCTTTCAACCGGGAACAATGAACTGTTTTAGTTTATTAATAGTTCTCTCTCTCTCTCTCTCTCTCTCTCTCTCTCTCTCTCTCAGAGAAGATCTCTATATAAGTGATTAGCTAAAGGTATAATAATGAGAATAACTAATATATGTGTATGTATATATACATACATATATATATATATATATATATATATATATATATATATATATATATATATAGATTGTATATATATATATATATATATAGATATATATTGTATATATATAAATATATATATATATATATATATATATATATATATGTGTGTGTGTGTGTGTGTGTGTGTGTGTGTGTTTACATATGTTGCAGTAGTCAAATTAGTTTCGCTGTAAATTTTTTTCTCGTAGATCTAAATACCAACCACACCAATGTTTCATAAAATCCACTGAAACGTTGTTCTACCACCAAGTATAGAGTTGGATATGGCTCATTTTTCTTTAGATTTGGTAAGCACCTCTTCTAGGAGAAGGACACTCCAAAATTAAACCATTGTTCTCTATTCCCGGCTAGTGCCATAGCCTCTGACCATGGTCTTCCACTGTCTTGGGTTAGTGTTGTCTTGCTTGAGGGTACAATCAGGCACATTATGACACTATGCTATGTTTCCATATTTCCTTTCCTTACTGAGCAATATTCCCTGTCGGAGCCCTTGGGCTTATAGCATGCTACTTTTCCAACCAAGGCATTAGCTTAGCTAATAATAATAATAATAATAATAATAATAATAATAATAATAATAATATCTCAATTCCCTTTCATTCTTTATTACACATTTTATTCAGGATATCACCCGTATAGCACCTTCTGCTCCCCTCTAACAACCCCTCACCGTCATCCATCCCCCCTCAACCCCCTTTCCCCCAAACTTTCACATCACTCTAGCGTCTAGCCGACCGCCCACATGGCTGGGTTTTTCTTTTTTCCTTTTATCATAGACTTTTTTTCCCTATATTATCCCTTCAAATTAGCGTAGGCTTTTGCCTCCTCCATCACTCATTCTCTTAAGCTACTGTTGCTCACCGTCCTTGGGCCTCCCTGCCCATAGAACACCTGCCTCATTCCTTCCCACCTTAGAGACCATCATACATTGCCCTTGCTTGGTGGGAAACATTCTCTTTCTTTAATTCGTCATGAGAGTGTGCTATCACAGAGTGGGTGTGTAGCTGCAACATCTGGCACTTACGTGTGGGAGGGTTCCCCCTCATATGCCATGGTTAGGATGAAGGAAAATCTTTATACAGAAAACACACCATGAATTTTACCATAATGTAGGTTTTGAATGAAAGATAAAATAATTTATACAATTTTGGAAATAAAACAATCTATATCGAAACAGAGGGAGAGACAGAGAAAGACAGGGACAGGGTAAGGAGGGGGAGCAGGGATGGAGAAAGAAGGCAAGCCGGTGATCTGTGGAGATGTGGCACCAGTTGGGGAATCCCTTTAAAACCAGTTGCTCTCCCGTATGGGCAGTTTTTCGCTGTGTTGAGTATAGCATAATAAAACTAGAGGGGAACTCAGTAGAGAGCATGCCCCCACCATGCCAACCAGTCTTATTTTGCCCTTAGCTTTACGGCGGGCTTGTACTTCAATGTATTTTCTTCAAAAGCTAATGGATTTGTCCTTGGGTCATACCCGACATGTTCACTAAGCTTCGGTGATATTATTTTTTGTTGAAACCCGGTGCTTTCAGTAACCGTTTCGAAGGTAATAATGTCTTCATCTTGTCGAAGGATTCCTGGCACACCCTGGTTTATACAGATTTTTTCTTTTGGCTTGTCAAATCTGTCAAGGGAGCGACCACAGCCGAAAAATTCGGGGAAAACCGTCTGTAGAATCCTGACGTCCCTAAAAATCGTTGTAATTGTTTTCTCGTAGAGGGGGGTGAAATTTTCCTTTTTCCTGGGGTTTCGATAACATAGTTCCGGTCACTGATCGTCTCCAAAATCTGGAATGGTCCTTAGGCATATTACGGTTTCCTAATTTGTTGGTTTAATTCTTTTTACTAATTCATTTGTTTGTATATTTCCTTTTCCTAATTTATTTGTTTATTTCCTTTCCTCAGTGGGGTATTATCCTTGTTTAAGTCCTGGGGCTTATAGTATCCTGCTTTTCCAACTTGGGCTGTAGCTTAGCAAGTATTAATAATGCGTTGAGCAGAGAGATACATATTTTAGGGAAGGTTTTAGGCACTATATGTTGGGGGAAGGGGGAAGCTTTAGAATTTCAACTTCCGCAAAGGTCAAAGTTCAGCGGAGACTAGAACGGTAAATAGCTAAGGATACACTATGTTTGATGATGCATTTCTGAATTATATTATTGGCCAACTCTTAATTTAAGAGTCAAATTAGGCTCTTGCAGGTGGATAATCTTCGGATTTGTTGTTGTTGTTATTATTATTATTATTATTATTATTATTATTATTATTATTATTATTATTATTATTATTATTTCGTATCAGGTCGACAGGGAGGGACGTTTTCAATAGGCCCCCATAACCCTTACATCTAACATCCAATAAGACGAGAAATACCACCGATTTTGTAGTTCTAACTTGACTGACAGTATTGTCGTTTACTCTAAAGATACCAATCACTTGATATCAAGTTTATGTAAATTCTCTCTCTCTCTCTCTCTCTCTCTCTCTCTCTCTCTCTCTCTCTCTCTCTCTCTCTCTCTCTCTCTCTCTCGTTCTTCGTCTTCTTCTATCCTTTAGTCTTCAGACTTTCTCAAGAAGTGTTTATTTTTCGTCCTAAAACTTACAGCTGTCTCAAACACTTAGTTTTCGAGGCTTCTTTGACATTGTCGGTTTTAATTTTTTTTTTTCCTCTAAAATGTT
>NC_090759.1:11083060-11085560 GCF_036898095.1 Palaemon carinicauda | reverse complement strand
AAAAGAATAGGCAAGGTCAATAAGTTTTATCATATAGATTAGGTATTTGGCTTTGTGGTTTCTCTTTACGGTTTCCCAAACTTTCCATAGTAGGCTTAAACTAAAGAAGTCTTAATCACCATATATACCTGGTACTAGTCTGAATTAAACCTTAAAATATGGGACTGCAACATTGGCACTGACTCGACTCAAAATTGGTTCTTTACATAGTAGGAGACATGCACGGCTGTTTAACTCATTTTTATATTTTTCTCTTAATTTTTCAAGGATTATGAGGAGATAGCTGAAATGAAAAAAACTGAGGGCATAGAAATATTACTAGATTTAAATAGCAAAGGGAAAGAGTCAATAAGGAAATAGAAAATATATATGAAACCAGTACATTGTAAAGAACCTGTATTTTCCCCATAAAACTCGCTTTCCCCCCCCCCCCCCAAATAAAACCCGGGTTTAAAAAAAAAAAAACCTGCCCAAACTGGATTTTTCTGAAAAAAAATACCGTTTTTATTTTGTAGAGAGAGAGAGAGAGAGAGGTATCTACTACACAATTCACCTTTCAGTCCCCAGTAATCAACAGTTTTTGGTTTTCCTGGTTTTGTATAATTTGGTTTTCATAGATTAATAATTGACTCACTCAGATATTCAATTGTGTAGTTTTGAACCGATGTAAGAAATAAGTTTAATTTGGTCGTGCTATTTGGTTGTGGCTTTCAATTACAATTAGGTGATCCCAGAGTATATTGTAAGTTATATTGAGCCAATTGATGATTTTAACCTTATTCAATGATTTACAGTCATGGAATCAATACACGGACGCTGCCCCATACTCATCTCTCTCTCTCTCTCTCTCTCTCTCTCTCTCTCTCTCTCTCTCTCTCTCTCTCTCTCGTATCTAATATTCCACCTCAGGGGAATGTCTAATTAAATAGATTTGATACAGTCCCCTTGGAAGGTCAGAACAATTAAAAACACTAATGTCATTTCTATAGCAATTGAATCCTACCTGTTTTGCTTCTCTCTCTCTCTCTCTCTGACATCCCCTTTTCCACTAATATCATATCTCTAGCAATTGAATCCTACAAATTTTGTTTCTCTCTCTCTCTCTCTCTCTCTCTCTCTCTCTCTCTCTCTCTCTCTCTCTCTCTCTCTCTCTCTCTCTCGTGTCTAATATTCTACCTCAGGGGAATGTCTAATTAAATAGATTTGATACAGTCCCCTTGAAAGGTCAGAACAAATTAAAAACACTAATGTCATTTCTATAGCAATTGAATCCTACCAGTTTTGCTTCTCTCTCTCTCTCTCTCTCTCTCTCTCTCTCTCTCTCTCTCTCTCTCTCTCTCTCTCTCTCTCTCTCTCTCTGACATTCCCTTTTCCACTAATATCATATCTCTAGCAATTGAATCCTTCAAATTTTGTTTCTCTCTCTCTCTCTCTCTCTCTCTCTCTGACATCCCTTTTCCCACTAATATCATATCTCTAGCAATTGAATCCTTCAAATTTTGTTTCTCTCTCTCTCTCTCTCTCTCTCTCTCTCTCTCTCTCTCTCTCTCTCTCTCTCGTGTCTAATATTCCACCTCAGGGGTATGTCTAATTAAATAGAATTAATACAGTCCCCTTGGAAGGTCAGAATATTTAATAACACTAATTTCATTTCTATAGAAATTGAATCCTACCAGTTTTGCTTCTCTCTCTCTCTCTCTCTCTCTCTCTCTCTCTCTCTCTCTCTCTCTCTCTCTCTCTCTCTCTCTCTCTCTCTCTGTGACATCCCCTTTTCCACTAATATCATATCTCTAGCAGTTGAATCCTACAAATTTTGTTTCTCTCTCTCTCTCTCTCTCTTATCCAATGATTGGCTATGACGTCATCAGGGGGCGGGGCTTACTTCGCCCGGAACCTCTGCGGTCACTATACCCAAGGTGTAAAGACTTTTTTTTTTTTTTTTTTTTTTTTGAAAACAGAAGAAAGAGCTAATGGAAGCCAGGGTCGTGCTGATATAAATCACAGAATGTAATTTGATCCTTGCCTGATTCAGAGGCTTCCATCGCATCGAATTTAAAAGAGAGAGAGAGAGAGAGAGAGAGAGAGAGAGAGAGAGAGAGAGAGAGAGAGAGAGAGAGAGAGATAATGTAATGACTGAAAAAGCTAAGAATAAATTTCCTTTCATATAAATTGTAGATTTTACAGACACACACATGTGTATGTATATATATATATATATATATATATATATATATATATATATATATATGATGTATGTATGTATGTGTTTGTGTCTTTTCCTCAACAGTTACCCGTGACTAAAGGTTATTCCCTGTTGTTCCTGTGTCTTGTAAGCCGAACACCCAACGGTTAATCAGTACGAAAGGTTTCTCCCCCATCCTCAAATTTGACGTCATTTCTTTGAGTCTAGGGCGAACAAAAAGGCTCCCTGTCCCGTCAGAATCCAAAGAGGAAACTGTGTGTGGTGGCAATTTACTCTGCTATCCCGGGAAGTCGCCCT
>NC_090759.1:11063060-11078060 GCF_036898095.1 Palaemon carinicauda | reverse complement strand
GGTGCCCTGATGAAATCACTGACTCCACGCTCTATTTCTCCACCAAAGCAAATGCTTGTGTATGATTGCGATTCCAGAAGTCATCGCCCTTTCGATTGCTAACAATCATTTTTAAGGGATGAGGTTGCTGCACTCAACACTGGTTTGTATGCTAAGGAAAACACTGAAATCGAGATATCTACAAATAATGCGAAACGTAGCTATTCAAGTGTCATGTGATAAGCGCTGTCTTAATGCAGAGATGAGAATTCCCTTGTTGGTTTTGCTGCATCTCATGAATGTTCAAATCTCGAACGTTCATGGAATTGATGAGGACGACAATATTCAAATAAGGTTCCTAGGGAAAGGGTGACTTTTACAAACCTTGGTACTGTAAGAGGATATAGAATATTCATTTAAGAAATCATTTGTTTGAGAGATAAAGAAAGAGAGAAAAAACTTAATTTATGGTATCTTCCCACATTTATCTATTTATTAAGGTTTATGTAAGCTAGTTTGTGGCTTTGTTTGACAACCAAAATTCAAAAGAAAGAATATTTAGTTAGAATTCTAATTTTAGAATAGTACTGATATAGGTGTTTCGGAGAAACTTGACTCTTTGTTAACATTCTATGAATAACTGTTCTTATAATTGCTGATCAAGCACAATTTATCCTGCGTTAAGGGATCATCTTTGGTCCAGATAATAAATTGAGTCTCGAGGACATTTTCACTATCCCTTGCCACTGCCATTTATGAGCGACCCTTAAAACCTATAAGGACTATTTGTTCAATATGTACTACCTGCATTTCCATGAATGGAAAGGCTGATTTGTTACTCATGGTCTGATAGATAGAAAGATAGATAGATAGATAGATAGATAACTCTAATGGTAGTATCTTCCTGTGTTGTGATGACCCCTCTTACAGCCCCACTGCCCCCCTAATCACCCCACCGTCCCCCAATCTCCTCTTTATGATGTCCTTTGTAGCTTTGATGTCTTTAACTTGTTACATTTGAAGTAAAGGAAAAGGTTTTATTGCAGATTGGAGTTTTAACGTCTACCTAAGAGTATCGTCCGAATCTAATTATAGGTTACACTGACGAAATTCTAAAGGTCCTTTGAAAGCGATTTCCAAATCTACGGTTCTTTTACATTTAGGTTCTTTTTCTTTTGACTTTGAGGACTCAGAGTTTCTTCTCTGGCCATGTTTTGAATGACAACGTCCTCTCTCTCTCTCTCTCTCCCCCCCTCTCTCTCTCTCTCTCTCTCTCTCTCTCTCTCTCTCTCTCTCTCTTTCGTACTCTTGCTTCCAAAGGAAGATCAAGTGTTATAGATATTATCCAGAGACACTATATGACATTGATATTTCTAATTCATATCTGTTTGTCAAACTCATTTTTATTTTTGTTGTGTTTATCGTTTTAATGTTCGTTCTTTAAGCTTGTTTCATTCATGTTCTATTTACGTATTGTAGTATGAAATGAAATATTAGTTGTGCATCCTATATTGTTTTGTAAATCATACGATTTAAAATTCGAGCAATGTTGATGCCCAACGATTAACTGTAAATATTGCTTGTGTTGTGTAGTTATCACGATGGTTAATGTTAAGGTTTGATGTGTGACAGTTTGCTGGTTCGAGTCTATGCTCGGCCATATGAATTGTTTACTTGGTGTTTCGTTGTTTTAGCTAATTTATACATAGTTCTCGGTCACGTGAACTTTATGGTAATCTACAGTGTCTTCCTGTAAACAAATGAGGAAACTTATCAGTTTAAAAAGATTTCATACAGAACGGATATAACGAATATAACGAAAGTTGGTATTTACTGAGGAATATTTGGACCGTTTGTTATAGGTACACAATTGTAAGTAAACGCCTATTTTACTGTTTTAAAATAACGGATTCATTTTTTCCCATTTGTAAGCCTACATGTTAATAACGTATGCCTTTATATGAGCCTTAATTATATTGTGTTTGTGTAAATACTGTATATACTGTATATATATATATATATATATATATATATATATATATATATATATATATACCGGTATTTATGTATATATTTACACATTATATATATTATATATGTATATATATGAATATATTTACTATATATATATATATACATACTGTATATATATATATATATATATATATATATATATATATATATATATATATATATATATAATTTATATGTATATCATCATCATCTCCTCCTACGCCTATTGACGCAAAGGGCCTTGGTTTCGGTAGTCGTCTGAAGATCAATACTTCTCTATTTATCATCTCCTACTTCACTCCTTATAGTCCTAAGACATATAGGCCTGGGTGTTCCAACTCTTTTAGTGCCTTGTGGAGCCCAGTTAAAAATTTGGTGAACTAATCTGTCTTGGGAGTGCAAAGAGCGTGGCCAAACAATCTCTATCTACCCCTCACCATATATCTCATCCACATATGGCAATCGAGTAATCTCTCTTATAGTTTTATGTCTAATCCTTTCTTGCCATTAACACCCAATATTCTTCTGATGGTTTTGTTCTCAAATTTCCAAAATCTGTTGGATATTGTATCATTGTAATCCAACGACTCATGTCCATACAGTAACACCGATCTCACTAAACTGATATATAGCTGGCCTTTACATGTAATATCAGGCGATTGGATTTCCAAATTTTACTTAATCTAGCCGTAGTCTGATTTGCTTTTTTCAATCTTTCAATAAACTCAAATTCTAAAGATCCTGTTCTAGAGATCATAGTATCTAAATATTTAAATGATTTTACGTCACTAATCCTTTTTCCTTCCATTGCATATTCCGTTCTCATCATCTCTGTCTTTCTTTTATTTATCTTCAGCCCAACCTCGTGTGATATTTCATGCATTCTGGCAAGCAAGCTTTGCAAGTCCTCTGGTGTTCTGCTAATAAGGACAGCATCATCAACATACTCTAGGTCAGCTAATTTCTTGTTACCAATCCAGTCCAATCTTTCTCCACATCCCAACTATTCTATGCATTACAAAATCCATGAGGAGGATAAACAACATAGGGGACAACACATTCCCTTGGAGTACTCAACTGTTCAGTGGAAATTCATTTGATAAGACTCCACTAACATAAACTTTGCACTCGCTATGCTCATGAACAGACTTAATTGAATTTAAATATTCAAGAGGAACTCCATAATAACGGAGGACTCTCCATAAAATTGGTCGGTGCACACTATCAAAGGCTTTTTCATAGTCCACAAATATCTTCAAAAGTGGATTTCTATATTGCTGTGCCACGTGTTACAATGAATATTTGGTCAATGCAACTTCTACCTTTTCTAAATCCTGTTTGTTCATTTCTCAGTTTTTCTTCAATCTTTCTCTCTAGTCTCTTTATAATGGGCATACTTTCATATATTTTCATGACAACTGACGTAAGTGTGATACCTCTGTAATTATTGCAATCAGCCAGGTCTCCATTTTTTCACATTTTCACTAACACCTCTACCTCCCATTCATGATGTTTTTCTCTTCACGCCACTTGCTTCAAAATAATCTTATAAGTATTCTGGGAGTCACTTCATTTTCGGCCAATATCATCGCATCAGTTATTCCCTCGTGTCCAGGAGTTTTTCATCTCTAGTATTTTGAGGATATCTTTGACTTCAAACACATTGAATTCATTCATGGGCACACCAGGGTCTTCCTCAGCTTCAGGTATATCAATCAGATTATTCCCTTCATATCTCCTATTCATGACCTCACTTAAGTGTTCCATCCAGCGTTTCCTTTCTTCATCCTCGGTTGTTATAACAGACCCATCTCTCTTTTTGATGGGTATATGCTTCTTCTTCTTTGCCCCAGTAGAGATTTCATTAATAATTCTATGAGCCATTCTTACACCTTTGCCACTCCCTGAATTCATAGAGTTGTCAGCCTCATCTGTTTTCCTATCTAAATATTATAGTCGCTGTTTTTAACAGCAATAAATAATTTAGTACCGACTATAAAATTTAAAATTGAAATAGAAGTAGACAATAGGTTGGCCTTTTTAGATGTGTTAATTTTAAGAAATGATAGAGGTTTTAGATTCTCAGTTTATAGAAAAACCGACAAATGTGGATTCATACGTTCATTTTTGCTCCAATCATCATCCTAGGACAAAAATGATGGTATTTTCATCTATGTTTTTAAGGGCATTGCGGGTCAGTTGCCCTCAATTCCTTGAAGCTGAGCTTGGGAAGATCCGGGAAATTGCAGGTAATTTACAATACCCGGAGAATTTTATCGACACAGCTTTCTAAAAGCAAAGGAAACTTTTTATGAAACGGACTCTAAAACTGATTTTAATATGAAAAACCTTCTCATTTTACCCTTCCACAATAATTTCTTGACAATTCCTAGATTAATGAAAGTTTTTAATGTTAATGTTATTTTTAAAAATAGTACTTTAAAGGATATGTTAATTAGAAATTCACCTGTACAAAACAATGGATGTGTTTATGAGATCCCATGTAATCAATGCAATAAAAGATATGTAGGACAAAGTAGTAAAGACCTTGAAACGAGACTAAAACAACACAGATATAATGTTCGAACAGGAAACCTAACAAGTTTGTTTCAGCATATGAATAACCATAATCACACTATTAATTGGAAAGGGGCAAAAGAAATTTTATATTGTAAGGACATAACAAAACGCAATATCATAGAATCATGTATCATAAAGAAAAACTGTGTAAAATTGATCAACAATAGCCCAGGAATGTATAAACTTGATGAACTTCTTATAAACAATGTATTTAAACAATTGTCATTTTTAAACTAGCTGTAATTTTTAAACTCACTGATTTTTAAACTAGCTATAATTTTAAACTAGTTGTGTGCTATTTTTTTATGTTATTGTATTATTTCTTGTTTACTGCTGTCGCAAAGGTGACTTTGATCCTGTTCTTAACTTTGTATTAATTGGACCTGAAGAGGTATGACAATACGAAAGCGCTAGTCCAAGAATTTCGTTTTTTTTTTTTTTATCCTTCGTCCAGCATAGTGACAAATTTATACATTGCATGCCTCAGCGATAGATCGTCAATATATATATATATATATATATATATATATATATATATATATGTGTGTGTGTGTGTGTGTGTAAGTGTGTGTGTATATGTATATATATGTATATATATATGTGTGTGTATATGTGTATATATATATATATATATATATATATATATGTATATAAAGTCTTATATTTATATATATATATATATATATATTTATATGTATGTATGTATGTATGTATATATATATATGTATGTATGTATATATATATATATGTATGTATGTATATATATATATCTTTCCAGTCATGCGGATCGGCATTGCCAGACGGATAACTACTCGGTCTCTCCCCATCCATCGAATTGGGAGAGAAGAAGGAGTCATACTGTGGTGAGAGGGGTTGTAATGAGAAAAGGGGAGTGGGTGGGAGGGGTTGAATCTACTCTCCTACCCGAGGGGCGGGGAGATTTGAGCATAACCGGAAAGAACTATATATATATATATATATATATATATATATATATATATATATATATATATATATATATTAATTAATTATCACGAACCGTTGCTAGTCCAATGCACAATAAAGGCCTCAGACATGTCCTTCCACTGGCGTCTATTTATGGTCTTCCCGTGCCAGTTTATACCAGCAAATGTTCTTTGTTCGTCAGTATATAAACAGACTCAGGCTCTCTATTATATAGGGGAGATACCAAAAGCATTAAAATTATTATTATTGGAGAATTTGAGCTTCCCTTTTGGAGAATGCCTTTGGGCCGAGCACGGGCATCGCCACCCATTCAAAGGCCACATCAGTAGACACAATAGATCCGGCGTCATTATCGCGTTGCGGCTGATCGTGTTGTGCTTTGCCAAAGGGATTCGGCCAAATGTTATGACACCGGCGGAGAAACGAGAACAATGGCCGGGTCAAACAATGCAGCTTTAATTGGCTCGGCCTAACAGTTGATTCTCAAACATCAAAGAAAGGGATGACGGCAAGTTCAAGATTCCCCCATCGAATTCTTGGAAAAGTATAATGGCATTATTCTTAGCATTGTGCTGATTCATAAGTCTTCGGTGTCTTCTCTTCCATCGCTCTGGAATAACGAGGTTTCCGTGGCCTTGCGTATAGATATTTCACTTAAGAAATGATGCGGTTACTGATTGGACACGATGCTGCCATTCCTCATCCCTAAGGGATTCGTATTCCTCCTTTTGTTACACTCGGCTAAGGATCTGCTCGGGAGGAAATCATTACTCGCAGCCTTCCTAGGTCCTTGCTCCGGTCGGTAAGGCCGGATAATGGAGGAAATAATCAGCTTTTCCTGTCAAAAGTCCAAATCTGCCTTTGAACAATGAAAGGCTTCCAGGGAATTATTGCTAAGCCAATGTTTTTTTCGTAGAAATTCATTATAAGATATATCCTCTCGACCAAGCGCCGTCTCAACAAGACGTCTTATTGTCAAGACTCTTTCTCAACGAGACATTTTCTGAACTCACTGAAAGACCTGCCATCAGTTTCTTAAGTGGCAGCTATTGACTTACACTGCGCTGACGAAATGGCAGTCTATTCTATTATTAGAAAGTTCCCTGCCTGGTGTTTAGCCGGACTGGGGTTCGAGTTCCGCTTAAGCACAATAGTTCGTTGTGGTGCCTGTAACCTCACCCTCCTTTTGAGCTAAGAATGTGGGTTTTGGGGGAGCCTATAGGTCTACCTACTGAGTCATCAGCAACCATTGCCTGGTCCTCTCTAGTCTTAGCTTAGGTGGAGAGGGGCTAGGGCGCTGATCATATGTATATATTCTCTGGGGCATTTTCCTGCTACTTAAAGCAATGTCACTGCCCCTTACCTCTGCCATTCATGAGCGGCCTTTAAACCTTTAAATAATACTTTTCCCTCTTATTTGATAACGATTGAAAAAGGTTTTGACTTCAATAGACAATTTTTAAAAGGCATAATCCTGATCGTCATTCTGTTTACTTTGCTCAAGGAAAGCTGATTAGCACAGGACCCAATGGGAATTTATAGCTTTACAATGTGATCACTGAAAGGAAATCTTAGTTGAGAAGGTTGGAGTTTGATCTTGTGTAAGAAAAAGCTTTTTTTAGTAACTTGAAAGATTTTCTTGTCATAGACTGGCTGGCATCCAGATTATTATTATTATTATTATTATTATTATTATTATTATTACTTGCTAAGCTACAACTCTAGTTGGAAAGGCAGCATGCTATAAGTCCAAGGGCCCCAACAGGGAAAATAGCCTAGTGAGGAAAGGAAATAAGGAAATGAAGAAATTCAAGAAATGTAAAGAACAATTAAAATAAAATATTTTAGGAACACTAAGAACGTTTAGATAAATCTTTCAGATGTAAACTATAAACACTTCGAAAAAGGAGGAAGGGAGATAAGATAAAATAGTGTGAACGAGTGCACCGTCAAGCAAGAGAACTCTACGCCAAGACAGTGAAAAACTATGTTACAGAGGCTATGGCACTACCCAAGACTTGAGAACAATGGTTTGATTTAGGAGTGTCCTTCTCCTAGAAGAGCTGCTTAACATAATTATCATTATTATATAGTTTATTTTAATCAATTTATAGTTTCCAGAATTTTAATTTCTTTTGCGTGATATGTGCCGGAATTTCTGAGGCCAGTGGTACCTTGACCTCTATGATAATGCTAAGAGATGCCCTCCCCTCCATCTTGGGAAGGAAGAAGTAGAAGAAAGAAAACAGTTTATAGAGAACAGATATGGAAAGGAGACAGGTGACAGACGTCGCCCATGTTATGTATTCAGTCATTGCTTGGGCCATCTCATCATCATTATTGTCTGTTCAATATCCGATGTCAACCTCTGATCATCTTACTGCTCTAGAGGGCTGCCTGAATGCGAAATCCGTGTTACACAGAAGAGTGTAGTAATCTACAACACACATGATAATGCTGACATCATTGTTGGGTTTTGGACACAAATTTGGAGAACAAATCATCAGCACAACCTGTTAGGAAACTTTGGAGGGTAGATTCTATATATATAAATTTTTTTTTAATCAAACATTCCCATTAATTTCCGGTTTCGAAGGTTTGTTTAATTTCCAGAGCTTACGGGACTGAGTCTTATTATCAATGATGACACCATGATAAGTCATCTGGGATAAAAAAGTAATTGAATAAACAGCAATGTCCTTTATTGTCTATATTTGCTTTATATAAAACACAATTAAAACAAACTATCAGTCAATAAAAAAGAAAGGCTAAACTTGGATATATATATTAATATATGAATAAAACAAAGACAATATTCAGTTTACTGACTTTGAATAACTGAGAGAGAGAGAGAGAGAGAGAGAGAGAGAGAGAGAGAGAGAGAGAGAGAGAGAGAGAGAGAGAGAGAGATCTTGCATGGTTCATTTAGAGTTTCAATGTATTTACTCAAAACCTCACATTTTTTCATTTTCTTTTCACCCTGAAAGCCAACTTCTTTCTTACCTTGATATCAGAAAAATTACTGACAAAATTGTCAACATCCTGTGGACAGAAGAGTTAGGTTGACAAGTCTTGTCTGACCCATCACTGAGCATAGATAATTCTTTGTTTTAAATCAGAGAATGCTATCTCACCACAGTAGTTAGAAATCATAAGTGTCAAGTAAATTCTTCAAAGTATAACTTCATTTGGGAAAGTATGTATGACATACCTTTTATTAACAAGTTATACATATCAGTTTCAATAACCTTGGTGTCAACCAAACATTTTTGAATCATAACAGCAAAGCGAAACATTTCATCAGAGAGCTCTGTACTTAAATCATTTGAGTACATTTAAGTAAGCTTTGTGCAAACTTCCTTGATGCTCACTTTGGACATTTGAGTGATCCTACGTAGGATACTAAGCCTCTCATTAACTTCACTATATGCTGAAATGTGTTTTTAAAGTTCACTGACCAGTAAATCAAGAATTAATGCAGTCAAATCCATTCACATGGAAGTTTTCTCTTGGACTGAGGGTGACCTTAGGGAGTTCTTCCATAATCCATGAGATCTAAATGCAGAGTACGTTTTCTAATTTACACTTTTTCTTTCATGAACAAAATTGTGCTTGACTGTTCTACTCCTTCATCAAAAATTCCTCCAAAGCTCTCCCTCATTGATTCACCAAATAATAAAAGAGATTTCATAAAGATAACAGTAGGCCTAGTGCTGACTAAGATCAGTCGCTTCCTAATGTCAAGATTTGCTAATCTGATTGAATCGTTCAAGCGCTGTGTTCCAGAAGGCAGGCTACCATACAGGTTTCCTGGAGTATAAACTTCACCCCATGCTTAACGTAGAAAATAGGTTGATTTTGCTTTATGTGAAGTACACCATACCCTTGTATTCCCTAACCTAACCTAATGTTATTCAATAATATTGTTTAAATATAGATAAACTTATAGGATGAGTTAAGAAAAATATGAAAATTTAAGGGATCGAGGTATCTCGGGAAACCAACTATTATAAATAGTAAGGCTGGGTTTGGGGTGGGGGTTGTAGGCCAACAGTTATACCATTGAGAAGAAGGCGAGTCAAGTAAAGTATTCTTTTTCCACTCATAGAATACGTGTTCAACCCGAATTTAATTGTTGCAGTTCTAGATTTATAACAGCTCCTGGTTGTAACCTTTTTTGTTGGAGTTGGAGGCTAAATGTGGGGGACCCAGGACATTTATCCCGGAGGGCTGCCCTAAATTCGTCCCTGCGGTTACAAGCATTTACGTATTTTCATCGCCTTGCTCTAAACTGCAAGGGGCCACCTTCCATTAGTCCTCCAATAAGAATATATATATATATATATATATATATATATATATATATATATATATATATATATATATATATATATATATATTTACTGGTAAGGTTACCCACGCTCCGCAGCGGTAAAAAAACTAAAAATAAGATATATGCAAATATTTCAATGATTAATTTAGCTTTTTTACATATTTGTTTAAAGTGCAGTAATTTAATTTATTCGAATTACTTTCCCATAATTAAAGATATGAAGAATTATCACTTTTTTATTTCAGTAACAATTTAGAAACTAAGTTTAATGACCTTATTTTCACAATTATTGCAGAGCTTCATGATAAACCACATTTCTGGTTCTCTTGTTGGAAGCCTTAAGTTACAGATTATTTCCAATTCCAGTCCTTGAAACAGAAACGTAGAACATTCCATGTGTGAAGCAATCACTGGAGAGATCATTACCAATTGCCTTCAGTGGTTGTCCCTGGGCCTTGTTGATGGTAAATGCAAAACAGGGCTTAACTGGGAACTGGAGTCGCCTCAATTGGAAGGGAATTTAACTATGAGTTGGGACTTAAGTTATTCTTGGAATGATGGTAGTTTCATTCTTGAAAGGGCCTGTCGAAATCATAGCTTCAATAACTTTTTCAGGTAGTCTTGTAATGCAGCGGGTCCTTTTTTATCGTTTTTTGGGGCCCAAAGATCTCGAGACCATGATGGGGCAGCCAGGTTTAAAGGTTAGCTTTTTAGGGGGTAACCCAGCCAGCTCAAGGGAATTCAGAAACTCTACTGGGTATTGTACTGCTTCTCCATCTTTTATAGCTGTATCAGTTGAATAGTACTCTCTGCCCTCTCCAGGAAATTCAGACATGAGCCATAAGTTTAACTGGTTTACACTGCCATTCAACGGGGAAAATGATGGCCCGCTCACCCAGCCATTCTTGGCTTGTGAAATTTGTAATCAGCTTCGGGTAAACCTTTGCTTTGAGATCTTCAAGGCTTTGAAGACATTCTCCAAGTTCTCAAGGAATAGTAATGACATCTGGTGGTGTAGTTAAAGGAAACTTGCCATCTCCAATATCAATCAGTATTTTCGCAAATTCGTCACATCCAGTATTATCACTCAGAAGGGCTCGCATGTTTGTTGTTAGTTTCTTAATTATGACATTGTTCCAAAGGTAAGATGTTTTTAGACTGGCATTCACTATATTTGCCCGAGTTTCATTCTTCTCATCTGGAATTATGGTGATTTCCAGCAACGACAGGCTTTGCTTATATGATGTAATACAATGTCCTGAAATATTTTTTCTCTCTCTGCCATACGAAGACTCTATCATTCTTTAACTTGGAATTACATGGGTCGCAGAAATCCCTAACGTGAAACTGCAGGACTTAGCAGAAGATGAACAAGGTTGTTCGGTCGTTTGGAGAATAAATATATCTCAATCAGTTCAAGGATATAGCCAGGAGGAGGGCGGGTAGGGGGGGGGGGGCAAATACGGACAAACACTTTGCTATTCTATATGTATATATATATATATATATATATATATATATATATACATGTATATATATATATATATATATATATATATATATATATATATATATATATATATATATATACATACCTGGAACAGCAATTATATCTGCCTCCCTATTATCCTCAACATTCAGCAAACTTTAAAAATATTCCGCCCACCTTTTCCTTGCCTCCTCTCCTTTTAACAACCTTCCATTTCCAGAGACAGTGAAAGATGGAAATGGAAGGTTGTTAAAAGGAGAGGAGGCAAGGAAAAGGTGGGCGGAATATTTTGAAAGTTTGCTGAATGTTGAGGATAATAGGGAGGCAGATATAATTGCTGTTCCAGGTGTTGAGGTGCCAGTGATGGGAGATGAGAATGAGAGAGAGAGAGATTACAATAGAGGAAGTGAGGAGACCACTAGATGAAACGAGAGTAGGAAAAGCATCTGGTATGGATGGTGTGAAAGCTGAGATGTTGAAGGAAGGGGGTGTGACTGTACTTGAATGGTTGGTGAGATTGTTTAATATGTGTTTTGTGCTGTCAATGGTACCAGTAGATTGGGTTTGTGCATGTATTGTACCACTATATAAGGGTAAGGGAGATGTGCATGAGTGTTGTCATTCAAGAGGTATTAGTTTGTTGAGTGTAGTTGGAAAAGTGTATGGTAGAGTAATGATTAATAGGATTAAGGATAAAACAGAGAATGCAATCTTGGAAGTACAGGGTGGTTTTAGAAGAGGTAGTGGTTGTATGAATCAGATTTTTACAGTTAGGCAGATATGCGAGAAATATTTAGCAAAAGGTAAGGAGGTGTATGTTGCGTTTATGGATCTGGAGAAAACATATGATAGAGTTGATAGGGAAGCAATGTGGAATGTGATGAGGTTATATGGAGTTGGTGGAAGGTTGTTGCAAGCAGTGAAAAGTTTCTACAAAGGTAGTAAAGCATGTGTTAGAATAGGAAATGAAGTGAGTGATTGGTTTCTGGTGAGAGTGGGGCTGAGAGAGGGATGTGTGATGTTGCCGTGGTTGTTTAACTTGTATGTTGATGGAGTGGTGAGAGAGGTGAATGCTCGAGTGATTGGACGAGGATTAAAACTGGTAGGCGAGAATGACCATGAATGGGAGGTAAATCAGTTGTTGTTTGCGGATGATACTGTACTGGTAGCAGACACAGAAGAGAAGCTTGACCGACTAGTGACAGAATTTGGAAGGGTGTGTAAGAGAAGGAAGTTGAGAGTTAATGTGGGTAAGAGTAAGGTTATGAGATGTACGAGAAGGGAAGGTAGTGCAAGGTTGTATGTCATGTTGAATGGAGAGTTACTTGAGGAGGTGGATCAGTTTAAATACTTGGGGTCTGTTGTTGCAGCAAATGGTGGAGTGGAAGCAGATGTACGTCAGAGAGTGAATGAAGGTTGCAAAGTGTTGGGGGCAGTTAAGGGAGTAGTAAAAAATAGAGGGTTGGGCATGAATGTAAAGAGAGTTCTATATGAGAAAGTGATTGTACCAACTGTGATGTATGGATCTGAGTTGTAGGGAATGAAAGTGATGGAGAGACAGAAATTGAATGTGTTTGAGATGAAGTGTCTAAGGAGTATGGCTGGTGTATCTCGAGTAGATAGGGTTAGGAACGAAGTGGTGAGGGAGAGAACGGGTGTAAGAAATGAGTTAGCGGCTAGAGTGGATATGAATGTGTTGAGGTGGTTTGGCCATGTTGAGAGAATGGAAAATGGCTGTCTGCTAAAGAAGGTGATGAATGCAAGAGTTGATGGGAGAAGTACAAGAGGAAGGCCAAGGTTTGGGTGGATGGATGGTGTGAAGAAAGCTCTGGGTGATAGGAGGATAGATGTGAGAGAGGCAAGAGAGCGTGCTAGAAATAGGAATGAATGGCGAGCGATTGTGACACAGTTCCGGTAGGCCCTGCTGCTTCCTCCGGTGCCTTAGATGACCGCGGAGGTAGCAGCAGTAGGGGACTCAGCATTATGAAGCTTCATCTGTGGTGGATAATGTGGGAGGTTGGGCTGTGGCACCCTAGCAGTACCAGCTGAACTCGGTTGAGTCCCTGGTTAGGCTGGAGGAACGTAGAGAGTGGAGGTCCCCTTTTTTGTCTTGTTTCATTTGTTGATGTCGGCTACCCCCCAAAATTAGGGGGAAGTTCCTTTGGTATATGATATACAGTATATGTATTTATACAGTATATGTATATATACAGTATATGTATATATAAATATGAGTAAATATATAAGTGTATATGTATATATATATATATATATATATATATATATATATATATATATATGTGTGTGTGTGTGTGTGTGTGTCTGTGTATGTGCGTTTGTGTGTATGTACATGTGTGTGTATATGTATATTTTAAATTAGAACCTTATCTATAACACAGGATGACTGAGGAATGGAAAAACACAAGTCCCTGCTACGTTCATTCTTTATGTGGTAATTATTGGATAAAAGCCCTTTGTAGAAAACCTTTCATTATGAAAGCCGTTTCATACATTTACCCAAAATGCTCATCACCAGCACGTTGGACACCTCTACGCACATATCACCATACAATCTCTCACTACGTCTGCCTCCTTTTATCGGTTAACTATATGGATTTGTGATCAATGTCTGGAAAGGATAAGATAGATCATATTAAAAAACTTTGACATTCCTTAGGCGTATTACTTTTTCCTAATTTATTTGTTTGTTTATTTCCTTTCCTCAGTGGGCTATTATCCTTGTTTAAGTCCTTTGGCTTATAGTTTCGTGCTTTTGCAACTAGGGTTGTAGCTTAGTAAGTATTTATAGTGTGTAGAGCAGAGAGATACATATTTTAGGGAGGGTTTTAGGCAATATATGTTTGGGGAAGGGGGAAGCTTTAGAATTTCAATTTGCCCAAAGGTCAAAGTTCAGAGGAAGATTAGAACGGTTAATAGTGAAGGATATACTGTGTTTGAATTATTATTGGCCAACTTTTTAAGAGTCAAATTAGACTCTTACGGATGGATAATCTTCTGATTTGTTATTATTATTATTATTATTATTATTATTATTATTATTATTATTATTGTTTTTTTTTTTAATATCAGATCGACAGGGAAGGACGTTTTCAATAGGCCCTCATTACCCTCACATCTAACATCCAATAAGACGAGAAATACCACCGATCTTGTAGTTCTAACTTGACTGACAGTATTGTCGTTTACTCTAAAGATACCAATCACATGATATCAAGTTTATGTAAGTTCTCTCTCTCTCTCTCTCTCTCTCTCTCTCTCTCTCTCTCTCTCTCTCTCTCTCTCTCTCTCTCTCTCTCTCTCTTGTTGCTCTTCGTTTTCTATTTCTTCTTCTATCCTTTAGGCTTAAGACTTTCTCAAATAGTGTTTCTTTTTCGTCCTAAAACTTACAGCTGTCTCAAATTCATAGTTTTCGAGGCTTCATTCTTTTATTTTCTCTAAAATGTTGATGATAAAAAAGCAAAATGAATTCTACATTTTTTTCGTTTTTTTATTTTACTCGAAACAAAATGTTAATGGTCGAAGAACATAATCAAAATGAGTTCTACTTTTTACGTTTTTTTTTTATGTTAAAACAAAACCAAGCTTCATCAAGGATTATCCACCAATGAATATTTTGAAC
>NC_090759.1:11058060-11060560 GCF_036898095.1 Palaemon carinicauda | reverse complement strand
GCTGATGTTAGGATGCTCCCTAGGTAGGAGAACTGGTCCACCTGTTCTAACGGTTGGTCATTCACTGTGGTATTGAAGTTTGGGAGCATCAGTCCTGGTGGATGTTGGACGACGGTCTTGGTTTTGTCTGTGTTGACTTGCATCCCAAAACGTTCGTAGGCAGAGTTGTATGCATCAGCTAAAGACTGCAGGTCCTCTGCTGTCTGACCTGGGGTTGCATTGTCGTCAGCATACTGCAGTTCTCGCACTGCACACAAGGTGGTCTTGGTTCTGGCACGGAGTCTAGCGAGGTTGAAAGCGCCTCCATCCATGGGGAAACGTAGGTCGACTGAGGGTGCGTCTGGGGGAATCTCGTTGAGCATTGCTGCGGTGTATAGCGAGAAACACGTTGGGGCCAGAACACAGCCCTGCTTCAGGCCGCCGTTGATGGGGAATGGGTCCGAAAGAGAGTTCTGGTGGCAGACTCTCCCAACCATTCCGTCATGGAGGGCACGCACCAGCTTGACAAAATCGGGTGGGCAGCCATATCTTTTGAGGACAGCCCACATGGCAGGTCGAGATACTTTGTCGAAGGCCTTTTTCAAATCCCTGAAGATGAACATTATGGGCTGTTGTTGTTCGAGGCTCTTCTCTTGTAGTTGTCGCGCACAGAAGATCATGTCTATGGTCCCGCGGGAAGGTCGAAAGCCGCACTGGGACTCTGGCAGGACGTCTTCTGCGAGAATAAGGAGGCAGTCAAGGAGAATCCGAGCGAAAATCTTACTCGCGATGCTTAGTAGTGATTTTCCCCGGTAGTTGTTACAGTTCTCCCTGTCTCCCTTCTTGAAGATGGTAATGATGTTTGCATCGCGGAAGTCACTGGGGAGTGTCTTGGTCTCCCATATTTTCAGTATAAGGAGCATCAAACGGTTCCTCAACCCGGGGCCACCGTGAGTGAGGAGCTCCAATGGGATATTGTCTGGCCCTGGGGCTTTGCTGGGCTTCTTGCGCTGCAGTGCCTTGTTGAAGTCATGGATGGAGGGTGGTAGTGCCATCCAGTGACGGACGGGATGCTGCGGGGTCATTCGCAGGAGATCGTCTGGCGTGTCTGCTTGGTCATTGAGGAGGTTCTCAAAGTGAGACCTCCATCTGGCCAGGATGCCCTCGCTGTCGGTGACGGTCGTGGCCATCCAGTGACGGACGGGATGCTGCGGGGTCATTCGCAGGAGATCGTCTGGGGTGTCTGCTTGGTCATTGAGGAGGTTCTCAAAGTGAGACCTCCATCTGGCTAGGATGCCCTCGCTGTCGGTGATGGTCGTGGCCCCATCCGCGTCCTTCTGGCCGCCCACTGATGACCGTGTGGGACCGAATATTTCCTTTGTTGCTGCATAGAAGCTGCGCAGGTCACGTTGGTCAGCGAAACTCTGTATTTCTGCAGGTTTTCTTTGCCACCAGGTGTTCTGGGTTTCACGGATCCCTCTTTGGCAACCAGCTTCAGCCACCTTGTGAGCACATTTGTTAGCTGCCGTTGGTTGGTTTTCCAAAGTCAGGCGTGCTTGTCGTTTGGTTTCAATGAGAAGAGAGATAGTAGCATCACTCTCATCAAACCAATCCTGCCATTTCTTGGTGGTGTAGCCTAGTGTTTCCTCTGCGGCACGGGCCATGGCGTTTCTGAGGGTGGTCCAGTGGTGCTCAACAGTGGCGTGACCCACGGGGTCTGCGGGGTCTGCGAGGTGTTGTTCGCAGGCCTCGTTGTAGTTCTGTGCCACCTGTGGGTTGCGGAGCTTACTACAATCAAAGCGTTGGTGTGGTACGCTGTCAGGTACCCGTCTGGGTGGTCGTAGGGTCGTCACGGAGAGTCGGGAGATAAGGAGTCTGTGGTCCGTCCAGCAGTCGTCCGCTCCGGGCATGGATCGGGTGATGCGGACGTCTCCTCGGTCTCTGGCTCTGGTCAGGACGTAGTCCAGGGTGTGCCAGTGTTTAGATCGTGGGTGTCTCCATGTGGTCTTTTGTCGTTTTGGTAACTGGAAGATGGTGTTGGTTACTACAAGTTGGTGTTCTGCACACAGACCCAGTAGGAGTTGGCCATTGGCGTTGCAATTTCCAATGCCATGGCGGCCGCCGATGATTCCCTCCCACAGGCGATGTTCTCTGCCTACTCGGGCATTAAAGTCGCCAAGCACAACGAGCTTGTCGTTGGCGGGCACTGCCTGGATGGTGCGGTCGAGCTGGGTGTAGAAGGCAGCTTTGTCATCATCGGTTGAGGTCATAGTTGGGGCGTAGACAGAGATCAGGGTGAGGTGTCTGTCCCGCGTGATGAGGATGCGGACAGTCATCAGGCACTCACTGATGGCCTTGGGAGCGAGGTTGTGCTGCTGCACTAGCTGGGAACGGATGGGGAAGCCGACACCGTGGATGCGAGGCTCCTCTAGGGCCTTGACTTTCCAGAAGATGGTGTAGCCAGTTCCAGCTTCCCTGATGTTGCCCTCTTCCGGTAGTCTGGTCTCGCTAAGAGCCGCCA